>NC_133770.1:30277140-30536590 GCF_003597395.2 Chelonoidis abingdonii | reverse complement strand
CTTCAGTTCATCTGCAAATTTGACACCATCAGCTCAGGATTAAACAAAGATTGTGAATGGCTTGCCAACTACAAAACCAGTTTCCTCTCCCTTGGTTTCCACACCTCAACTGCTAGAACAGGGCCTAATCCTCCCTGATTGAACTAACCTCGTTATCTCTAGCTTGCTTGCATATATATACCTGCCCCTGGAAATTTCCACTACATGCATCTGACGAAGTGGGTATTCACTCACGAAAGCTCATGCTACAAAACATCTGTTGTCTATAAGGTGCCACAGGATTCTTTGCTGCCAACACAATGGACCCCTGCACCAAAGGAGAGTTTGGTACAGAGAAGTAAAGCAATCCTTTGCTGCCTCATAAGTCTGCAGGGTTGTTGCTACCAACAATACTTGCACTGAAATGGCAGTCACTCGTACCAGAATCAACGGTCTCCCTGCAGACAGTCGAGAGCATAGTACCAATATCTTCCTGTCGTAGTATCAGGTCCATAGCTCAGCTCTACTCTGAATCTTTGGGTATGTCTACACTGGCAAGTTTCTGCATCACAACTTATACCACTTTTATTAAAACACTAGAATGAAACCGCTGTTGAGTGTCCAATCTGTGCTCCTTGTGATGCTGGAGAGCATCCACATTACCAGCTCTTGCAACGGCAAAGCATTGTGGTAGCTATCCCATTGTGCAACTGGCCACAGTGTGCTTTGGGAAGGGTTTGCAATGCTTCATGGGGCAGGCACAGCATCACAAGATGGAGGTTTCCCAATCCCATTGTTTCATGGGCATCCTTTCTACATTTCCAACTGCTTTTCAACTGAAGTAGGGGGGAGAGTGTGAGACAAGGAGTATGTGTGTAGCGGGAGGGTGGGGGGCGGAGAGACAGTGAATTTTGGAGAACAGAGAGTATGTAAGCATGCTGTCTTGTAAGTTCAGACAGCGGCAGGAAGCAACTAATCCTGAGGCAGGGGGAGGGGAAAACCCTAACATCAGCCCCTGCCTCCCGCCTTGGGCTCTCTGCATAGTAATCGCTCTCCTTCTCACACACACGTGCGCCTCTCTATTCAAAAGCACAAGCATTCCACATTAATAGTTTTCTTTGTGTCCCGGAACAGATCAGCATAGCACACAATGGCTGTCAGAAATGATGCTTTGAAAGGGGAGGGGTTGATGTCTCCAGGGCAGCTGAGTTCAAAACAATAAGCAGAAGCATTATGGGACAGCTCTGGAGGCCAGTTACAGCGCAGAAAGCAATTAAGTGTCTACACTGGCAATAGAGTGCTGGAGCCTCTGCGCAAATAGCCTTATGACTCTCGTCATTGGGGTTTTTTTGCACCGCTGCAACTGAGGAGTTTCTGCGCACTAAGTGGCTTGATATCTACAGTTTAAGCACAAAAAGCTGCTTTACTGTGCAGAAACTTGCCAGTGTAGACAAGCCCTTTGGGAAGGCCCTGGAGAAGAAGACTGATTCCTCTTTCTCTGTAAAGAAGAATCCAAGTCCAAGAGTCTGTCAGAGACAACCACACCCACACTTGCAGACTGCATGTGGGTAACTAGGGCACCCACTTGAGAGCCCCACAGCTGAGGCATGCTCCATGAGGTAGTGTTTGAGGCACAGGTCTCTGGAAATCACCTATCTTTTCTAGAAAGAGCAGCAGCTACTGCACCTCGCCTTAATTTGCCCCTTACTGAGGCAAATGTATGTGGGTCACTATTCGGGGTAGATACCCCATATGACAGGCAGTGCTAATAGCCTGCTAATGCTGTATACAGAGCACTGAAACAAACTATTAAAAATGAACTTTAAGTAAAAATAAAATAAAATAAAATTTAAGGGATATTAACTTCTATTTCCAGATAACGTAAGAAGCTAAACTAGCTAACTAAGAAGAAAAAAAATATCCCTATGAGGTAAACTGTACAGCAAGCTCTGACTCAGGACAGGGACAGTGAAAAGGAACTGAGGGGGCTCAAGGCAGCACTGCCCTTACGTAGCCTCAAGAGGGGCCATGAAGAGGTGCAGGGCACACATGCGGCCACAAAGTGTAATGCTGCAGAAAACTCTGGCTCTGGCACTCTGAGGGCACACACATCTGAGTAAAATATACACGAGCAATCACTCAGAGAACAGCAGTGCTCTGCTGCTCGAGGTCTTTTTCCCCTACTAATAAACAAATCCACCATATAGGCAGCCACTAAAAACCCAAATATATGTTTTTTAAATGTCCACTTGCTGAGCCCAACCTGAACACACACAGCAAAACTTCTCTCTGGCCTGATCTACACTACATATACACTTGATATAACTAAGGCAATTCAGAAGTGTGAAAAATCCACGTCCCTGAGCAACACAGTTAAACCTACCTAATACCCGCTGTAGACAGCATAAGTCAATGAGAGAATTCTCCCATTGATCTAGCTACCACCTCTCAGGGAAGTGGATTATCTATCCCAATGAGAGGAGCCCTCCTGTCGGCATAGGTAGTGCCTTCACTGAAGTGCTACAGTGGCGCAGGTACAGTAGTGCAGCTATGTCACTGCAGCATTTTAGGAGTAGACAAGTCCTCAGCAAGCAGAACTTCACGTTAGAGATTTGCAGTATTTCCTTGAGTAGCACGTGAATGTTCAAATTGACCCTGGCTTCTTATAAGGGTCTTAGCTATTGCAGTCAGCACGTCACTTAAGATCATGCATTCCTATCAGATATAACACACAGGCATTAGTGACAGATGGAGCACAGTGTCCTTCACACTGCAAACCTTGACTATGTCAGTGACAAACGGAATGTTTAACTGATTTTTGGGTGGTCATTAGCTTTGTTTGTTTTACCGAATAATACCAAGCATGGCCTCCTTTGAAAATTAATGAACTGACTGTTCCTGCCCTCCCTGCCATTCATCTTTGCCACTTCTGTTAAAAAAAACAACAACACATGCATACAAACATGTCTTTTATGATGTAACATTTCAGCTCTCAATGGAAACATAGGCAAGTGTCATTGAAAGTGCATCTAGTCCAGTTTGAGTAGATGTTTTTTACGGAGATCGTGTCCCCTTCAGAGCTAAAACTACTGATTTTTCTCAGTATAGTGTCCTGACTTGATTTATGTAGACTTTATAGCACTATTATGAACAACACAAAAGCTGACCATCACAACATGGTAAAGTAAATGCTATACTGGTTATTCCATACAACAGGGTGAGCTTTTCAAAAGACTTCCAAACCACTTCTTAGCTCTACTGTATGACAGAAGTACAATGTAATTTGAAGGTGACAGCAATGAAGACTATACTCACTATGCTACAAGTAACTTCTCAATTATTCTAAAGACATGTGTTTTTAAAAAAGAACTTCTCCAAAACTCCCCACTGAACAAGTATGTTTGTATGAGTTGTGGTTCTACTGGTGTTATGGCTAAAGCATTAGTCTGGAATTCAAAGGATTTTGGCCCAGTGACTTCTTATGTGATCTTCTTCAAGTCAATCAATCATTCAATGCCTCAATTTTTCACTTTTACAATGGAGATGATAATATTTAGCTACCTTACAGGAGTGTTCTGAGGATAAATTCATTCACATACTAAGGTAACGGTAAGGTATATAATACATAACTAAATGTCACTGCATAGTAGTTTTGCTTTGGATAAATCAAAATGTAATTTTTTTGCAATGTGTTAAGATCTTATATTTATTGTAAGTTTTATATGGTTTTTGTTAACTGAGAAGGATTTGGGTTTTACTACAGTCTCCCTTTAGCAGTTTAAATGGTGGGGTTTTAATAGCTTAAGCATAAGTAGACTGAGAAAGAAGACAAGACAGAGGTCAGCAACTTGTGAAAAACACCACTAGAATATTCTTACATTTGCATTTAGAGATTATAAAGACTTTGGGGCCCAAGAGGGACTGCAGCATTGAGGAACTAGAAAATTCAAAGTGCAGACAGACTACAAAATGAAATAAGGCAACTCATAAGAAGCTGGGGATTGGAAAAACTTTGGCTATCATGTTCTAATTTAGATGCAAAGAATTATGGGTTGAGACTTTCCTGAAACTCAAACTAAAATTATTGGTACTGTGTGTCATAGGGGGGGATTATTAAACACAACCTGGTCAGTTTCAATATATGTCAATTAGTTTGATCCGTAACTTTATCTCCAACTCTTTTCCAATTATTAAAATTCAAGTTCAAAAGGTGTGGCATGTTCTGTGGACATTTGCTTTGATTAAGACAACAAAAATTCCTGGAGCAGAAATAGCTGAAAAATACACTGTCTGCCGTGCCTTTGATGCTTCACAACATACCTGGTGCTCTTAAAAATTAAATCTACATTATACAGTCATTATGTACATATAAACAGTTTAAACTTTACTTCTTATTCTTGACAACCATATTAAGAGCTTGCAACCCCTTATCAAGTCTCTACTCATTGAAGTAATTCCACTGATGGAAAAGACCTACTGTAAGTGCTTGCAGGAACAGCTGAATTTTTTTTACATCAAAAAGAAATTATATTATTTCAATATGAAGTGATAAAAATTATAATATAAAACTAAATTTTTATAGGTAAAATATCTCCCATACACCTCAGTGTACAAGACAGAATTTCAGAGATCCCCTAGTATAGTATTAATGATGATCAAAAAAATAAGTAAGTTGAATAACCAAAACTAAAAATAAAATTTTTCATTAGCAATACCCTTGGAGAGCACCTATTCAATAGCTTATCCAAGTTAATAAATATGGTCACCTGTATTTTAGCAGGCACAAATCAAGAATTAAACTCATGGCCTTTTCAACTGATACTTTTATCACAGTTCCACTGACTTCCTGAGTGGAAAATTCCTATAGAATTTAACAGAAAAATCTCTACTTTTTTTAACCATGTTACAAAATGTATCACTGAATTACATCCTTTTCACTGATTTCTTAGATGTGGTAGGTTTTCAAGAGTAATTTTTATAAAAAAACTATTATTCCTACAAGGACTGTTGATCTAATCCCTACTTTTTCCATGAGGGTTGGTTACATGAAAAGAACTGATTGACTGATGCCAGAAGACAGAGTACATGCGTTTTGAGAGATTATTTTAAAAAAAAACAAAAAAAAACCCACGCAGCTTTATTCAACTAAATATCACCCTGATTAAGAGGTAGCCAACAATTCTGATCTAACCCTCCCATCTCTTCCAGCACAGTCCATGGCCTATATAAAAATGCAAAAATCACAGCATGCCATTACCTCCTGTCTTTATTTATGAGGTTGTGATTAAAACATTACCACTCTCATATCTGCTGACTGAACTCACTGAAGATAGGGTCAGGTCACTCATGGGAAGAAAGAGTCACCATATTATGGCAGTTTGCTCTTACCTCCTGAAATCCTCAGGGAAAGTTGCCTTCAGTTCAACAAAATTATTAGTTTTGTCACAGTACTACATGTCAGTATAGCTACTGAAGCATAAAGGTTAAAATAATAATCAGAAAAAAAAAGAGTTTTTAAAACCATATTCCTCATCCTGCTGTAGAAAAAAATGTTTAACCTGTGTGAAAAGCACTTGATATAAATATCTGATACACAGTAAGTGACACTTGCTTCTAATCAATTTAAACTAAAATTGCTGATGGATAGGCAGACTTGTAAGAACATCATATCCTTTCATTGTGTAATCTAAGATCACACTTTTTTAAATGTATGTTTGGTCCCTTTTCACCAAAAAAGAGCAGAAATAGTGAAGGCAATTACACTTAAAGATAAAGGTAATCTCCTCCTCCCCAAAATAAAATCCTACTTATATTCTTGATGGATTGTCTACTTTTCAGTATGCCCACAAGCTTTAAATCTCCCACAGTGAATAATGATTGGTACAAAAGTAATGAAATTTTCCTGAGAATACATTAATGTTTCGATTAAGAATCCTAAATACTAAAATTCTATTTCGGCAAAGCAAATGATATAAATGGAGTGTTCTGTTTACTAATGTAATCCTGAGAGTTATTTTAATGTAAATCACCTGCACTGCATCATTTTTCTGGAACTTAAGACTTAAGGAATTCTTGCCTTTTGTCACATAATGAAATTTAAGATAGTTGTGGAGAATACATGTCTTTCTCCAACACCTCAAAACCCCATACTGTATGCTTTTCTTGTTTTCCTTTCAACACAGTGGACATTATTTAATATTACAAATACTGCAATTCTTTTTCTTTCAATCTTGCTTATAAAATGCACATAGATGTAGACTTCTCTGGTTTAGAATGCTGCTACTTTGGTAAATAGTAGGGAAATGATGCACAAATACTATACTGAATTAAAGGGGAAAAATAACTTGAGAAGGGTCTGAAGGAAATAATTAGTATCTTTGCAATTCAAGTTTCCATCAGGTCACAATACAATTTCCATTATAAATTACGGGACAGATTCTGCCATCTTTCTTCCCCTAATGTATTGCCTTCGTAATACATACAGAGAGAGTAAGGATGGCAGAATGTTTCAATTATTTTAAGTCAGTAAAACTTCCTCTTGAAAAAAAACATGCGTTATTTCAAATAGAACCTACAGGCACCTATACAAGAGTAAACATAACCAAGATAAAACACAGCAAGTTATGATTCAATTAAAATCTTACACAATACATTACCTTCCGCCTCGGGCACTGAAAGGCACTACATGGATTCCCAAAGGCCCACCGTCATTGGAGACTTCTACGAGCTTTACCATATCACTGTGAGACAATGATGAATGAGGGAACATGAACATGTACCGTAAATGAACCAAAAACCCCCATACATACACACGTACAAAACAAAGATATTCCAGAACTTAAGCAATGGTGATGAAAGCAATGCTGAAATACTACATACCTGAATATTAGTCTGATGGCATGAAAGGAGATCAATCATCAAAAACAATTCCATTAATAACTCAAATGAAAAGTGATCTAACCCTTTTGGTAACCTTAAACAGCTACATGAATTACAGACTGCACAATGGCACAGTTTTATATTTATATTGTTTGGTTTGGGGCTTTTTGTTAAATTTAAGCTCTCTTGTCTACAGGCAAGTGGAGGATTTTTTATTTCTTTCAATTTTTGTGTCAAATATGTATCATTTTTTCTCAAAAATTATAAAGGCTGTTACTGACCCTATCATACTTCCTTCAGCTATCCCAGTGAAAGCCTGCTCTAGTCTTTAATGTTAGTTTAAGATAATGCTTAAACTATTTAACAAGGACTGTAAGTTTTAAATAGTAAACCACCTTCAGTTTTGGAACACACTAACATAATTTGATGTTTTGTGTTCCCACAATTTGCCTACAGTAAAACCTCAGAGTTATGAAGTGAGCAGTCAGCCACACCTCATTTGAAACTGCAAGTACACAATCAGCAACAGAGATAAAAACAAAAAAGCAAATACATCACATTAGTGTGTTAAACGTAAAGTACTAACAAAATAAAGGAAACGATTAAAAAAAAGATGCAACAAGATAAGGAAACTGTTTCTGTGCTTGTTTCGTTTAAATTAATATGGTTAAAAGCAGCATTTTTCTTCTGCACAGTGAAGTTTCAAAGCTGCATTAAGACAATGTTCAGTGGTAACTTTTGAAAGAACCACCAAAACATTTTGTTCAGTTACAAACAACCTACATTCCCGAGGTGTTCGTAACTTGGAGGTTCTACTGTAGTGAGTTTACTACAATTATTTCTGTTTGCTATGCATATTTATAGATCTATATTTCTGCCTTTTCAAAGCAAATGTTTAACATGCCACGCAATCATGCAGAACTAGTTCTGGATTTTACTTATCTGTTTGGAAAGAGAAAATCAAATAAGTCAAAGGTACAAAAAGCTCAAGAAAAGATTTCTGAAGGTATCAGAAGTAAGCTTGAAGCAAAATGTCCTTAGTTCAGAATACCCACGCATTTTGGGGATGTTTGGTTTGGAAGCCGAAAGCCATAATACATTACAAGCCACAGATGGACTAATAATCCATCAAGACCTCACATCTAAACACTCCAGAACTTTAAGAACAAAAGCTCTGAACCCAAATCTGAACTTGTGGTTTTTGTTAACCTCTAGCACCATACATTTTTCATATTCTCTGGTACTACATACAGTACATTTGAGAGTTAGTTTGCCTCTTGAGTAAGGACAAACAAGATTTGACCTACAGTTAATACAGATACATATGGCCAGATGCAATGACCTATGGATGTCACAAGGGGACTTTCCATTGATTTCAATGGGCATTGGATCAGGCTCATCACTCACATACCAAATGACACCATTTTATCATTCAGAGGAAGGTTCAAGAAACCCCAAAATGGACATGACGGAGTAACCCGCCCTGAAGGGATTTTTCTCTTGCTACATCTGTCAGCTAGCGATTGCTTTATGTCTCTTCCACATTTATTTAAAAACCTGCATAAATTATAAGTAAGTGTCCTCATAATCTATGTAAACATCCAATTTTTTTTAAATCCTACTAAATTCATGTTTCTATGATATCATGTGACAAAATTCCATAGGTTAATTATGTATTGCATAAAAAAAATTTTCTTTATCTGATTTGAATTTGCTGCCTTTGGCTTTAATTGAATCTATCTTTCTTCTTATATAATGAAAAAGGGTAGATGAACCCACCTTTCTATCATATTTGTTTTGTATAGCTTTATCTCATGTCCCTTTCTCTAAACCACATTGTTTCCATCTTTCCAATTTACTCTATGGAAATGTCTCCATGCCTATGTTCATTTCCACTGCCCTACTATTACCACTATGACTTCTTTGAGATAGGATGACCAAGAACTGCTCAATTCTCCAGATGATGGTAAACCACTGATTTACTTAAGAGCACTGCAATATTGAGTATTATTTGTTGTCCCAATCTTCATGCATCATAACATTGTTTGATTCCCACTGCACATGAGCTATGCACAAGGTCTTCCAAGAATCAACTAAATTCAACTAAATCCAGAAAGTGCTGCAAGTGTTGCCTTTTACTACCCAAAAAGGATGTTGTATATCTTTCTGCTCTAAGGAATATTTTGCTTTGTTCTCAGTTCTGAGGGTAGAGAGGAACATAAGAATGGCAATCCATGTAATGTAACTAGAACTTTTGTAAGGGACATGCAATACTATATGTCCAGTTTTAATGGATTCTAGAGGACAAGACAGTTTCCATAACCAAGCCCAGATTCTGTTTGACTTGCTCAACTGCTTAAACCATAGAAGGCATCCATTTTTCCATGATCTATTCAGGTTTATTCATAGCTTCTGCTCCCATGGGTGGCATGTTTGTAGAAATTTTGGTGGTGCCCAGAACCCGTCCCCACCCAAACTGTGCCCCACCCCCAAACTCCACCCCCCACCTGCCCAAGGCTCTGGGTGGGAGTTTGAGTGAGGGAGGATGTCTGGGGTGCAGACCCTAGGCTGGGGCAGGGGATTGGGGTGCAGGATGCAGGCTCTGGGAGGGAGTTTAGTGATGGGAGGGGTGCAGAGGGATGGGGTGCAGGGGTGAAGGCTGTGGCTGAAGATGAGGGGTTTGGAGTGTGGGAGGGGCTCAGGGCGAGAGTAGCAGTGTAGGGGGTGAGGGGTCTGGGGCTGGCAATGAGGGGTTTGGGGTGTGAGGGGCTCAGGGCAAGAGTAGGAGTGTGGGGGATGAGGGCTCTGGCTGGGACTGAGGATAAGGTGTTTGGGGTGCTGGAGGGGCTTGGGGCTAAGGCAGAGGGTTAGAGTGCAGGGAGATGCAGGCTCTGGCTGGGACTGGGGATAAGGTGTTTGGGGGGGCTGGAGGGGCTCAGGACTAGGGTTGAGGGTGCGGTGGGGGGCTCTGGGGTGGGGCAGAGCTGGGGATGAGTTTGGGGTGCAAGCAGGCTGCTCTGGGACAGGGACCAGAGAGGACTACCCCCAGCCCTTTCCCTGCCAGCAGCAGCAAGCTCTGGGGGAGGAGCCCCCCTTTCCTGCCCCCCAGCAGCACACTGTCACTGTAGCCTCACTGGGGGTGAGGGATGGGGCTGCCTCCTTGCATGGGGCAGGAGTGGTGACTGTGGGCAGAGGGGGGGCCCCCCTGTGCTGCTTGAGGGTCCTGCTGAAAAAGGGAAGGGTTTGAGGGGGCAGAGTAGGCTCAGAGTCAGTCTGTCCTGACCGTGGAGATGGGGGGCACTAGGACCCTATGGCAGCAGTTGCTGGGAGGCAACATGGAACTGCTCAGGGAAGAGACAGTCAGTGATTCTCTGCCCCCGGCCGGGAAAGACAAGCGGGGGTAGGGCCCAGGGGCAGCAAGTTATGGCTGCAGAACACTCGGGGGAGGCGCGGGGGAGGCATCTGGCTCCACATATTGCTGGAGCTGAGCCCCTGGTTCTGAATATTGCTGATGCTGGAGCACAGCATGAGTATGAAACTCGCCGCCTATGTCTGCTCCCACAACTGCCATTCTTCTGCAAACTCAGCCAAAACTCCCAGATCCTGAGCCCCATAAAATGAACATGGAAAAGTAAAGGAAAATTTGCCCTTGCCTAATCAATGCATTCTAATGCAATGGTACATCTTTACTGCAAATTAAAACCCAAGGCACTGAGTCTCAGAGCCTGGGTCAATTGACTCAGGTTTGCGGGTCACAGGCTTCAGGGCTATAAACAGCAGGGTAGACATTCCCAAGCTCCAAGATCCTCCCCCATCATCAGGTTTCAGAGCCCAGGCTCCAGTTTGAGCAGGAACATCTACTCTGCTATTTTTTGCCCTGCAGCCCAAGCCCCACAAGCCTGAGCCAATTGACTTGGACTCTGAGACTCGGTGCCATGGGTTTTTCTTTGTAGTGTAGACACACCCACAGTGGCTTTCATGGTACCTACTCCATATCACATGTTTCATTTTGCTCCTAACCCTGAGATTCCCATATGAAAGCGCAAAGCACTCAAATGGTAGTAAGGGCTTGTCTACACAGTGTGGCAATGCACACTATGTGAGGGTTGATTTGTAAAGTGTGCCATCGTGTTGTGCACTAGTTGACCTGTGCAGACTCTGCTGGTGAGCACTAAAAGTTTCCTAGCATGCTCTAACAATTTGAAACAATCCTACACTGAAGTCCACTGGAGAACTTTTAGCAAACACCAACAGGATCTATATGGGCCAGTTAGTGTGCGACATGTTGGTGCACTTTAGAAATCACACTCCCGCAGTATGTACTGCTGCACCATGTGCACAAGCACTAAGAAAGCTCCCACTACATTTTTAATTGATGTGTTTTGCTGAGCTGGTCTCTAAGTATACAGGAGAGGTGTTGTTTAAAAAAAAGGAAAGAAAGAAAAAGAAAAAAGAATAAAGAATAAGATGGTGGTACAAAAATCAGTTTAAAAATAGAAACAAGAAGCATTAAATTTGATACAAAATTTTTATATACTGTAATGAGCAAATAGTATTTTGAATTCAAAATACTTTATAAAGTATTTTGCAAATAGGCTATGAAACACGCTATTGTTTAATGCACATTAATGCACTTATCATAATATTTAACTCACTTTTTAATCCCTATAAAAATCAGCAGCTCTACAAACAAAAGAATGAATTTTAAAATACTCAAGAGTATAATGGACCGTTCCCAGCCATTATCATAGCCACGTCTGGGTCAGGTCTTTGTAATGAAACTCAAAGGGCAAAACTCTCTTGATTTCAGGTTTCATCTTAAAACCATCAGTCACTGAATCTTTTCTAGTGTGAAGGGCAATTTCAGGTTAGGCTCATCACTGAGAGGGAGTTCTGTTTTGTCTGGGTAGTCCTCCCCTGCAAAACTCCTCCTATCCTGCGGACTTGTTTACTGCATTTGTGGAAGATGGAAGGGCTTTAATACCCAAACGCTCACCTGCCAATATTTTGGGAGAGCCAGCTGGGCCCATTGCTTCCCCCATCATTAACACCAAACTCTAAAATGCCCTATGGTTAAGCATCTTCTGTGGAGATAGAAAAATATACCCACCCAACCATACTATAGCAATAGTTCTGAAAATGCTTCATCACTCTGCTGCTGAATCACTAGTCAGGACAGTTTAACACTGGGGCTAAAAGATGCCCACAGTGCAAAGGGCAAAAGGAAGTACACCTCTACCTAATATAACGCTGTCCTTGGGAGCCAAAAATCTTACCGCGTTATAGGTGAAACCACATTATATCGAACTTGCTTTGATCCACCAGAGTGTGCACCCCTGCTCTGCCCCCCACCCCCACTTCCGAGTACTGCATTATCACGTTATATTTGAATTTGTGTTATATTGAGTCGCATTATACTGAGGTAGAGGTGTATCTGTTTTATGTAGAGTTGCAATCAAAATAAAATGCATGTTGCACGTTTTGTTTTATTTATTGACATTATCTATATTGTGATAGTAAGAGCTCTTTACTACTCTAAATCTTACTGTTAAAAAATGATGCAATTGTACCAGTAACTTACTCTAAGGAAAAATTGGTGGTGGTCTCCAAACCACTGTCTGCATGTCCAACTGGTTCAAGCCTGCTGTTGTCCTCCTCTGTCCCATCTTCATCCTGGAAGTAAAGAAGATGTTCTCTTTTAATATTCCAACTTTTAAATTAGAGTTATTATATCCAAGATGGAAATATATACTTCAAAGATTGAAAGTCTTGTTTAACATTACAAACACAGTGACTTTGTCACTGTGGCTCTTCTGTAACATTTATCTAGAGAACTGTTATCATAATGCACTGCTAGAGTTTAACAGTAAGTATGAGATGACATGGAAGAAAATCTATATTAAGGTAAATAAGGTTTTAAAATGTTACCCAACATAAATGCATTAAATAAAGAGGTACTGCTCTTCAATTTGTTGACTAATGAATTTAACCCGGTCATTACATAGCTTACTAAAGGACTTAAATAAAGAGATGCACTGAACTTGAATGCTAGTTAATTTAAAAAGAATAAGTTAGAAGCCCTATCAGGTACTACATCTGCTTCTGAATTTCTTTCCCAGTTATTCTCTCCAAAGTTACTTTCTGAAAAGCTCCCATAAACATAAAGGGAAACGAACTAATTGTACAGCAGAAACAGTGAAAAGTGATTATCCTAAAAGTGCTGTCAAATGTACTAAGTGATCAAACCAAAAAGAACTGGTGAAATACACCTATATATAACATCTCTTTCAGATTTGTGGCAATCTAAACTTTACCATGTAATAATCATAGGTAAAATATCATCACAGAAATATGATGTTTTAATTTGACAGAGTCCCTTTAAAATATTTATGGCCAAATGTTGGACCAATTTATGCCTCATGTGACTTCATTAAATGAAATAAGGTTTAAATCGGTGCAGTGTTTGCATCCCAGTCTTGCAAACCCTCCTATACATACTTAATCCAGGGGCAGCTCCAGGCCCCAACACGCCAAGCGCATGCTTGAGGTGGCATGCCGCGGGACCAGCGTACCCTCCGCAGGCACGCCTGCGGGAGGTCCACCGGAGCTGCGGGACCAGAGGACCCTCGCAGGCATGCCTGTGGGAGGTCCACCGGAGCCGCGGGACCAGAGGACCCTCCGCAGGCACGCCTGCAGGAGGTCCACCGGAGCCACAGGACCGGCGAGCGGCAGAGTGCGGCACGACGCCGTGCTTGGGGCGGCAAAATGTCTAGAGCCGCCCCTGACTTAATCCCACTGAAATCAGTAGGGATTCTTTTCCGGAGTAAAAGTCTGCAGGATCTGGCTCTTAGTCATTAAATTATAGCTAGATTTTTTTTGCAAGTGCATTTCAATTACTGAAATAATGGAATTACTAATGCCAGTGTAGCTAACATAACAATGCATTATTCCTGAACAAAATACAGAGACTTTTATATATTGTTTACCACAGAACATCATTAACAGAATTGAGAGGTATTTATGGCTTCAAAGAATGAAAAAAAAGCTCTAATGTTAATTGATTGATTTTACTTTCCGGAACTGCAAATTAAAAATACATATATTATTCACTATGTCTATAACTTATAATGTCAGAATTGGGAATAGAGTACTTCCAAATTTAGACCAATGTAATTAAAGAACTTCCATTAGGAAAAGAGAATCACAAGCATTTTTATAACTATGTGATTCAGTAGAAATTTATGCTTTTAATTATCTATATGACCAAAAAGAAGTATTATATTGTAATCAGTACAATTCAAAGCATAGATTTAGATTCCACTGGCAGAGGCATCAATCAGCAAAATGATAAGTGATGGGTTATGAGTTCAGCACACAGAGTCAGACAATATATTAAATTATTGAAGAGATATTAAAGCAAGGCAGAGGCATTCAGTAATGTCCAATTGACATTTCCTCTGAGAGTCTGAAAAAATCAGAGGCTGGATGCACTGGGCTTCTCTGAGTTGTAGGTATGCTTTGTGCATCCTGGATAGCAGGGCACTGCTTGAAGCCAAGCTACTTGAAGATTGATGATCCCATGTTTTGAGAGGCTCTAATATGAACTTCTTAGTCATCTCTCTCTCTTAAGCACCAGGCAAGTAACACATTTCAAAGGTTAACCAGAATCTTGAACCTGCCTAGAACTGCTTTATGAACGTAAACAAAAACTCCAAAGCAGATATTTTCTATACAGAAAAAGTTGTTTATAAATCAATTGTAAAGGATAACTACAATGTAAGTCACAAATATGCAGTAACAAATTTTACCTGTTTTCAGATTTATTGGTCTTAATAAAAGCTGCAACTATGAATCAAAGTATGGTCAATTTTGTACAACTGAAAATAATACTTAAGTATCGTAGACATTATTTATAATTACAGGTGGTATACAAAAAATGTATACATTGTTGAATGCAGAGTTGCTTTAAACATGCAAAACACAGGACATTCAGATTTTTTCCTCACAAAAACAGTATCTCCTCCCCAGATTTGCATATATAGTGTCATACTATATGGTGTTAAAATTAATGTCTAATGTATGTCTGCAGTGCAGCAGAGTCAGTTACTGTAGAAATCATCTCTTTGAATTTCAGGCATGCACAGACATGCACTCTGCACAGGTATGTGGAGTCACACACTCCAAGTAAGCTCCTTTTATTTCACTTTTTGTGTGGCTCTTGGTGATGCTTATGTATATCTGGAGCTGTGCAAGGTAGTAAATTTTTATGTGATATAATTATCAATCCTTACTCTAAATAAACCCAGTAACTAAGGGAACATTTAAGATGCATGCATCACTGACGAAAATAGAGATAACCACATGTGATCTTAGTGTTATTATCTACCTTGTCCTTCTCTCTCAGCCCCTCCTTGTGGTTTGTCAGATCATGTATTGTTTTTTATTCATTTAGATCTCAATCCACCAAACTGAATCCTGCACAACTTTACTCACATGAGGAGTCCTGTTACAGTCACTGGTACTTTTCACAAGGATAAAGCTATACACGTGCTTCAATGTTTCTAGAACTGGGGATCTTACATTAGAAGTTTTCTAGGCAAACACTCTATCTTCATCTGGTTTATAAACAGCCATGAATATTTATGGTTCTCTGTAACCTTCATCATCATCATCATCATCAATGAAAGACCATATGCTCAAAATGCACAATACAGGTCTTTGAAACACACCTTCATTCTCTCATTTCTACTTCACACATGGGAAGGGGGCATTCCTTAGTGAACACTATGTACACGAGAAGTTTGTACATTTGAAACAAAAGTTTTTCACACAAAAAAATATCAAGAAACAGAACCTGGATAACTCATGGAGAATAGAATGTTTGGTAGTTGTTTTTTTTTAATCAAAAAGTTATCATCTGATATAGGTGCTTAGACAGAAACTGTATTCTCAGTGCTAGTTACAGCACTACAACCACAATGCCATAATCAACAGATGCGTCCTTAAAAAAAAAAAAAAAAAAAATTAATACTGCAGTAATCAGGAATTCTTCCTTCCAATATAACACAGATTTTGATTT
Source organism: Chelonoidis abingdonii (assembly GCF_003597395.2). NCBI lineage: Eukaryota > Metazoa > Chordata > Testudines > Testudinidae > Chelonoidis > Chelonoidis abingdonii. The sequence goes on along the minus strand of NC_133770.1, from coordinate 30,520,653 downwards.
ACATGGAACGAAATGTAGAGTAAATTGGACACCTGCAGAAGCATGTAACTTGAAATTCTGATGTACTAAGCAATGTAAATAGCTATGAAAATCTCTGCATCAAGCAATTATTTCTTTATTTGGAAAGTAGTTTTCTTTCTGAAAGGCAAAATCCACCTGTATGTGCTATTACTGAGGTAAACTAAGGAGAAGGCACGTTACATTTAGTGGGTCAAGAAAGTTTCAGAAACCCAGAAACATATTTGTACAAAGTGCAAGGCAAACCTTCTATTTAGTACCACTGGTAAAATATTATACATATCACCTATATTCTATATCAAAAGAATAAGCATTCCGGTGTAATTAAGAAACAATATGGTAAAAACTTTGTGCAGTGACAGTAATACACTTTTTGTGACCCAGTTAAAAAAAAATTAAAATTTGTGACCCAGAGTTAACTGGACAGCCTGTACTGCTTTCAGATACATGATGTGCAATTACCCTTAATTGCGTGAAATCAATTAACAAGCTTGTGCATATGTAGGCAATAGCAGATTCTTTCAAAGCATGTGTTTTTTATATCTGCACTCATGAATCAAGCCCCTAAATATGGAAACAAAGCACTTTTTCAGAAAAGTAATTATTTTTCTATCATTATTCTACTAAATTATATAATAAATCTAAGTACTCAAACACTGAAAATCAGCTAAGTTGACCAAACTGGGCATTTTAAATTCTGGTGCTTCTTAACGGACGAATACAAGAAGAGATCCCGTCACTCACTGAAACTGCATGGTAAAATATTTCAATAATTCTATTCACACAGATTAAGTAATTGTTACACACACAAAAACTACATTAAAAGAACAATGAAGTTAAAAAGTCAAGCACTCAAAAGTCAGGAAATACCAGAATTAAGACTGCCTGTGCAACTTAAATTCAGACCCTTTGTGCTTATACTTAATGAAACAGTCTCTAATTACATGATCACATTCTATTGTTTCCATGGGACACTTGCCTCATTCAATGCACAGGACAGACCTGTCATGGGGATGCGTCAGGGTTATGTACTAAAGGAGGCAGTGATCTACAGGACCCCTGCTTCAGTTGTTGCAGAAGTTGATGAGAGAGGCCAGGTCTACACTGCGACTTTAAATCGGTTTAATGGCCGATATACCGATTTAACGCTGTACCCGTTCACACGACGTCGTCATTAATATCGAGTTAAACGGCTCCTTAAATCGATTTCGGAACTCCTCCCAGATGAGAGGAGTACGCTAAATTCGAAAGTTGATAAACCGGTATTAGGGGTCGGTTGGACGGAAATTGACATTATTTGGCCTCCTAGGGGATTATTCCCACAGGTGCACCACTGACCCACTCTGGTCCTGCAATCCAAACTCGGATGCGGAAAGTGGCCGGTTAACAGAAAAGCCCGAGGACCTTTAGATGTCATTCCTGCTTTCACGTGTCACTCTATCAGCAACGGGTGGCGATGCAGTTCAAACTGCAAAGTAGTCCTGCATTGCCTTAGCGGGAGATACTAGATGCTTGATCGCTGTATGCGTGAGACAAATCTGTTTTATCAGAGCTCGTTAAGAACAGGAAATTGCCAAGCGTTGAAAAATACATCCAGGAGTAACAGCGTGCATGGACAACCGTACGCAAGAAGCCAGAGACTCAACGATGCTCATGAGGAGGTGAGGGGGAATGAGACTACAGCTACCGTCCACAGCAGTCTCTGAAAATCTTTTGCATTCTTGGATTGAAGCGCAAGTTGTAGTTTCAATACCCGGTTGTTTGCGGTGGTTCAACGAACGCTCGTCGAGTCTCTTCCCCCCCGCACCGTGAAGAGAAGTAAAATAATAATTCCTTGAGTACTGTAAATTATAAAACACCCTTCTGGTTGTTAACTTGGGATTGCTGCTGGCAGGGAGTACACGAGCGTGTTGACAACGGTAGGATACCGTTTGTATCTCAGGGTCCAGTGATTGCTTGTGCTATTGCGTTTGCTCATATGCCTCCGCGAAAAAGGCGCCAAAGGGTTGTCTGCTGCCTTCACAAGAGAAGGTGCGGCTCGTACCACACCACCGGGGCAATTGTTTTCTGCCATTTCAGGCACTGTGCTCTTCAACCCGGATGGGAACTATGGGATAGCATGAGAACAGCTACCCACAGTGGCACGCTCCTGAAATCGCATGGTAGCTTTGGACCGATGGACGAAACAATCAATGTCTGACTCCCACTGTGGACGCGCTAAACCGATTTTATTAGATCTGTTTTGTAATATCGGTTTAAGCTAATTCGAAATAATCGTGCAGTGTAGACGTACCAGAGTAATGAACAAGGCAGGGGAGTCCAGGATGAAAAAGGATGGTCTCGTGGTTAAGGTAGTAGAATGCTGCCCTGAAGAAGTGTATTCTATCCCTGCCTCTGCCATCTGATGTTACTCAAGTCACTGAAACCTGGGGTCAAATATGCAGAAATGCTCAGCCCCCACAGCTGCACCTGAAGTCAATGGGAGTTGTACTTCAAACATATGAAGTGTGGTATAATGCTCACTTGAGAAATCAGGTCCTAGGCATCTCTGAGCACCCAAATTGGTGGGTACTTTTTATCCTAATATTTCTGTGCCTCAGTTACCAGTGTGTGAAATGGAGACACTGTCACCTCCCTCCTCTTATTAGGGTGGGGTGTTGCAAACTTTGTAATATTTAAAAACTCCAGCAAGAGTGTCAGAACCTCCTCCACCTCGCCTCCTCCCCAAGGCCCCACCTCTTCCCCTCAAGCCCTGCCCCCATCGCTCGCTGCTCTTCCCTTCTCCTCATCCCCGTCCAGGTCGGGAGGGAGCTGCAGCTGCCTGACACAGGTAGGAGGCTGAGTAGGAGCAGGCACAGGTGATGATCCAGTGCCTCCCCATCTCTGGCACCTGTGGTGACCAGACACTGTCAGGTCCCCTTTTCTACCAGACTTTATGGTCCAACACTGGGCACCATGGCTACCCTAATGTTATGAAAACAAATTAAAGTTTGTGAAGCACTCAGACACTATAAGGAGAAGCATCACAGAAAAGCCCATGAGAAAATTAATAATTCTGTCTTCAGAGCAGAATTTGAATAGTGTGCAATAAAGAAGGCATGAGGCCACAGACTGAACAAGGAGAAAAAATACTGAATAAGCTATTCATTAAAGGAGCACCACCCATGCAGAGGTCCTATGAAAAAATAGTAAGTAATGATTAGGGTTGTCAAGCGATTAAAAAAATTAATCATGATTGTGCTGTTAAACACTAATAGAATATGATTTATTTACATATTTTGGGTGTTTTCTACATTTTTTAATATATCAATTTCAATTACAACAGAATACAAAGTGTACACTGCTCACTTTATTTTTATTACAAATATTTGCACTATAAAAAAACAAAAGAAATAGTATTTTTCAATTCACCTCATACGAGTACTGTAGTGCAATCTCTTTATCATGAAAGTTGAACTTACAAATGTAGAATTATGTACAAAAATATTCAGAAACAAAACATAAAACTTTATAGCCTACAAGTCCATTGAGTCCTACTTCTTGTTCAGTCAATCATTCAGACAAACAAGTCTGTTTATATTTGCAAGAAATAATGCTGCCTGCTTCTTGTTTACAATGTCACTTGAAAGTGAGAACAGGTGTTTGCATGCCACTGTTGTAGCCAGCATCGCAAGATATTTATGTGCTAGGTGTGGTAAAGATTCATATGTCCTATCATGCTTCAACCACCATTCCAGAGGATATGCATCCATGCTGACAGGTTCTGCTCAACAACAGTCCAAAGCAGTGCAGACTGATGCATTTTCATTTTCGTCATCATTAGTCAGATGCCACCAGCAGAAGGTTGATTTCCTTTTTTGGTGGTTCAGGTTCTGTGGTTTCCACATCGGAGTGTTACTCTTTTAAGACTTCTGAAAGCATGTTCCACGCCTCATTTCTCTCAGATTTTGGAAGGCACTTCAGGTTCTTAAACCTTGGGTCGAGTGCTGTAGCTATCTTTAGAAATCACACATTGGTACCTTCTTTGTGTTTTGCCAAATCTGCAGTAAAAGCATTCTTAAAATGAACATGTGCTGGGTCATCCGAGACTGCTAAAACACGAAATATATGGCAGAATGCTGAAAAACAGAGCAGGAGTCACAATTCTTCCCCAAGACATTCAGTCATAAATTTAATTAATGTATTAATTTTTAACGAGCATAATCAGCATAGACACGTCCTCTGGAATGGTGGCTGAAGCATGAAGGGGTACACAAATGTTTGGCATATCTGTCACGTAAATTCCTTACACTGCCAGGCAAACATCTGCTGACATCGTAAATAAGAAGAAGGCAGCATGATCTCCAATAAATGTAAACAAACTCGTATGAGAGACTGGCTGCACAAAAAGTAGGACTGAGTGGACTTGTAGACTCAAAAGTTTTACATAGTTTTGTTTACGAGCACCGTTATGTAACAAAAAAATCTACATTTGTAAGTTGCACTTTCAAGATAAAGTGATTGCACTACAGTACTTGTATGAGGTGAATTGAAAAATACTATTTCTTTTATCATTTTTACAGTGCAAATATTTGTAATAAAAATAAACTTTGTATTCTGTGTTATAATTGAAATCAATTGGTATTCTATTGCTTAACAGTGTGATTAAAAACATGATTAATCATGATTAATTTTTTTAATCACGATTAATTTTTTTGAGTTAATCGCATGAGTTAATTGAGATTAATCGACAAACCTAGTGATGATGTAATTAAAGACTACCATCATGCATATGCTCAAGGATGCTGAATTAAGGATGCACAGGCAAACTTAACTCACGCATTTCCTAACTTTTGAGTATGTGACTTTGAACTTGATGTTCTCTCTTTTTTCCCCCATGTAATAAATATTGAGCACACAGGAGAGAGAAACTCCTTGATCACAGTTCCAGTGCATGGCCCCAGGGCATCAGGGAGCAGTTTTACAGACAAAGTCCAAGTATGGCTACACTTGAAACTTCAAAGCACTGCCGCAGCAGCGCTTTGAAGTGCGAATGTGGTCCCAGCGCTGCACGTACTCCACATCCTGATGGGGCTTAGCTTGCAGTGCTGGGAGCCGCGCTCCCAGCACTGCGGCACTGTTTACACTGGCGCTTTACAGCACTGTATTTTGCAGTGCTCAGGGGGGTGTTTTTTTTCACACCCCTGAGCGAGAAAGCTGCAGCGCTGTAAAGCTCCAGCATAGCCAAGGCCTCCAGCTTCTGCCCTGTAGTCCTGCGATGGAGGGTGCAGTCCCATCTATAATACAGTACCAATAACCATAATATTAATGCATGATGGATCCATCCACGATATGCATATCTAAAAAAATAACCTTTTCGATATACTGATTTCAACATATTGGAAAAATTAATCAAACATTTTTATGGCATCCTTTCTTGTATTATAATCAAATGAAGTAGTATAAAGGATATAAAACACGAGTATTCCACGTCATGGTTCTTAACAGAAGGTGAAGTGTTCTACTCACAGATTTCAATGTAGAGGAGAACAGACTGTCATTAAAAATAATTCTTAAAATACTGCACAGAAGCAAGTTGTATTTCAGCTGGTAAACACAAAGCAAACATTTTGTTTCCATTATTAAAATAACCCTACTACTCTAATCCTTCTTCCCCTATTTTGTGCTGTTGTGCTTAAATGTAATGATTATTTTGCTTACAACAGGAGAGAGATAGTGTATTGGCTATTAAATTCCTAGCAGTGTTTTATAAATGTTTGTTTGGACCCCTGCAACATGAAGTAGCTTCTTTCTCTTTATGATCAGGTTTGGTGGGAAACAGGTCTTTACAGACCAGTATCCTAACTAGCGCAAGTATACTAGCATCAGGTTTTTGTGCTAATGTTCTCACTTCCTGATTAACTGCTGAATCTCCAGAGAAGAACAATTTTCAATTAAATGTGAACGGTTACAAAGATAACATGAAAAATCGAAGTTATTGAATAAACACAGAAACAAAACAAAAAATACAAATTCTCTTTCACAATTAGAAAGGTGCTTTTTTGCAATCCATATCAGGCACACCAGTGTCATTGGTGATGGGCAGAAAATAAGAAACCAAAGAGACCCTAAGTTAAAACCCCTCACACTCCCGCCACCAACCGCCCCCACCAAAAAACCCCAGTCAATAGTCATTGTTTTTGTTAGTCTATATCCTTCACTAATCTCAGTTTACTTTTTACTTGTCACCTTCCACAGTGGGAAATAAATTGCATCCCAGAAAGGGCTGTTGCAGCAGGTATAAAGTCTCCATATGCCTGAAAGCTCCAGGAGGAAGACCAAACTGTGACTGAATGGCACAATCTAGACTGATATTTGTCCTCTGATCATATACACTAGAACCTCAGTATCCTGAAGGTCACAATTTATGACATTTCACTGGTAATCACTGTGGACCTATTCTGTAATCTTTATGTTGTGTAATGCTTCTACACACATTTAGCCATACTGACTTCAATGGCACTATTCATGTAAGTGTTGCTCAGGCACATTATCTGCTACCCCTCGACAGAGCAGTCACTGAGAAAGAGGGTTTGAATATACAGTACTGAATAGTACTGTGGTTGTCACTAAATTCCAGTAGAACCTCAGTGTCGAAATAAATACAGTAGAACGTCAGAGTTATGAACACCTGGGGAATGGAGGTTGTTCATAACTCTGAACAAAAGGTTATGGTTGTTCAAAAGTTAACAACTGCACATTGACTTAATACAGCTGTGAAACTTTACTACGCAGCAGAAAAATGCTGCTTTCCCTTTATTTTTTACATTTAACCACAGTACTGTACTTGCTTCTTTTTGTTTTTTTGGTATTCTCTGCTGCTGTCTGATTGCGTACTTCCTGTTCCAAATGAGGTATATGGTTGACTGGTGAGTTTGTAACTCTGAGGTTCTACTGTACCAAAGATTCAAGTTTGGCAGGTTACACCAGATATTTTTGAATTTGAGAATTTGATTTGTGCCTGTGTTGCCAGTTCTACTACTTAAGACAAAAGATTTCCTCTGAGAAAAAACATGTTGTTAATTTGCTTGCTTGCTTGCTTGTTTTTTTAAATTAAGAAAGGTAAAAAAAAGAGCTTTATAATGAAAAAGTAAGTATTCACTAAAAACGTGGCAAGAAACTATGTTTTTTTATGGTGAACTATTAAAAATGCAATTTCTGGAGAGTTTTGTAGGCTCTGAGGTTTATCCTCTCACCTCAGAACAAGTGAGAGTTCTTAAAGGAAAGAGCAGTATCTAGGTGTTTTGGGACTTATTCAGTGTGATCCTTTCAAAGGACAAATGTATAGGTAATTTCCCATTGTCTTTGCTGTGAGTTTTTCACACATACCTCTGTATATGTGAGAAAGACAATAGTGAAGTGAGATTTTCTTCACATCACATTCAGAAACTTAACCAGAAAATGCAGCACAGCCTTAGTAAAATGAAAATCAACTCATAAAAACCTGCTCCAAAAAACAAGCCAAGGGAAAAAAAAATCTTCGTTTTAACTACATATAACACAAAAGAAACCTACATATACACAGCCTGGAATACATGACAGAAGATTTGGAGATATCCCAAGTAACTAGAAACAGCTGGACTTCTCAGCTCATTAACAGACCTTGCAGAATAGACACACTGGCCTGGCCTACGCTCGAGTTTATGTTGAATTTAGCAGCTTTAAATCGAATTAACCCTGCACCTATCCACACAACAAAGCCCTTTACTTTGATATAAAGGGCCCTTAAAATCGATTTCTGTACTCCTCCCCGGCGCTGAAATCGACATTGCCATTTCAAATTAGAGTGAGTGTGGCCGCAATTCAACGGTATTGGCCTCCGGGAGCTATCCCACTGTGCACCACTGTGACCACTCTGGACAGCAATCTGAACTTGGATGCAATGGCCAGGTAGACAGGAAAAGCCCCGTGAACTTAATTTTATTTCCCGTTTGGCCAGCGTGGACAGCTGATCAGCACAGGTAACCATGCAGTCCCAGAATCAAAAAAGACCTCCAGCATGGACTGTACAGGAGATACTGAATCTGATCTCCGTATGGAGAGATGAATCTGTTCTATCAGAATTCCATTCCAAAAGACGAAATGCCAAAACATTTGAAAAAATCTCCAAGGCCATGATGGACACAGGCCACAACAGGGACTCAGCACAGTGCTGGGTGAAACTTAAGGAGCTGAGACAAGCGTACCAGAAAGCCAAAGAATCAAATGGATGCTCACGGAGGGATGGGCAATTGACGACTGTAGCTATCCCACAGCTCCCGCACTCTCTGAAAACCATTTGAATTCTTGGCTGAGCTCCCAAAGCCTGAAGGGTCAAAAAAATTGTCGCAGGTGGTTCAGGGTATATGTCCCCCCCCGCCTCCCAAAAGCAAAGGGGAAAAAAATCCTCGCCTTTTTTCAGTGTCACCATATGTCTACTGGATGCTGCTGGCAGATGCGGTGCTGCAGCACTACACAGCAGCAACCCCTTCCCTTCCCTTGCCTTGCGGACGGCAGACAGTACAGTAGGACTGGTATCAGTCATCATCATCCTGTGGGTGCACCTGGCTGGCATTGGTGAGGTCAGCTGGGAGCGCCTGGGCAAACATGGGAATGACTCCAGGTCATTCTCTTCTTTAAGTTTTGTCTAATGGAGATTCAGTCCTGCTTGCAATATCATGGCAGCTGGAGGCTTCTGCCTCAGGCTGCTCTCCTAGTCAGCAGCACTGCGCAGTCACGCCTACCCCTTGCTACCAGGGCTCACAATCAGATACTTAGACCTCTACATTTTGCTGCAAATAAAAAAAATTAAGCTGTCATTTAGAACTGTCCCCCAACATACATATTCTGGGACATTTTGTATTTTACCAGTGTCAACCAAAGGCCCACACACAAATGGAGATTCAGTCCCACCTGTGCTTCTATCCTAGTGCTTATCATACATTCCCATTTTCAGCTATAGGCGGAGCAAGTGCAGAATGGTGGTTCACTCTACTTTGCTGTAAACCAACCGCCCTTCTCTCCCCGCTTTGATTCCTGCTTGCAGAGACAATAAAGTCAGTGTTGTTTCTTATTCATGCATTCTTTATTACTTTATCACACAAATGGCAGGATAACTGCCATGGTAGCCCAGGAGGGCTAGGGGAAGAGGGAAGCAACGGGTGGGGTTGTTGCAGGGACGCCCCCTAGAATGGCATGCAGCTCATCATTTCTGTGGGATGTCTGGGGCTCTCTGGTTCTTTAGTAGGCTTGCCTGATATTCCAGGCAGGACTGACTCTTCATTACACAAAACTTAAAGAAGAAAATGACCTGGGCAGTCATTCCCATTTTTGTCCAGGTGCCCTCGACCGACCTCACCAAGGCTGGCCAGGAGCACTCATGACAGCAGGAGACAGTACAGTATGACTGGTAACCGTCTTTGTCATCTTGCAAAACAGCAGACAGTACAGTATGGCTGGTCACAGTCTTTGCTAACTTACAAAAGCAAGAGGATGCTGCTGTGTAGCACTGCAGTATTGCCATCTGTCAGCAGCATCCACTAGACATACGGTGACAGTGAAAACAGGCTGAATGGGCTCCATGGTTGCTGTGCTATGGCGTCTGCCCAGGCAATCCAGGAAAAAGGGAGAGAAATGACTGGCTGCTGTTGCTTTCATGGAGGGAGGACTGACTGATGACATTTACCCATAACCACCCGCGACAAATTTCTGGCCCCATCAGGCATTGGGATCTCAACCCAGAATTCCAATGGGTGGGGGAGACTGCGGGAACTATGGGATAGCTACGCACAGTCCAGCACTCCGAAAGTCGATGCTAGCCTCGGTACATGGACATATACCACCGAATTAATGTTCTTAGTGTGGCACGTGCACTTGACTTTATACAATGTTTCCAAAAATCGATTTCGGTAAAATCGGAATAATCCCGTAGTGTAGACAGACCCACTGAATGTGATCTGCCTGTACTTTTACCAAATGCTATTGCATAGTAAAGTCAGCTCCATGGGGTTGCCTTACGGATCTCATGTGGCAGAACCAATCTCAGGTTAGCTATTGTTGCTGACATCTCTCTAATAGATGGGGCTTTAACATTGACCTTAACGTGACAGCTTGCCAAAGACCTACAACAAAAAACGCAGTAAGATTCAGATGCACACTGGCCTAAAGTGTTTGTGTCAAAAGAAACACACACGTGATAGACTTTCTAATAGTCTTTGCCCACCAGTGAAGAGAGAACACTGCAAAATAAGAGAGACTCCAAACAGCTCTAATATACTCAGCAAATCTGCAATGGGGTGAGCTAAGGGTAGAAATGCCAGAAAAATTAATATGCAGCTCCTTCACTTCTTTCTAAAGCAATGTTAGCTATAAAGTGTAAGTAAATTTGAACTGTCATGGTAATATATTGTAAAATATATTAATCACTAAGCGCCAAACTGTGATACCTTTTCCTACCCTGAATAGCACCTTATGCCATTAGTAGTCCCATTGACTTCAGTGTGACTACTCATTATGAAAGGTGCTATTCAGCCTGAGTAAGTGTATTGCAATCTGACCCTTAGTGATTGCGTATGCCAGGATTATTGGAAAATACGACAAGAACTAAATGGATAAGAAGAGTCAAATACAATCTCACCCCTGCAGATGCTCCTGCCAGTTCAGGTGTGAGGCATATTTGAAAGGATTGTTCTAGTGTCACTCCCCCCACAAAACAGGAACACAGGACTATCACCAGAGCTCCAATAGGTTCATAAGCATTAATGCAAATAGTGTTAGTAATTACAGGCCTGATACTTCACTGCCCTGTACCTTGAAAACTCATTTCTTCTTATGTGGAACCTCCGTTACTGGAGGTTTGCAACTATGGTATCCCATTCTGTACAATTCTCTGCTAATCTCTTTGTGGATTAATAGTCCTTTTGAGACACCCAAGATACTTCACCATGCCTCCAAGATCTTTTTGTACTTCCTGTTCTGCTGCTATAAACTTGTGTCACCCGCTGATCTTCTTAAAATGTGTCCTCAAATCTTTTCATAAGATCTCTGAACTAGCATTTGTGCAGTTTCAATCATCTCCAACACTTTTTCATTGGTTACAAAGCCTATTCATGATATTTTCAGAATTCTTGTTACACGATAATTTGCTGTTTCTTTATTATTGATTATTTTAATGTACATGTGCCACAGCCATAATTTAAACACAAACCAAATGTAAGTTTTCAAGAGCTGGAACTTAGTCTTCAGATTTATATCCCTTCTGATCAGATGTTATTCATCTAGAACATCTTTCAAGCTTCCTATTGTGGTGCTGACTTCTGCATCTGGTGTAATGATGCTTCTTAAGTAGCAATAATTTCTCACTTGCAATACAGCCATGTCATTCACTGGTTTCTTCCATTTTTTCAGGGTCCCACCATACAATCACAGATTTTGTCTTGTCCACACTCAACTTTATACACCATATGCTTTGTCATATTCATATATAATCTCCACTAACATCAGTCCTCCTTTGGAATCAGCCAACAAACTGTGTTTGGCCTGATTTGGGCGTATTTTAACTTACTTCGCAGTTTGTGAATGAAGACACAAGAATGTATTAATGATATACAAGGTGTAAAGATTAATGGAAAATGGGTGAATAACATTTGCTATGCAGATAACACAGTTTGTTGGCTGATATATATATATAAATAAATAAAATGATGAGCATTGTTTAGTTATTACAAGACGGAACTGAGCAGCAGCAGCCAGGAGATCTGGGGTCTGTTTTCATCTCTACCACTGACTTGTTATGTAACCAGGGCAAAATCAATTAAACTACCCGCATCTCAGTTAATATCAGTATACTGAGAATAATCTTATTTATCCAGGTTTGCAATGTGGTTTGAGATACTTGGACACTTGGGGCAGAAAATACTTCTGGGAGCAATAATAGTAACAAAATGCTGTTTATTAAAGCCTTAAGAAAATAGGTCTTTTGGCCAGAACATATTGCCACAAAATGCTTAAGCCTGACTAAGCCTGTATTAGATGTGTTTCTTTTTCAGCCATCTGATAACATTTGGGATCCCTGACATACTTTTTAGCTCTTTTACTGGAAATAATGAAAATCATTTTGAGATACAAAACATCAAGAAAATTAGCTACTGTATTTTATTATTATTTATGTCAATAACTCACTTGCAGAATAATCCATAACCATAAACAAGTTAAATGGTCAAAAATCTTTTCTTAGGGTTTACATTTATTAGTATATGCACATTTCAGTGTTGGCAGTGACCCCTATTGGCGACCTCACTACAGTATGTTTTTGAAAAATGATGAGATGACAGATAAGGAATAAGAAAGATGGCAGGGAATAGGAAAGTACTAATCTTTATTGTGCTAAATATTTTAAATACATAACATGTAGCATAAAAAACACTCTCAGCAATTTCCAGTGCATCTAAAGTGCTTTCTAGGAGATCTGATCAATATAAAATTACAGGCAATTCTGTTTCATTATTTCACAACACTAGTATTTATACTGGGGTATATGTATTAGACCTATGTATAAATACTTAATATTCCATCAAATTGATCGGTCACTTGAAAATAAAATGGGTTCATTTCATATAATTACATTGTTGCAGATTTTTATATGCTTCCTATTTTTATATAAAGTTCCACAAAACAGTGGATTGTGCTACTTAAATAAAACAAAGAACATTAGCCTTGACGTCAGGACTTTTTACCCTGATCAAATCTCTGGCATTGTACATTCTTGGTGTGCAATTTGTAGACTAGCATATGGAATCTATCAACATCTGTCTGTTTAAACTAAATAGTGGGGTCAACATTTAAGACAGACCAATAAAGTTATGTTTTGCTGTTATGAAAACATGGGACAGATTTTTAAGATGGATTTAGTTGTGAACGCTACTAGTAACAGGGCTACAGTTACAGTATGGTCTATAATACATTCACCTAGGAAGGTTTAGCTCATATACCAAACCTGTTTTTAGATATATTATGCTTTTACCTTTTTTCCCCAAAACAGGAAATGGAGACACAAGGAGGTCATTTAACTTACCTCAAGGTTGCTCAGTTACTGTGTGTCTCAGAATGAATTAGAACTCAAGTTCTTCTTGATTCTAAGAATTAGATGACAACATCCCAATGACTCATTTGAAAGTTTAAAATGAAAATGTTCATATTAGATTGAAAATGTCTTAATATGAAAGTTTGCAGAATATTTCAGTTAAGACATATTGCTAAACAATTTAACTTAATTAATTTTAGACTTCTAGATCTGCACCTTATTTCAAGTCAAAGCACGTATTTAAAAGTAAAATAACACAAACAGTTTATGTCATTTGTTGCTGAAAGGTGTTAAAAGCAAGTACAGTTCCTATCAAATATAATGCATTTTTATCAGTGCAACAAGTAGGCACCATCGCTACTGAAACCCAACCAACACTAATTTTGGAGAACTTTTTGGAGGGAACATTTTTTATTTTGATGACAAAACTTTGCAAAATGAGGTTCCTAAATTTGTTAGCAAACCTTGTCCTTACTTGATGTTAAACTAAGCTGGAACTTCGTTACAGGGAACACAACAAAATCCATGTTTATATTAAACAGCTACAAAGTTTTTGTCACATTAATACTTAAGAAGAAGAAATATCTCATTACAACCACTATCAAAAGGGCTGGTGTGTCCAAGAAGAAAAAAAAACAACAACATTCAAAAGGGCTTGATGGCAGCTTTGGCAACATATTTTTTTTTTAAAGGAAGAAAATAAACTGTGTTAAAAGCCAGTATTCTCACAAGCATAGTGCATCTGTTTTCTCTGTGAAGTACAGTACTTAGAAAAAGTAGGTCAAGTTAGGCATGTCCATTAGTTCTCCTATAAATAGATGACTTTGAGTTCACCTTCTTGTAACTAATGTAGAACAACAGAGTTAATTTTTTTGCTTCAGTCTGACAAAGTTTGTTACTACGATAGAGAGAAAAAAGATCATCTAGTTCTGTGTGATTTTTAAAAGCAGAAAAAATGACACTGAATGTACGGAACTGGGACATTTTCTCTACAGACAAACAAATGTACAAGCCTTCACCTATAAGTTTAGAGATCTGAAAGATTTCTGTAGAGATGCATTACATATGAGCTGCACAGTCTTCTCTTGATACAGAGACAAAGAAAGGGGGAAAAATTGGCATAAATCACTTCATACTTTTGCTATAACCATTGCTGCATGATTATTATTCACTTCAACTTTTCAAGGACCATGACTACATTTTTCCTCATTCTTGAACTAATTTTTTTGAATACAAAATACTATTCCTTATTTGTCATTAGGTAAATTTCAAACAGGTCTCAGAACTCTTTTATCCTTTTTATTTTAATCTGAAGTAGTCCCTAGTTGCCTGATTTGCAGAACTGTACCACTATGCAAGGTTTTCACTGGCTTCAGTTCAGTTTGATCCCCTGGAGTACTGAATGTAAGAATCAACCCAGAAGTGAGCTAAAAATGCTGTGTTCTGTTCTCTGTCACTTTGAAAATCACCTTACTCACTGAGGCACGTTAAAATCAAAATTTAGAGCTGGGTATTTTTTTTCATCCCTGCACAGTACTGTTTAGTAATGTCATCACAAAGCTAATGAAAGTTTGTGCCTTTTAAAATTATATTTAAAACACAAAATATATGTTCCAATAATGCAAAGGTACCTAATATTTATGGGTAAATTGGTGTGGATGTTTAGCTTCCCCTCTTAAGGGGGAGAATGTTGAGATAAAAATCACAGACAGGATTCTAAAAAGTTTTCTTTTTGTGCTACTAACCCCAATCCCAATATCATAAAACTGAAGGATTTTTAAAATCCAGTTTATTCAGAGATTCATAGCCACTCATATTATGATTTTATTACACTTCATTTTGCTTGGAGTCAGAAGACAGGTCAGTTTTACTCTCTGTTTAAAGCCTATTTAACCTGCAGTTCTCATGCATTACATGACTGTTTGGTTTGAGTTTCTATCAAGGCAGACTGAAATTTTCATTACTGGTATTAAAAAAAAATCTCATGAGAATTTTGTTTATCTATGTTAGGTACTGTAAATATATGCACATAAATATACAATTCCTAAATAATTCAGTATCCCTTTGAGTTAAATGTATTTCATACAATTTTAGAGTTTTGTAGTTTATTTTCCTCTTTTTTAAATTCACATTCTAGTCTGCTGTCTACTGCACCTTTAACCCTCCCTGCATGCAAAGTCTGTTCCAATTAAGACTCCATGTCAAGACAGTCTCTGGCAAGACACAGATTTTACCTAAGAGGACCCATATAGAAATTCTTACTCATTAAAATAGTATAGCGTTTTTCATTGTTTTTTGGTCAATTTGTTTTGCTGAATTCAATGTAAGTAAAAAATTCAAACTTCTCAGTGAATGCTCCATTGTGACTGCTCCATTTTAACTGCCTACAGGGTTATAACCTGGTCTTTGACAATTTTATTGATTTTTAAATCAAAAACATTAAAATACAATAAAACCTGCCTTAGCGACCACCTCTGAAGAGACACCGCCTGTCATGACTTGCAGAAGCTATAGAACTTTTTCCTCTACAATTTAACTTGAAGAAACTGTGAAGTGATCACCTGTCATCTGCAACCAGCAACCACATTTTCTTACTCCTTTCAGAGCTGGATGCCGACTGGCAGTTGCACTCGCCACTCTGTCTTCAGAGCTGGGTACCTAGAGAGCAGTGGCTGCTGGCCAGGTGCCCAACTCTAAAGGCACCACCGCCGTCAGCAGCAGCAGGGAAGTAAGGGTGTCATGGTATGGTATTGCCAGCCTTACTTCTCTGCTACTGCTGGAAGCAGTGCTGCCTTCAGAGTTGGGCACCTGGTCAGCAGCCACCACTCTCCAGGCACCCATCTCTGAATGCAGTAAGTAAGGGTGTAAGGGTGGCAATACCATACTGTGCCTTTGAAGAGACCATCTCCTACAAGTGACCACTTTTGCTAACTCCCATGAGTGGTAGCTCTGGGCGGGTTTTACTGTAAATAGTGCCTAGCACTTCCATGGTCCCTTCCAGCAGATAATGGCAAAGTGCTCCAAAAACTTCAATGAATTTAGCTTCACAGCACCACTGGGAAGTAGGCACATTTTATTATTCACATTCTTCATTTCAGGAAACTGAAGCACTGGGACATGATGGTCTATGTTTTAAGAATGATTTTGAACTTTAGGTATCTTCATTTTGGGGTAACTAAACAGATAATGTCATAGCCTGATTTTAAGAAGAGTGCTGACCACCCACAAATCCTCTTGAGGTCATTGGGAGCTACGGATGCTCAGCATTGCTGAAGTTGGACACAAAAGTTGAGGAAAAAAATGAGAGGCCACTTTTGAAAAACTTGCACTAAGGAAATTGCCAAGGGTCACACAAAAAGTGCCAGACTCACCGCTACAGAAACAGTAGCACCAGTGAAGTTCTTCACCATGCCACTGACTTCCTCAATAGGAGCCTCATATGAGAAATGAAAACAGCCTGAGAAATGCACTGAAACAAGACACCTCTGACCAACCTGCCTTTGATCCCCTTGCTCTCCCACAACCTCATGCTTTCTGTGCTGTGTGCCAGGATCCTTAGTTGTGCACAGGCTGCAAGCAGCTTGCACTAATGTGTTCCCACTAATGAACATTTCTCTGCCAGAAGATCCTCTGAGTCCAATGAATTCTGGCCAAAACATGCATGACAGCCAGGAAGGAAAAACAGCTCTCTGGACTCCCAGACCTATATATTCACCACAAGAGCTTGTGGCAATGAGTTCCACAAGATAACTATGAGTTGTGTAAAAAAAAAAAAAAAAAAAAGTATTTCAAGTATTAATTTTATTACCTTTATAGTTTAGTGTCCCTTTATTATTTTATTAAGAGTAAATAAAATGATTAAACTTCTCAGTACCAATCATTATTTTATGTACCTCTTATGTGTTTCCTCTCACAACAAGAAGCCCCAAATCTTTTTCATCTATTCTCATATGGAAATCTTCCCATGTCACTAATATTCTTCAGTCCTCCTTTTGTCCTTTGTCTGACTGAGTGACAAGAATTCGATACATTATTCTAGGTGAAGGTGCAACATGGTTTTATATGAACACATCACAATTTTCCAGTATTAGTCCTAGAATTTCTTTATAAATATATACATTTTTCATTCTGATGGCTGATGTACCTCAAGCAAAAAATGTTGCTGGTCACAACCCTTCAGAATTTTGCATGAGTTGTTGCAGTTACTCATCAATATAGATAAGTTCAAGTTATTCTTTGCAATATGCATTACCTTGAGTTTAACTACACTCAATTTCATCTGCCATTATGTTATCCAGAAGTTGGTCCAATAAAAGAGATTACCTCACTCACCTTGTCTCGCTGGGACTGACATGGCTACAACACTGTCTACATTACGCTATCCAGTTACAAGATTCATCTGTAGTTCCCTCGCCCAGCAATCTCACCTAAGCATAAACTAACCTAAATACTTTTGTATCTTCTGCAAATTTTGCCACCTCAGTCCTCATCCTTTTTTTCCAGATCATTTTAAAGTATATTAAATAACTATTCCTAGTACTGTTCCAGGGGCAACTCATTACTCACCTTCCTTTCAATATTGGAAACTTGACTATTTTTTCCTACTCTTTGGTTTCTCTCTAAGCCAGTTTCTAATCCAAGACAGAACTTCCTTGTCACCACAGGATTACTTAGTTTCCCTAATACTCTCATCCAAATAAATCATATCTACCAGTACTCCTTACATCTAGGGCCAGATTGAGAAAAAGGCACAACAGGCATGTGTCTAGAGCTCTGATTCCTGGAGTCGTGTGATGATGTCAGAATCTAAGCTTTGATTTCAACATAAAACAGAGAAAACTTGTCTTATGGTTGGAAAGAAAAGCTTGAAAATTTTGACCTGAGTGTAACCCATGCAAGTCGCACCGATTTAAATCAGTTTAAAAACCACTTTACTTTACTTGGTGACTATCCAGCGTAGGCACTGTTATTTCAGTTTAAGAGTGACTTATTTCAATTTAGCTACGTTGATAAGAAATTGAGTTGGGGTTTGTCTTGATTAGGAACTAATGGTGTTTTGGACATATACACCAACACATTCTAACTAAAATGTTGTATCATTCTAGTTTAGACAAGGTGATGGGCAATCAGCTACAATGTGTAAAAGTGTACACTTCAGTGTTAGGAATGGGTAAACAAGATCTAGTTAGCTAACACATTGTAACACACCCTTAAATTCTAGTCAAGACAAAGGATTAGCTACTCCAAAATAGGAGACACAAACTAAAATAAGTGCCGCTACACAAGGTTTTACACAATTTTCAAGAAGCAGCACAACTTTGAGAGTTATGCAGACTTTTGAGACTCAGGCTGAACAAGGCCAGTTTTCTTCATTTACACTATATTCCTTGACAACAGACCTGATCTTCTGCCATTTACTTTCTGGGGAGAGGAGAGTAGAAGCTACAGGCTTCCTACACAGCATGTGTATACAGCATCAGACCAATGGCTCATCTAGTCCAGTATCCTGTCTCTGACAGCGCTCAGCAATAGCTGCTTTAGAGGAAGGTGCAAGAATCCTAACCTGCCCGCAGACTAAGTTCCTTCCTAGCCCCATCAGTCCATGAGTGGTCTGTGTCCTGAAGCTTTACAACCATGGTGACTAGACATACACTTCATGTCCCATAAAAATGTTACATGTTTCATGAGAGCACAGGATTTCCTTGGTTACCCTTCTGAACAGCAAGCCTCTTTGTCACCACCTTAACAACCCAGGTAGGGCCAGCCACCTAACCTTTGAAGATGTTGGGATATTAAAGAAAACAAAAGCTACTGTGCCTCACAGTTAATAGATGGTTTGGTATAAAAGGTCAGGCAGTTAAGATTTGTTGGGGGCAGATGTAGCCTGCAAGGAGAACTCTCATTTCATACTGAACATAATGAGGTTCACTGGATTCACATGGAATTTTAGATGAATTCAGAACCCCAAGCAAACTGGGAGAAACAAACATACTTCAAGTGAATCCAGTGCTTTTGGTTTACTGAAACCAGTGCCCACAGCTCTACTGATATCTGCTACACGTGCTCCAATATGTAGGCACAGTTTAACCCTGAATTACCTTGCCATTATGAGTTCCTGTCAGTTCCGTAACATTATTGGATTGAAGCTTTTCTGAGGTTTGATTTACTCCAAGAAAATCCTACAACATCACATACTGTATAATAGTGCAATAGTATAACAGGCACAGAAAGCAAGAAAAATCTATAAAATTGACAAAAAAGCAGTTGTCTCTCTCCTCACATATAGCCATGATGAACAGAGAGAGAGAATCTCTTTAGAGTAGAGCATAGAGAAGCTCATAATGGTTTCCTCAGGGATTGGTAATGGGACCAATGTTACTGAATGTACTTACTAAATGATATGCAAAAGGAAGGGAAAGTAAAGGGATGAAATTCACTGGTGACAGAATTAAGGTGAGTTTAAAAATAAAATAAAATAAAATAAAATAAAATAAAATAAAAAATCAACCACAACACCAAAATAACCGAAGAGCTTTATTAGAAACTCCAGATGGATCATACCAAGACTGTGGATTGAGAAGCTTGGTGACTGAGGTAATTTAACTTGGATAACTGTAAGGTAACATATACTGGGAAATGTAAGCTCAACTAGCAGGATCCACGAAGGAGGTTAAAGAAACAGGGTTCTTGGGAAAAGTCAGTGAGGCCAATGAAGAGCAGCAGTCAAAACCAGATAATTCCAAAATTAGAGCACGATGGGAATGCAATACATTTAATATATCGAGATTTTACTAAAGCACTGACAGTGTCTCATGAAATCAATTTTCAAGTCAGATTTAAAGCTAGCAATTCCCCTTCCTGCTACCTTTTGAGGGAAGGAGTGGCAAAATGATGCCTCCATTAGCATTTGTATTTGTTAATACTATTTATTTTTGAATATTTAAGAAAATAAACACATTGTATGAGTCAGATAATAGGTTGTATTATGTAAAAATTATGACAAAGAGAAAACTCGCCTAGGAACCACGAGCAAGCAGGGAGCAGGGAACATGTAGGAGCAAACAATATGAAGTCTTGATTCTCAGGTCCAGCCAATCTGTGCTCAGCCCGGAACCTAAGGGGATGTGGGAAACAAAGGTGATTGTATTTGAATTTTACACTCTACCCTTCAACCATGCGAGTCAAGTGAAGGGAAAAAATATATATATGGACACGCACTGGGGTGGTGGGCACATCTGACTCTAAAGTTATGTTTATACAGTAACTGGGAGGCATAATTTCCAGCTTATGTAGACATGCACACCCCAGTTCTGCTTGATGGAGTGTGCTAAAAATAGCACTCTGGCCATAGCAGCACAGGCAGCAGCTTGGGCTAGTACATAGCAGGGGGTTGCGTGGGATTGTACATGGGCAGGTAGCCCCAGCTGCTGTCTTTACCATCATGGCCACACTGCTATTTTTGGCATACTAGCTCACGCAGAACTAGCAGAGGTAAGACCACCCAAGTTAGGAATTACATCAGCTGGTGTGTACACATATCCTAAGGCTACAGCAGCCCATGAATGGCAATAGTGGCCATGAAGTAGCTTTACAACGGAGAGTTCTCTTCTCCTATTCACTGAAGAGCACTCTTGAGGTACAATCTTATTTGAGCCAAATACACCAGCATATGCACACACCCCACTGTATTCTGGGGGCTACATATGCTGAAGCATCTTGCCCAGCTGCAAGGCAGTGATAGCACCTCTCTGTGTAGCTCAGTGAGACCACACACAAATGCTGTGGTCAGTACTGGTCACCTTGCTACCAGAAAGGTGTACACAAAGACAAAGCAGAAGAAATTAAGGAGTTTAAGGGCTTATTTAGAAGGAAAAGGTGTTTGTGGCCACCTCCAGCGTGAGAGCTGTGCACCCACTATGGCTGTGCCCACGCTGTGGCTACTGGAGCCAGGGCTGCGTCCCACACCGTGGCAAGGGTCTCGGCCTGTAGGCCCCCCCCCCTCCCCGCTCCCATGGGACTCCATTCCTCCCCCCAAATTAGCCCTGCTCCTCAGTGATTTTTAGTAACATCAAAGACAGATCATGGGCTCCTTGAATTACCGTTACAAAAATCTTAGCCTTACTCAATATTACTGAGTACAAGTAATTAGGTCTGCACCTACAAGACAGAAACAAAACAGGGTATGCCTACCCAGCAAAGAAAAACCCCTAACTGGCCCATGCTAACCAACTTGGGCTCAGGCTGCGACCCACCCCCACAGGTTCTTTAGTCTCAGCCTGGAAGTCTACATAGCAGTAAAACAGCTCTGCACCCCAAGCCCCACAAGCTCCAGTCACCTGGCATGGGCCAGTTTTGGGTTTTTCTTTGCTGCGTAGATGAACACACAGTCCCTATCCTGAGGAGCTTATGTTGTAGCCAGACAGACACCACTGATTGGACAGGGTTTGAGCTTGAGACTGCATCTTTACAGACCTAGTTGAGCATTTCTGGGATTTGTAGACGAAGTGAAAACTGTAAGAATAGACGTGCCACTAGATATCTACAGCACTTGTCCACTGGATAGGTACAGATGTGCCACAAGATAAGTAGAGCACTTGTCCACTTAATAGGTACAGCATTGCAGGTGGGAGAAGGATGTGATGTAAGAGGTGAAATAGGATTCATGCAGAGGGCTGAGAAGGTGAGAAATAAAATAAGAAAGAACAGAGTTAAGTGGAGGCAAAGTTGTACAGCTTGAACTTGAAGTGTAAAGCAGAAGGAAACCAGTAAAGAAAATGGATGACATGAATTACTTGGGCCATGTACGAGGAAGGTTACTTCAGCCATTCCCTTCTAAACAGACTAGAGGGCAACAAACTGCAGGCCACAAAGGAGGAATGCAAGCATCCAGGTGGGACTCTAGAGCCTACATTTTCAACTGAAACGCAGGTCTTCCTAAAACTTCAAAACTTAAACGAATGACAACAAAATCTAGATCACAGATTACTGTCATTTCTCAATTAATCCCATCTGTCCATGGGCATTATTACAATGGAGAACTCATACTGATTGGATTGTCTAGTTTCCATCACTTAAAGGATCAGTAAAGGGATTAGTGTTTCTTAGGGGACTCAGGAAGTCAAATCCAAAAAGGAAAAAAAATACCCTCAAGGTAAGGTCAAGAAAAATTTTGGAGCTCATAAATCCTGAGAATGGCCTTCCATTATGCCACTAAAATAGTGTTTGAATGTACATTTATTAGGAACTCTGAAAGGCTTTGCTAAAACTTTATATAACTGAAAACATCAAACAAAGCACTTCCTCTCCTCTTGAAAACAAACACGGATTTCTCTCTCTCTCTCAGACTCAAAGTTTAGAATAATTCAATGAAATAGTAACAGGATATGTCTGTACTGTTTTTCCCCAGCTGTACTTCTTTACAAAAAAGGTAACAGCAGGCATCTGAAAGAGAAACAGTGGTTATTAAAAACTACAGGCATATCAGAACTGCATAGAACAAGGAATAGCTGCACCACAGAATTTCACAGCAATGTCTCCCTTAAAAAAAAAAAAAAAAAAAAGGATATCGGCTTGAGTAAACAGAACACTCACTTTGGCCTTTGATATTCTACATCACTGTTATGAAAAATAATTCAGAGTAGACCACACACAGTGGAAAGCATAATAAGATCATTAGGCTCATGTTTTCAAAAGTAAACATCTTTTCACCTATTAATTCTGGTATTTTAATAAGATTCACAAACTTGCTGTGTTTTTTGACAGCAGCACACAAATAATATTTAATTAGAAACCAGAAAAGAAGCTCAAAAGGGAAAAGATACTTTTTTCCCCCTTAAAAAATCAGCTATAAGTAAATGTGTACAGTAGGGTGAAAATAACCTTTAACAGCTAGTGACAAAAAGATGTTAAGGGGCTAAAAATAAACCTGCTCCTAAGAGAAATTCTTTAAATTTGACCACAAGGAATGTACTGTATTTCCAGGCTAAAAGCAAATGTGTGTGTCAAAAGATCATGACAGCAGCACTGTTGTTAAAGAAAAACTTACATATACTAGCAAAAGATTTGATGGAATGTGCTACACAGTTACGCTTATACATTAAAATAAAGGTACTTATATAATGCAATTTCCTTGTAAAATATTGTCAAAGAACAACTGAAAAAAATGACTTGAGCTCCATTATTGAAATGTTAGAATATGCCTGAAGTCACATGACTTTTACCAACTGAGGGTTATACATCCTCTTTATTGAAAATAAGTCTGTAAAATACTGAACAACAACTTATTTTTATTTGACTTCAAGCACTATTTTTCTTGGACTTTAAACAAAAATGTGTTCCTGTTTGTGAGAGTTTCAGGTCATTAGTGCCAAAACTTCAGCCAATGTTTCATGAGAAAATACTAAATTATGTCTGTTTATGATTACCGCACAAATTTCTCAAGAAATTATTCCCTCAATGGTATTAAAAACTAAATGAGTATGAAAAACTAGAATGTGCTTAATATGATCAAACTAGCATTTCCCACCAAAGCAATTAAAAAAAGTACTGTACCTCCAAAAGTGGGCTGCTTGTACCAGAAATGACTTGATAAAAAGTTACACAGGATAGATTTAAAACTTCAAATTGTGAAGGCCAAGATTTTTATTTATTTATTTTACTGTGTAACTGATGTAAATGATTTTTTTTAAATGTCTAAGTTCACAGATGAGTCAGAAAGACTGAGAGAAATTCCACTAAAACTGAGAAATTAAACTGAAAAATTAAATCAAGGAGCCAAAAAAGAAAAAAGAAAAAAAGACACACAGATGGTAAAAGCTGGCAAAAATAAAAAGTACAAAAATCATATTCCTAAGTACCAACAAATACAGTGACTTTAAAATATTATTCCCCGAGGATACACAAAGACACTCATTCCAGATTGTGATTTTGGGGCCAGTCTACTACCTATTAATGTATGAGAAACAAATAGCCCTGGAACACACATTCTTGTACAAAGAAAAATGGTGTGACAGACATGGTGATATCTGCACTGTCAGTCTTCTAAAATATAGGAGAAAATTAAGCCATGCAACACTGTGAAATTAATGTCAGAGCACAAACTTATTTTTTAAACTGTGTAAATGAGATAAGAAAAGTGACTCTCAAAATCCATTTGCAGATTTATAATATTACAGGACTGAGCGTGATTTGGCTATTTGAGCATTTCTGAACTTTCCTTTCTTGGAAGTATGTTCAAGTTTAATGCTCCAGATGGAAGCAAGGCCATGTTTCCAGGGTTCTGTACTGTTAAATTTTGTTACTTTAATAATTTTACTGGTCTTTAATCTTATTTAGAGTCTGTGATTTCAATCACCACAATTACCTTAAAAGCTAATGCATTTTAGAGCATTAGCCTAATCACAGAAAGAGAGAAATAGGCTACCTATGCCATAAAAATTAAGAAACTGCATGTACTACTGTGTTATATGTTTTAAGTTAGCAAATGTTTTTATTTTTGTTAAAAAAAATTAAATAAACAAACTGAGGTAAATACTGTAAGTACAATTACTTTTTGAAAACACATCACTGAAAATAAACATTCCAGTGTGTTCAATTAATTCTATTGTACTGCTGGTTGGTATTCCAAAACCCCAGGATTGTACCATATCTCCAAAATCTCAACATGGTGGTGTTTTCTTTCGGGACTGAGCAGTGAAATACAATGGCTATTGGCATCAAGAGCAAAAAACACACCACTACCTAAATAGAAAATATTGGGTTGTTAGCTGCATTTGGCAGCAAGGAAGATGACAATAGGCCATCTTCCTGCTGAGCAACTGAGGGAAATAATTACTAGTTTTCAAAGAAAACAGGATAATAGAGAGCAGGAAAATGCTCACCCCCACCCCCATTTTGCAATACAAATGCATTTACTAGCTCTGAAAAACTATACTAAAGGAAAAAGATTTGTGAATAAAAATATTCACGTTACCAATGACTGACTTTTCTCAATAAGAACCGTGGTTAAAAATCTATTAATGATATAGCCACAACTATACACAAATTGAAGAGAAGTCGTTATCAATATTTTAAATATGTTCAGCATAACTTCTATATATTGCGAGCTGACCTGAACAGTACTTAAGACAAATTTATGTATGAATACTAACCGCAAAACAAGACAAAAAAACACAACTATAAAAAGAAAACAATAAAATATACACCAAAAGTTGAGTGTTGTGGCTATGTTGATCCCACAATATTAAAGAGATAAGGTGGGTGAAGTAATATCCTCTCTTAGGCCATCTGCTATTGGTGAGAGACAAGCTTTCAAGCCACACAGAGCTCTTCTTCAGGTCAGGAAAACTGATTCAAGACAGGTCTACACTACACAGTTAGATCAATGTAAGCTTCCTTAATTCAGCCTAACTCTGTAAGCTGCAATGTTGTTCCTACCGATCTAAGTGGCTCACTATACCAACTTAATTCCTCTTCCATGAAAGTGTAGCACTTAGGTCAGGGGTGGGCAAAATACGGCCCGCAGACCAGATCCAGTCCATCTAACATTTCTGTCCATCCCCCTCGCAATCCCCGGGCTTCTAAAAGTCCCATTGCACAGCAGGGCGTTCAGGCAAGCTGCCTGCCTGCCGTGGCCCGAGGCCACTCCCGGAGGCAGCCGGCTGCTGCTGGCATGTCTCTGTGTGCCCCTGGCAGGGGGAAGGCAGATCTGCGCACTGCCTCCACCCTCAGCACTGTCCTCACAGCTCCCATTGGCCAGTTAGCTGTGGGGGCAGTGCTTGTGGGCGTGGGCAATGCATGGAGACCTGCTGCCCCTTTTCCCCCAAGGGGTACACAGAGATGTGCCAGCAGCAGCCTGGAACAGCATGGGGCCATGACATGCAGCCTGCCTGAGCCCTGCTACGCCACTGGCCAGGAGCCGCCTGTGGTAAGCGTCTCCCAGACAGAGCCTGCACCTCGCACCCGCTCCTGCACCCCAACTCCTGCCCCAGGTCAGAATCCCCTCCTGCACCAAACTACCTCCCAGATCCTGCACCCTCTCCTGCACCCCAACACTCTGCACCTGCCCAGAGCTCCATCCTGCACCCAAACTCCCTCACAGACTCCGCACCCCCCCATTAATATAGTAGAAATGTATCAACTTACCAAAATTCATGAAGTGCCCCCTTCCCTCACAAAAATTATTGCCCACCCCGACTTAGGTCAATGTAGTTAGGTTAACGCAGTGCCAGTGTAAACACTGCTTTGCTTGCACCAGAGTGTTCTGGCTGTCAGCCCCATGCAGCGTGGCTCCAGCTGTCAGTGCCCTAGAGCTAGTGTGGACATACAAAAGTGATTTAGTCCTGTGGTGCCTTATAGACTAATAGACGTTTTGGAGCATGAGCTTTCATGGGTGAATACCCACTTCGTCGGATGCATGTTAGTCTATAAGGTGCCACAGGACTCTTTGCTGCTTTTACAGATCCAGACTAACACAGCTATCCCCCTGAAAAGTGATTTAATTACTCCAGTGACTGTATATTGACGTAACTTAAGAGTATGTCTATATGTACAGCGTTGCAGCAGTGCAGCTATACCGATACAGCTATGCTGCTGCAGCAAGTGTGGTGAACATGCTCTATGCTGACGGGAGAGAGATGTCCCATCAGCACAGAAAAACCCACCTCTGCGAGCGGCACAAGCTTCTCCGGCCGACACAGCACTGTGCACACCAACGCTTATATTGGTGTAACTTATGTCGCTCGTGGGCGTGGAATTTTGCCAATGTAGGATATGTCCACACTACAGCCTAAGTCAACTTAGTTTCGTAGTGTAGACTTGCTCTCAGAGTATCACAGCTAAATATAAGTTGGAAAAGATTCTTTAGCATAAGTAGTAGCTAGCATTAATGTATTTCAAGGGACCATTCAAGGTTACGTGGCCTGTTAACACCCCTCCAGTCACAGGGAGGAAAGGAAAGGGAAGCAGATGGTGGAGGCAGGTTAATCTATAACCCACTAACAACCTCCCCAGTTGCCTTTTTTTTTTTTTTAACTTATGCTAAACAATCTGTTCCGCCTTGTATTTAGCTGTGACACTGAGTGAGTTCCGCAGAACTGAAGAAGAGCTCTGCCTAAGCTTGAAAGCTTGTGTCTCTCATCATCAGAAGAGGGTTCAATAAAAGATATGACCTCACCCACCTTTCCTCTTCAACCAGATAAACTGTTTCATAGAATCAGCTAATGCTGGTCTATAGAATGTGTTTCAAATTCAGAAGATCTAGAATGTTTCTTTTTGGATAAGGTAAGTTAGACAAATGTCATAAAAAAAAGGATAGTGAATTAAAGAATTTCAACCAACCAATCTTGTTTTCCATGCACAACTTAATTCAGACAATGCTCTTGTGCATGCAGCAATTGCTAGTATCACTATCTAACGAAGCAGACTCCTAATGCTGCTCTGAACTCCCACACTATAAACTCTAAGCCATATGCCTTTTCTGGGACTTGGTTTTATTGGTAGGTTAATTACCAGTAGCCAAATATAAAAGTCAAACTCAGACTTCCCTCCAACCTTGGCCTTGCCCAGGGTTTCATTAAAAAACTTACTTGAATCTGACCTTTCTTCCTCCTGTCTAAGAAACACACACTTTTATTCTCCTAGACTGCAGTTAACTGGATGAACCTGAATTTATCTCAAAGAATATGTCTACACAGCAAAGAAAAACCTGCAGCTGGCACGTGCCAGACAACTTGGGGTCACGCGGCTTGGGCAGTGGGGCTGTCTCATTGCTGCTTGGACTTCTGGGCTCAGGCTGCAGCCCGAGTTCTGGGATACTCCCCCTCTCAGGGTCCTAGAGCTAAAGCTTCAGTCTGATCCCCGTGAGCCCAAGTCAGCTGGCACAGGCCAGCTGTGGCTGTCTAGCTGCTGTGTAGACATACCAAAAGTGACTCAGCGATAAGTACAGAGCACCTTCCTGCTGGAGTCAAGCATTTGATTTCAAGATGGCCCAACAGAGTGCTGCTCCTCACAAAGAATCCTAGAGTGTCTGCCACCCTCTTTACACACTGTATTCAAAATGTACTCTTTCTATTGCAATCTCCGTCCACTGACCCTCAGATCACCAGGAGATGGCTGCTGACAGGGCTGATGGGATAGTCCGGGCAAGACAAAGTTTCACTATCCCTTGGTCTATTTCATAAAATGTATTCTAGTTTGTACTGTATTTGCATCTAGAGCAAACCAAGATAAAGAAAATGGATATCCCAAATAAGGGCACGAGGAAAGCTAATAATTAACACTAATGCTTGTTTTAATCATTTCAAACACAGAAGCTTGCAGATATTTTCTTTTTTCGACATTTAATTTATTTGCTTTGGATAAATGGATTGAAATTATCAGCAATCACCATAAAAGAAAAAGCAGTGGGAAAACATAAGGTTCTGAAATAAACAAAAAATATGGGTTTGAATGAAGACGCAAATTAAGCTCTAATACAGTGGTCGAATATTGGCTCCACTTTAAAGAAACATTTAGAAGGAATCTGAAGCTTAGGATGTTTAGGATGTATCACTTTATGGGTTTGTTTGTTTGCTCCATGGTGTGTAATTATTATTGAGAAAACAATAAAACTTAAAGGAATCTCACTCATATCCTCTGCATGCAGACTGATGCAAATAATTCATTTAGCTTCTCCGCAATGGACTTATGTCCCTTGAGTTCTCCTTTAGTACCTCAATCATCCAGTGGTTCCACTGATAGTTTGGCAGGCTTTCTGCTTCTGATGTACTCAAAAAAAATTACAGTTAATTTTTGAGTCTTTGGCTGGTTGCTCTTCAAATTCTTTTTTGGCCTGTCTAATTATACTTCTATATTTGACTTGCCAGAGTTTATGCTCCTTTCTCTTTTCCTCAGTAGGATTTAATTTCCAATTTTTAATGGATGTCTTTTTGCCTCTAACCACCTCTTTTACTTTGTTGTTTAGCCACGGTGTCTCTTTTTTGGTCCTCTTACTGTTTTTAATTTGGGGATGTACATTTAATTTGAGCTTCTATTATGCTGTTTTTAAAAGTTTCCATGCAGACTGCAGGCATTTCACTTTTGTGACTGTACCTTTTAATCTTCCTTTAACTAGCTTCCTCATTTTTGTGTCCTTTCCCTTTCTGAAATTAAATGGTTTTGTGGTGAGCTTCTTTGGTTTGTCCCGCTCCCACCCCCCACAAGGATGTGAAATTATTTTATATTATGGTCATTATTAAAAGCACTTCAGCTATATTCACGTTTTGAACCAGATCCTGTGCTCTACTTAGGACTACATGAAGAAGTGCTTCTCTTCTTGTGGGCTCCAGGACTAGCTGCTCCAAGAAACAGTCATTTATGGTGTCAAAGAACTTTATTTCTGCATGCCGTCCTGAGGTGACATGTACCCAGTCAATATGCAGATAGTTGAAATAGGGGGAGGGATAGCTCAGTGGTTTGAGCATTGACCTGCTAAAGCCCAAGTTGTGAGTTCAGTCCTTGTGGGAGCCATTTAGGGATCTGGGGCAAAAATCTGTCTGGGGTTTGTCCTGCTTTGAGCAGAGGGTTGGACTAGATGACCTCCTGAGGTCCCTTCCAACCCTGATATTCTATGATTTTTATATCTTCTTTAATCTGCCTCAACATTTCACAGTCATCACCACCATCCTGGTCAGGTTTCACTAATATATTCCTACTGCTACATTCCTATTATTCAAGCATGGAATTTCTATGCACACCGGGCACATAAGTTCACCCATATCACTGTTCAGAGTTCTAGCATTTGTCTACAAGCACTTATAAAATTTGCCACTTTTTAATGGTCTGCCTTTATGCAATGTAACTGAATATAATTTCAACTGACTGTTTCTCTTTCATCCCTACTTGTACTTTAGCAACTTCCATTCTCTCTTCCTTACTATTATATAGAGGGTCCCCCTTAATAGACTTTATCTTAAGAGATATCTCTGTCCAAACCATGTACTCCTTCACACCTGTTGGCTTTCTCCCAGCCCTTAGTTTAAAAACTCCTTTTTTTAATTTCATACACCAGCATTCTGGTTCCCCGTTTTGGTTTGTCCCTACACCATTGTCTCATCTGTGGATTGAGACTCTGCAGTTCTGCCTAACTAGCCCTGCATGTGGAACTGGAAGCGTTTCAGAGAATGCTACTATGGAGGTCCTCGACTTGAATCTCTTACCTAGCAGCCTAAATTTGGCCTTCAGGACACATTTCCTACCTTTCCCTATGTCACTAATGCCTATATGCACCTACCTTATTCCTGTAAGATGTTTCTTCTTTTCATATAAAAAATACACTAAATTTGCTGATAAAGAAAAACATTTAAATATTAAGCAATTTCATATGCCAAGCAAAATAGTCTTAAGGTAACTTTAAAATGACCTACTTCAATGAATTAAATAATGAGTGGTCAGGATAGTCTGCTTCTTTTTTCCTTTCTATTATAGGGGCGAAATGAATAGAGATCTTGGGGTATATCACATAAGCTAGGTCCTATTACATAAATCTGTGTACTCAGTGTGCTATATTCAGTAAATCTTACTATGTCACTTCACTGGGATCTTGTGGCATTTCTCAAAGAAACCCATAAATTACAGGAACTCCTTTCACCACTGAATATAACTAAAGACATCTAATTATGAAACTATTGTCCTTATGCAATAAAACAAAGATGAAGTGGGAGGGAAAACAGACAAATCACCTACCTGTAAATTATTAAGTCTTTTGTTATATTATACAATACCATTCCCTATTACCACAAAGTGGAATCAGACAAGGATTATGCAAGGCAAGCCCTTTTATTTATTTACAATTATGAGTAGGCTGATTCACTACCTCTTCCTCAAAGGAGTATGCAGACCTGAGTTACTATCCAACCTCACTCCCTTCCTGGGAGTGCTCCTAATTGGTAATTCACACACAGTAACAAACTTCAGTTAGGGTGACCAGATGTCCTGATTTTATATGGACAGTCCCGATTTTTGGGGCCTTTTTCTTACATAGGCTCCTATTATCCCCCACCCCCTGTCCTGATTTTTCACACTTGCTGTCTGGTCACCCTAACTTCAGTACAGGATTACTCCCTAAGCTTGGCTGTCCATAGGTTTTCCCTCCAGAACCTATTCTGTCATAATTTTCTGTATCCCCAAAAAAATATTCAGACTCCCTTTATTATCCTGGCTGGAACTAACAGGATCCCAGCAGCAATTTCTCAGGATCCCACCTGAAGCTAGAGTGACATCAGATGAGCCTTGACATTCATGTTAAAGCAGCCTATTTCGATAGAAGAAAGAATATTTAAATTATAGCACCAATGTATATACCTCTACATATACATCCTGTTTCCAAAGTAACATTAACCACGTAACCATTAACCATCTAAGTGAAAACATGTGGGAGTACACTAGGGCGAAGATTTGGCAGATTCCGTTTGAAAGGACTTCAGTTTCTACACACAATTTCTATCCCTTGAATTTTACTCAGGTTCAAATAAGCCCAAAATCTCAAAGTGACATTAAGTTGAAAGCACCAACTTCCACCTGCTTTCAGTGCAAAGCTGCGAATTTCACTTAAAAGGTTTACAGACCCCACCAAACCTGATCTGTGATTTGATTTTGCAACAAAATGAGGGAAGTTTCTCATGGTCTTTGGTTGTTGTTGTGCCCATAGCTGAACACTGCTTTTTCTTGTAAGGGATTTTAAGAAGGAAAGAAAAGGAGCAAGGCAGATAGGAAATGGGAAGATTCACCACAGGCAACAGACACAATAGAAGGCATGAGACGGAAATGTAAGAGACAGGCAAAGGGATAGCAAACAAGAGAAGTGAGGAATGTAAAGTACACGTAGAGGAGTAGGAGAAAATGAGCAATATCAAGCATTAAAAATGCTATCTTTTGAAACAAAAATGGGGGATTTAAAAAAAAACCTACAGTGTAAATAATGGTTATTAAAAATCCTTGGTATAAATTGCAGGAAAAGAAGATGCCTGAAGAGTACATTGTGAATTCTAAATGAAAAAAAAAAAAAAGCTGTATTACAGATGTAATTAAGAAAATTGGTTTAATACATTTAAAACTTTTAACCTTCCTGGTCTCTGAAGCGGATACAAGAACTGCATCTGTTTAAGGTTTGTATAAAAGAGTTATAATACACTGAAAAGTTTTACAATGACGCCAGCCAATGAAATAAATTATCTTAATTTGGCCAGATCTATATTCATTAACTGTATTACCCCACCAAGGGAATGAAGACAAATTTTAATTTTACTAATGTATTTCACTTAAGCATTGCTTTGGCACTATAGTAATTAAGGGCCCTGTTCACTCTCTCTCTTCACTAAGGCCATATTCTTACTGAAGTCCCAATGGGAGCTTAGACTAAGTAAGGAGTTCTGAATTGAGCTTCTAATAATTTTAGAGAAGTACAGAACTGGTGTTCCATGGGACCTAATGTAGAAAATCTGACAGACCACAGACATTTAACCATTAGTGTCGCTAATAGTTTTGAACAGTAATAATTTATAAAGCACTCCCACCAAGACAATTGGGGATCCTGTGCAGTAGCACAAACACATTATAAAAAGAATTAGAAAAAATGTATTATAAACTATCCTTAGAAAAGTTGGAACGAAAGTGAACAGAGGACAAGTGACACAGAACAAGTAGTACGGGTATTACACTATTTGTGCATCCAAAAGCAATCGTGCTAAAAAATAACCGTGCTACATAGAGGGAGGAGATAATAAACTGTTGGTTTATTAAAAGAAGTGAAGGAAGAACTCGAACAGATATCATCCTGGCAATGGCACAAGAACCTCAGAATCAAGCACCAAAGACTCAGAGGCGTTTCCTTCAAAGACAGGAGGCGTATGAAGACTGATACCATCAGATGAAGTTCAGGAAGGCAGACTTGAATACAGTCAGAGCTGATATTGTAATGGCACATATTTAAAACAAACAAACAAAAACTGACTAGCTGCAACAATGATTTTTCTTGCAATTATATTACACCGTCATTCACGTGTGGTTAAAAAGTGAGTGCTATAGAATCTATATCCATTGTATGGTACACGCACAAAATAAATATCTGATATGTGTCCTTTTTTCCTCCATATCAGCAAATAGCTTAAATCCCCCAAACCAACCACTTTTTGGTAAAAAAATAAAAATTGTTGAATATGAAGAACTGTTCATACAAAGATCTAAATTCTACCCCTGGATTCACGTGCAATTTCCTCTGTTTCTCCAAGGTCAGTGTATGTACTGCTACATGCAAGTACATGGCCCAAAGATTGTCTCTCCTATTTAAAGCACAGTATGAAATGATAGATGTCATCATGAGATACTGTTTATACAAGCTGAACTATTCTTGCTGTCCCAATCAGTTTATTCCATCTCACTGTCTAATATAAACTGAAGCCCCACCCTACCACACTGAAAAAACTAAACAATATACATGATTGTCATTCAAATGAGATAATGGATAAACTTTTAGGTAGACCTGACTAACCATTTTACCACATATTTCAAGAACTTCATTGTTTTTCACACAGGATATGGGTGCACAGAGCTCTAAATTCCTGTTAAATAGTCTTTTTTTAGAAATATCTCACAACAATTTAGAATGTAATTCTTCCTTTTCAGATATCAATACACTCAGCTCTAATATGAACCTTTCAATTTTGAACTTTAAGAAGTTTGTATACATAGAGATATATAGAGATTATATAGATGCAAATACACACACACATATAGCTGTATATATATGTGTGACTACATATAGATGGTGCAGAGAGACATTTTCATATAAATCTATGAAATAACGAGTGATATTCCACTACTTCACATGTAAACTAAAGAAAGGGTAATACAAGACCATGTTTTAAGACCCACAGAAAATACATGCTGTACAATGCTTACCTTATATTTCAAATCTCTGGATCTGATTCACTATCAATATGATTTGGATATTTTTCTGGTTCTGATGGAAAACAGAAGTTACGGGCAGATTTCTCTCTGATCTCATGACATGTCCACCACTCAAGTTTTTGTTTTAATGAATGATTTTCATTCTTTAATGATCCAGCTTCGCTATCCCTATACACCCCCGACACCCCCAAGGTGGCCACATAGGAAGTACAGTCAAACCAGTTAACAGCATACAATTTTTTCCTTTCCTGTAATTTGGTTCCAATCAGTAAAGAATAGGAGAGCAGTAAACTACATTTGGTTTTATAAACACTATTTGGACTTCCTTGCCAGCTACCAAATGAACAATCCAATTCACAATAATTGTTACGAGCCCAAATAGTGTTCATAAAACCAAATGGGATTGTAACTGGACACAGACATATTCCCTAAACTGTTACAAAGTGTGGACATCAAACCTGGAGAAAGGACTCCAGTAACAGCCTCACTGATGCCAGAAACAGAGGCTATATCACATCCCAGATCCTACCTGATATTTCTCTACTTATACATCCAAGGAGCATGTTCACCCTCTTAGCTGCAGCATCACACTGGGAGCTCATGTTCAACTGGTAATCTCTACCATGGCCCTTAAGTCCTTTTCTGAGTCACTGCTTATCAGGATACAGTCCCTCATATTCTGTTTTACCTACAATCTTTGGTAATAAACAATCCCTATCAGTTATAGTAGATGAAGAGTCAGAACTATTTATGCAAATAACCATCACTGTACAAACTGTATGTTCACATACAGGAATATAAACCAAAAATAACCCACATTAAAAGATCAATTAACTATTCAAAGTATCTAAACTACTCTGAAGAGATTTAGCAAATCTGTCTTGACTAGCAATGTTTATAAAACGTACTGGTCAAGTATTTCTTGCTTCATTTTCCTGAATAAACTTTGCTTCAATACAAATTTTGACTTTGTTTTGATATGAAAAGCTTCAGCCTTCATAAAGTTCGTCTTAGTAGATTTTCTCCTTTGTCATTCCTGGGTTGAATGCAAAAGTCACTCTCAGTTATGATTCTGCTACAGACAACCTGAATACAAAGGCCCATCTACTTTAAATGTAAATATCTCAAATTTTGCCACAAATGATTCTTATATTTAAAAAAATCCCTTAAGACCTTGCTAAAAAAAAAATCTATTTACTCTCAAAATGTGACTGAAATCTGACCTGTTCATTTGTTTGTAGTTTATCTGAATGCTTCGTCTTTCACTTATTTCAAGTTAAGGTTGTATGGATTCTACTATAAAGCACTAAAAAGGTCCTACTACACAATGGATGTTACAAAACATTTTTCACATATCTATAGATTCATAGACTCTAGGACTGGAAGGGACCTCGAGAGGTCATCGAGTCCAGTCCCCTGCCCTCATGGCAGGACCAAATACTGTCTAGACCATCCCTGATAGACATTTATCTAACCTACTCTTAAATATCTCCAGAGATGGAGATTCCACAACCTCCCTAGGCAATTTATTCTGATGTCCAACCTAAATCTCCCTTGCTGCAGTTTAAGCTCACTGCTTCTTGCTCTATCAGTAGAGGGTAAGGTGAACAAGTTTTCTCCCTCCTCCTGATGACACCCTTTTAGATATCTGAAAACTGCTATCATGTCCCCTCTCACTCTTCTCTTTTCCAGACTAAATAAACCCAATTCTTTCAGCCTTCCTTCATAGGTCATGTTCTCAAGATAGATAATATGGCCCTTTTTCAGATTCATTGTGATGTTACAACAAAATGTTAGGATTACTTTTCCCTGGAGGAGTGTTAAGAGACTAATTATTTTCTCAAGTTACAAGGCGCAATGTAATAGACTTCAATGGGATTGCACTGGTGTAATAAACGTTGGCATAATTTAGCACACAGTACATAATACCTTTCGTCAGGTAAACAAAACTAAAAAGGTTTAGTATCAGAGGGGTAGCCGTGTTAGTCTGGATCTATAAAAGCAGCAGAGAATCCTGTGGCATCTTATAGACTAACAGACGTTTTGGAGCATGAGCTTTCAAGGGTAAATACCCACTTCGTCAGATGCATGTTTAAGATGTTGATTTAGGATCGAGGACCTTAAAACACTGTAAATAGAGCACTTATGGCCTTGTCTATAGCCCACTGAAGATAATGTGAGTCTTTTCAGTGACTGCAGTGGGCCATGGATTGGACCCTTAACTCTAGTATTTTAATCTCTCTTGGTGGTTTTATATTTGATGTGCCCAACAACACACAAACACTCAAATTATGAAGGGCAGTTCATGTACATCCGACACCCTCTTGAAGTATGTGGGCTCAAGGAGAAGGAGGATAATGGGTCAGATGACATTTCCAGGGATCAACTATGTCTGGTTTCTGCTGTAGTTTGGTACCTGCAATTTCAAATGTGGGCGGTGGGGCTGGGGCGCAATGACACAGAGCGTATTAAATCAGAAATTGCAGGCACAGGATCCTGCATAGCAGAAAGGTCACAAGACATGCAGGGCCCATTGTGACGCCACCTTTAAAACAGACAGGAGAAAAAACGTACTCGGTAAAACAGGGAAGAGAAGATTGATTAGGCAAGGACTGGGTCAGAATAGCAAAGGTCTGTGTGTAGTCATTCAAACATACTTGAGGCTTAACTCTTGGATCTGGCTGAGCTCTACTTGATATAGGATTGAGGGTAGTGAAAAGGAAAGGTGTTCCAGGCCACCTTTACACCTCTTCATCTTGGCACCATTCACTAACTTGCACCAAGCTACAATGGCCCCCACTGAACCATTCTAGCAGCCAGGAATCTCCACAGTGCAGAAGAATTCTGTCTATACCCGCTTTCCTCTGACTACATCCCCACATGCCACAGTTGGCCACTGAAGCCATATTTACAGCTCCTTTGCACTACCAGACCACTACAAAGTGGCCTATCAGGGCTAAGGAAGTACATATCCCAGGACAATGTTTTCGCAAAAGCCTAGCTCCTTCATTTCTCAATTGTGTTCATTCTTACAGCAGACATTCCTCACTGACAATGATGCACGTGACAAATTGACAATATCCTGAACAAACTTAATTAAGATGATTAATTAAGGAATTAAGATCAACTTTACAGAATTAAGTTAAACCTTATTGAACTAGGCTTAATACCTTCGAGGTCCAATGTTTTAAAAATGAAATTATGTATGTGAAATTGTGGAATAGTATGCATCTTCTCTAGTAGGGATGGGGATGCTGATATACTTCTTTCATTATCAGCCTGTAGTAATGTAGGACTCACCCATGCAGCACATTCTGCTGGTTGTCTCTGGAAATTAGCTCATCCAGCCACTGGAGCGCCCTCTGCAGGCTAGTGTCCCGCTGCTGCTTGGCCCCCATGTCCCTCCCGGACACGGCTACTCCCAGTCATCATCTAGCCCCCGCACCCTGGGGCAGACTTCAATGTAAGCCGCTCATCACAGGCAAGGAAGGGTTTGGACCTGTTGCCTCGGTCTATCCGGGGGCTGGCCTCTGCAATCCCAGTACCCAATTGGCCTTAGACTAAGCTGCAGCCTGGGGTTTTCAAGGCCGGAGTTCCCCAGCTCCCTTGGCCTCCCCCTAGCCCTGCTGCAGCCAGGTATCTTCTCAACTCCCAACCAGCCAGGCCCTTTGTCCCTCTACAAACAGAGAAAGTGTCTCTCCTCCTGGCTTCCCTGGCCTTTATAGGGCCAGCTGGGTCTGTTTGGGGCATGGCCACAGCTGAGGCTGTTTCCCCAATCAGCCCAGCTTTTCCCTCTTCCCCAGCCCTCTCCAGGGCTCTCTTAAGCCCTTCCAGGCAGGAGCGGGTGACCACCCAGCCACTGGAAGCCACCCCTGGAGAGGTGCACACACACTAAGCTCAAATTGGATTCTCCAGGGACTAACAGACAAAGAAAGGATTGTCTGATAAATAGCCTGGTTTTAAACTGGCTCATGGCCCTCTTCCTCATCAGCAACCAGACAAGATCCCGGTCCACAGAGCCAGGGGCGGCACTAGACATTTTGCTGCCACAAGCACGGAGGGTCCGCTGAAGCCACGGGACCAGAGGACCCTCTGCAGGCATGCCTGCGGGAGGTCTACCAAAGCCGCGGGACCAGTGGACCCTCCGCAGGCAAGCCGCCGAAGGCACCCTGCCTGCCACCTTAGCGACGACCGGCAGAGCGCCCCCCTGCGGCTTGCCGCCCTAGGCACATGCTTGGAGCACTGGTGCCTGGAGCCACCCCTGCACAGAGCACTCCAATCCTGAGCGAAGGATTGGAAGAACTTGGCCTACTGAGGCCCCATAAGACTATTCTGAGATAAAGCTGTGATGAACTTGTGACCATAAAGTAAACCCCTTCAGGAGGGGAGGAGGCTGAAGGACTGCCTCTGCCAGAGCCTGTGTTAGAGTTGGAGTGACCTCTGGTAAACTTATTAGCATGTGTGTAGGTTCTTTTATTGTTTTCAATATGTCTTCTCGGTAGAGCTTTTACTTTAAGAATAAAATAGGCTTACACTAAAAGAGTTATGTGGTATTAACAATCTTGGGCAGTCACAATATTAACCATCTTTGAAGAGAAAGCAAGTAAGTGTGCTTGGGCAGCCTCTCTCTGCTGTGAACAACATAGTGAAAAAAGGAAAATGTGCAGCCTGGACATACTCAGGTGAGAACAGAGTGAGACACAGGTCTCCACCCACAAAGGCAACAGCCAAGGAGCTGGAAAACTGAGAGTGAGTGCCGTTGCTATACCACTGACAAGAAGTACAGGTGCAGTTGCCCTGAACTGTGACAGCAAGCTTTAAGTTTTAAATCTGAACAGTACTAGTTCAGAGCCCGAAAGAGGCAAAAAACCCACTCACTAAATTTCTGTAAGCATAAAAATCACCAACTTTTAACACTATGAAAACACAAAAATAGCCAAGAACAAGCCTGGGACATGCAAGCCAATGATAAGTGAGGACTCGCAAAGGACTTGAAAGTGAGGACTCGCAAAGATGAAAGAAACTCAGCCTTAGCCACAGTGCTATGGCAAATGTACAATTCAAGATTTGGTGTCTGCTTGTATCCCCTGGTAGATGAATACCCTCTCCTTCTCAGGTAGATGGCATCATACAATCTTCCTACCATTGCTTCAGGCTCAGACTGAAGCAATTGCAGCATTGCTGCATTGCAGCCCACAGTCCCATTCTATCTTGTAATGTCTGAACATTTTAAAATGGTAGATTTATTCATATTAAAAACAAGCATTCAGTTGCTCAAAATAAAGCTGAAGGCAGGTACTCTGCAGGGCCGCCCAGAGGATTCGGGGGCCTGGGTCTTCGGTGGTGGGGGCCCCCACTTCGGTGATACTTCGGTGGCGGGGGTTCCTTCCGCGCCGGGACCCGCCGCCGAAGTGCCACCAAAGCTCCAGTGGCCCGGGCCCCACAAGAGTTTTCTGGAGCAAGTGAAGGACCCCGCTCCAGGGCCCCCGAAAAACTCTCCTGGGGGCCCCTGAGGGGCCTGGGGCAAATTGCCCCACTTGCCCTCCTCCCTCTGAGTGGCTCTGGTACTCTGTGCTTGGAGATCAAGCACTAACAATATTTGCATGTCAGATATATCATTGCTAGCATGAGAACCAGAAAGACCACACAGAGATTACATTTGTATTTCACCGCTGACAGGCGTCACAAGCAAGAAGCTAACTGTAAGAGGAAGGAGGCAGCTAGCAATATGTTTAAAATGAAAAGAGCTCTGCCCAGCTTGATCTACTATACTGTAAGTTTCTACCACAGGAGGAGAGCAGAAGTAAGGACCTAACTTCTTCTTCCCTATCCCCCATTTTTGAAGAGAGAAAAATCCATTTTCATTTTCCATATTTAAAAAATACTGAAGAGCTTCAGAGATTTTGCTATTCAGAACTGCTCATCAGCGATGATCATGAATGTGCATTTCATCTTCTAAATGTGGTGCTTTCTTAATTCTTTTTTTTTTTTTTTTTTTTTAAAGAGTTGGATGTGGAAAACTGAATTTATGTTGAGCTGTTCTGAATAAGCTGCTGTGTATTTTGAACAGTGCTTGATAAAGTACCGTGCTTTTATTCATTAATGAACACAAAACAGTTTATATAATTCCCATGCAGTTTTAATTTAATTGAATGCTGTCCTTTAGATTTGCAAATGGCTTTTCTGATCAGCTGCCTTAGAAATTAAACAATCAAAAATATAACTTCCTTTCCCTTCCCTTCTTCTGCTCCACAATCACATAGAACAGCACAGGATTTTTAATCCTTTTAAAATGCAGGGCCTCTCCAGTAAAGCGAAGAATATACTATTTAAGTGTGATATTTCTTATGTAAACTTGATCTTTGCCAATTTCAATATTTGCTTATAGAAACTGAAATAACCTATAGAATTTTTATAATATTTAAACTTTCCACCAAATGTTAACTTCAACTCTCACCTTCTCCACCCCAACCTCCCCACTGTGATGACTTCTGCAGTTAGATGGCATTCCCCAATCTTTGACTCCAATCCTTCAAACCACTTCAGGTGGGCTGAGCTTTTTAATTAGTTATTTTATGATTTCTCAATTGAACAGTGGTAATATTATGCATGTGAACAAATTTTGGGAAAATTGCCAACTATCTTCAACTGATTCTTTGGAACAGGTCTGCTAGGGGGAATTCTTATGAAGAAAAGTTTAGAAGCACTACTTCCATTTAATTTTATTCCATAAGAAAAGTATACATTTCTAATTATTATTTAAAGGGGTAAATAGTATAGAGTAACAAAATTTATGTTAACATTACTTTGAAATCGATCAGAGTGAATTTGTCTACCCAGTGAAACAATAGAAGGCTTTATCTTCTAAAATGGTTTGTTAGTTTACAGCATGAGAAATTTGAAAGCGGAAACTGTCTGAATTTAAACCTTCACATTTCTGCTGGATAAGCAATTCTTCAAGGTGTAAGTAGTGTCCTATTTTATGGCTTGGAATAACAAACTTTTCTCTAAGTTACACTGATCGATTCTTTCAGCAAATTGTTTGAATCTTTTGTAAATAAATAGGGAATGATCCCTAAATTGAAGTATAGATTCCTACCTATTACACCAGGGCTGGCTCTAGGTTTTTTGCTGCGCCAAGCAAAAAAAAAAAAAACAAAAAAAAAAACAACTCCCGGAATGCCGTCCCTGGAATTGTACTGCCCCACGCACAACTGGTTTGCTGGTGTCTAGAGCCGGTCCTGCATCACACAGAGCCATGATTCCTTAAGACAATTCAGAAGGCTGACACAAATCTTCCATCTTCTTGGATGTCCCACTTCAAAATTTAGTAGAGGCCTGGTAATGTACCACAGATGCAGCTAATTGCTATTTCTACTATATATTTTCAAGTGACCCTCCGTTCTGAGGCCCTAAATTCCATAGTAGTCTACAGAAGCAGAGCTATTTCTTTAACAAGTGCCAGTACAGAGAACTGGTACATTATTCCTTATTATATCATCCTATAACAATCTCACTGCAAGATCACAGTCTGCTCTATAGGGGACTGTATGGGAAATGAGATATGTTTTCTCTCCTGTCAAAATAACTCTCTCTCTAGCACCTAGTGGCTCAGAGGGGTGAGGGGGGGAGGGAGATGATAAATGAAGGGGAGCAGTATCTCCCTTTTATGGACACCAAGCCAGCCAGTTTGCTATGAAGTCCCTCTCGGTGGCTGCTTGCTTTACCTGTAAAGGGTTAAAAAGTCCCTCAGGCAAAGAAAAGGGAGTGGGCACCTGAACAAAAGAGCCAACGGGAAGGCTAGAACTTCTTAAGGGGTGGGGGGAAGCTTTCCCTTTGTTTCTCCCTTATTCTCTCTGGGCTGAAGAGAAGAGGGACAGCTGGAATGCTGTGCAAAGTTTGGACCAAGTATGAAAAGTCATCGTCCGTACCTAGAAGGATTCATTGCGATAGGGAATGTTTAAAAACAGATGTGATTGGGTTTATTTCTTTTGTTTTCTGTAAGGCTTGTGGACTCCTCTGTGCAAACCCCAGATGCTTTTGTGTGCTTGTAACCAGGGCTGCCCAGAGGATTCAGGGGCCCCTACCATTAAAAAAAGTTGCAATACTATAGAATACTATATTCTTGCAGGGGCCCCTGCGGGGCCTGAGGCAAATTGCCCCACTTCCTCCCCGCCCCGGGCGACCCTGCTTGTAAACTTTAAGCTGAACCCCCAAGAAAGCTATTTTGGAGGGCTTGATCTTTGGAACTGCTCTTTTAAAAAAGTTCCAGATGTATTTTATTTCTTTTTTGCTTTTAATAAAATTTACCTTTTTTAAGATCAGGACTGGATTTTTGGTGTCCTAAGAGGTTTGTGCAGATGTTGTTAAATTAGCTGGTGGCAACAGCTAATTTCCTTTGTTTTCTTTCTTAGCCCTTCCCCAGAGGGAGGAAGGGGATTAAAGGGCATGAGAGTACCCCACAGGAAGGAATTCCCAAGTGCTCCTTCCTGGGATCTGAAAAGGGGTTTGCAATTGAGTGGTGGCAGCATTTACCAAGCCAAAAGTTAGAGAAAAGTGTAACCTTGGGAGTTTAATACAAGCCTGGAGTGGCCAGTATTAATGTTTTAAATTCTTGCAGGCCCATAGTCTCTGCACTCAAAGTGCCAGAGTGGGGAATCAGCCTTGACAGGGGGTCTTTAACATTAGTAATTCTAGTGAGTTGCTTAACGAATTAATTGTGCTCCTCAAAGCAAAATCTCACAACATTTAGCTATCTCTGAAGGTTACCAGGACCCTCTGGAAAATTTCCTTTCTTCCATATGCTCAAGAGGAAAAGGTGAGGCACAAGATTCAGAAGTACATAGAATAAGCATTGCTTGAAGCAACACTGTTCCAAAAGAAATTCTTCCAGTGAGCAACGTCTCTGGGACCAGCACAAGCGCAAACCTGGTAATCCCTTCAGTTCTATGAAGCCAAACAGCTATATTAGAGCACAGCTATATTTTGACGGCTTCCTAGCATTGTCATTGCACTTGGTTTGTCACCAGATCCACAGTATGCTCACTTGCATGGCCATTTCTGGTAGCTGTACTAGCACAAGAGAGGATTCCAGCTCCACCGCAACACCTCTGTGGAGTATAGGGATTAAAGACACCAAATGACTTGGCTGTGCAGGCTGGCAGGCCACACCAGAGGCTAGACACTTAAATTCTTCTTATTTGCCTGTTTTTCCTTGTTGCTTATGTCCATTTTCAGAGCTTCTAATGCCTTGAGTGCCTCCCAAAAGAAAGGTAAGTGAAAAGCAGAGGCCCAGCAAGGAAGAGCCAATTCAGAGTGCTGTGGGAAACTATTTACTCTAAGTGCAAACACTTCATGTTCTGAACTAAAGAATTCAGAGCATTTTTAAATCCCAAAAGGCTTTTCTGTGATTCCATACGATGTTCAAAGCCGCACAAAGTGGGACAGGACAGAAGAGTCCCTTGGACAACCCCA
Organism: Chelonoidis abingdonii; assembly: GCF_003597395.2. NCBI lineage: Eukaryota > Metazoa > Chordata > Testudines > Testudinidae > Chelonoidis > Chelonoidis abingdonii. The sequence goes on along the minus strand of NC_133770.1, from coordinate 30,477,119 downwards.
TTATCTGCTTGAAACTTCTTGAATAGTATTTCACAAATAGAGAGGACTTGTTGCTTAGTTATTATTCACTGTGCAACACGAGCTTTTATTCAGTCAGTTTGCTTACCACCAAGCATTCCAAATTTAATTTATTAAATGTAAAAGCATTAAGTTTATCCAACGAAACATAAAGGGCTCAGGGGGACATTCAAAAGGATGTTAAGTTTGAGAAAAGAAGTAAACAGGATTTCCACCTGCATCCACTTTTTCATGCGTAAGGCTCTTCCCCTCCTCCCCCAGTGCTGTGCTTCATTCCATTCTCATTATGGGTTTCCTTCCGCTGTTCATGCCCTGTTAAGCAGTTTTCAGTCTAATTACTTATCCTGCTGATATGAAATCACCAAAGGATCCCACTCTTCCAGCTACATGCGACTTAACATCCAAAATTTAATGAATGGATCGTCTCATTTTAAAAGTTTTTTTGCCAGTACAGAAATTAAATCAGTTGACTATGGTTGTTTAAACAGGCTTTCATAGTATTATTTATTTACCATGAAGTTGGGTAAAGTGGGTCCAGTTATTGGACTGTGAGCAAAACTTCACAAAATACAACATTTATTGGAAAATAGATGTTTAAATATTTAAATATGCAAATCACTGATTTTCTAGGAAGGTTGCTTTTAAGATTTCTAATCCAACTCCTTTTGCTGAGACAACACCTTATTTAAGTATTTCAATCAGATTCTAATGACTCAGGGAGGCATGCCTCAAAAATCAAACACAAACAACACTGCAAAAGGAGATCGCTTACAATCTATGGCACCAATTCTACAATCTACAACACATAATTCAATCACCAAATGGTTCCAAATAACAAGTTTGCAATATGGATATTTACTGAACATAAAACTGATCAAGCAAAGGTGATATCTAGAAATCTTGATCTTCATTTTAAGTCTTTCAATATTCATAACTGTGAAATTCTTAAAGGAGAAAAAACATTAGGCATAATTATTGTGTAAAAAGAAAAATTTAAAAATGGTAATTTCAAAGTGGTCAGTAAAGGCAAACAACAGTTATGACTTTAAAGCTAGAATTGAAGGACATGTCACTGGTTCAGAAGAATAAATAGCATTTCAAAAATGATATGCAAAAATAGATCCTTATTTAGTTACATAACTTTGTGGGCAACATTATTGGCTTTTCATCGATAAAATTTACTTCAAAATAACAATCTCTAAATAAAACAAGCCTCCTGATACCACCTGTGAAGAAGAGTAGCAAAGAATAGCAGTGCTCATCAGAACACTCACCACGTACTGTATAAAATGGGTGAATGGCTCAAAAATGGGTGATATTTCCTGCTTGCTATTTTCATTGCTAATGAAGTTTTTGGAAGCAGAGGAATCCCAATACATATTTACTCTCTACATATCTGATACTAATACCCATGCTTCCAGAACCATTATCATTTAGGAATTTACTTCTTTGTAATATTTGTGGACTAGCATAAAGATTAAATTGTTAAAGTAATATATATATATTAATATATATTACCTGTTCTTGCCTCTCCAGCCACTTGTCCACCATGGGATGACTGGCACTTAACGATGAGCGAGCATTGTCTCTCTGAAACTGGTTAGACCAGTTACTAGTATCCCGTGGTAAGCTTCTGTAGTTTTCATCTTTCTATTTCAAAAGAAACAAAGAAAGTGTCTTATAAAAAAACACAACCAGTCCTTGCACACTGACAATGCAGCTGGTTTTTAAGATAATATGAAAGAAACACTGAAAAAGGATAAAGTGAATTTGGACAATTACACTGGAAAGATGCATATACGATTCTATTGCCTTGAGTCTAACGTGACCTGATATAACACAGTGCTCCGGGGGGGCGGGGCTGCACACTCCAGTGGATCAAAACAAGTTCAATATAACGAACCTATAACGCGGTAAGATTTTTTGGCTCCCAAGGACAGCGTTATATTGAGGTAGAGGTGTATTTAATTGCAAAGACTCCCTTCTTATTTAAGCCAGTAAATTCCAAACTAAACGTTATGAGGTTCCCCATCGCCTGCACCGGCTTGTGTTTTCACAATCTCTTCCAACTTAAACTTCTACTGGATGGGTATATATTTCAGCAATCTTTTCAGGGTCTCAGACCAAACTTTTCCCTCTCAAAGCAAATAAACTACAAGAGGAGACAACCCATTACTACCTGGTCCAAGCAAAAGCAATAAGGTGCTACTCAAGGCAAGCTAAGCATTATAACATACCTCCTGTGCCAACACACACACTTACAGGGAAAGAAAATTGAAAAGGACATATTGTAGGCCATAATATGAAATGCTACAAAATGAAAACTTCAATACATAAATGCGATATATAATGATGTTTTCCAGGCAAGATTTCTGGTATAAAACAACTTTTTTCTTAAATATATTGCATTGCAGTGTTAATGCCTCATGACTGACAAGTTGTTTACTAAAAATGGACTCAAACAGAAAATTAACTTCAGCATCAAGAAATTAAAGCATGAATTGAACCAGACTCAAATATCCTTGTAACAAAATTCCTGTCTGAATGACCATTCAAATAAAATTTTCTACTATACTAATTTGCCCAGGCACAGATCAGTCATCAGTGGCCAAAAATGACTGGTTTTTTTCAAAGTGGCATATTGAGGACTATGCTGGCAAAAACAGATGGTGAAGATTCTCTCTCTCTCTTTTTTAAAACAGAAAGTCTGTTAGTTTACTTGCAGAACTCTGCTGAAGACAAGTTTCTCTAGCAGCGCTATAGAAGGCAGCAAGCAGTGTGTAAAGAATGGAATTCTTTCTGTGGATTTTCTCATTTTATTTCCTTCTTTCAGTGAAATGGTCAGTGCAATTACTGGGAGCCAAGAAAACCAATTTTAATCATTTTAGGTGGTAGAAAAGTACAACAAAATCACAATCTGGATGAGGAAATAAAAGAAATATGATTTCACATGAAGAAAAACCACAATTGGTCCATGAGTCATTGATCAGTCCTTGTCATATAACAGACCTTCAGCTAGTCTGAATGAACAGACATCTCTGCCTCTTATGTAAGAGATGCTTTTTGTGTTTTTATTCTTTATATATAATTCTATTATTATTGATCTATATGTACACCATTTTCAACACAGCCTTTTAAACAAGAGTTTTATCCATTCTACACAAAACTCCTTCTCCATTTAGTCTCCATTAATCATGTACAAAAAGTAAAACCTCTTTGTGAGAGGAAAAGAAAAAAAACCCAACAACACTATCAAGGCCTGTATTCCAACTTCAGCTGAGCACCGAAGCCTAGACTCTGAATTTAACTATATGTTATTCAAGACAATCACTTTTGCTTACAATTAAATTTTCATAATAATGTCTCAATCCACTAAGTCACGAATGTTATGAGACAGCACCAGATGTAAACTAACATCAGTGGGTTTGCATGGAGTATGCACCAAGTCATGAGAGACATAGACGTATGTACATATGTATGCATATAGGGGGTGTCTGTGTGTGTGTGTTCATTTTTTTCTGCTAAAAGTAAGTATCAAATACTAGTACTCGGTACCATTTCAAAGTAAGCTGCTTCTCTCACAAGAAGCTAAGTTCCTTTATACAAGGCTATTTTTCCCAACACAGGGCCACAGCTGATACAGCATTTAGCTGCACTGGTGGAAGTAAAAATAGGAATGCTAAAGACCACCAGGTTCTTGTAGCTGCTGGTACTTTTAGAATGTTGTTAACCTACTCAGAGCAAGTAAAAAATGGCATACTAGTGTACCTCGTCCACATGGCTGTGATCACCAATAGAGCTGAGCATGTGATACCAACAATGGGTCATTTTAGGAAAACAACCTAGCATAGACAAACCATAGCATTTTCCTAAAATTTCCTACCATCCATTGCTACCACTGGCTGTTCTTCATTGGCCGTACTAACAGTGAGAACTAGACACAGCATTGGCATTTTAACCAAAGTCTGATGTAGTCCTGCTCTAAGCAAGGTTATATAAGAGCACTTATTCTACTAGAGGCCAACTGAAGTCCTATCTACAGCAATATTTCCACTACTACTCCCACTATCAGAGCTAAACAAATAGCAGGAATTTTTAGGAAGGGGAGCAGAATTATGATAGATGCAGTTTGAACGTTGGAAGCACTGAAAAAATAAATTAAAATAACTGTTCTAAACTAAGATAAAATATGCAAACACATAATCAGGGAACCCTTTTTAAAAATAATCATCCATTCATTTAGAAAGAAAACAAAAAAGCATTAGCACGCCAACCTCCTCGGACATGCAAACATGGTGCATATCACTTTAACTGCAATATCATATAAAAACAAGATTTTTAATAAGGTAGCCACCAGGGTCACACAGAAAACTCATTTCTTCTAGAGCTGCAGCTGAGAGTCCTCACAAGACTACTACTGACATGGATCATCGGTTATAATTAAATGTTCTAATTTTTAAGAAGAATTTCCCCAAACAGCTTTAGGGGACTGCCGACATGTACAGTTCTATAATATTTGTAATGGGAACTGATCAGTATAATGCTAGAGTTGTTAGGTGACAACATTACAGCAACACTTAACAGTAGCATTTTACTGCATTTCAAATTAAAATGCATACGCTAGCAACTTAAGGGGTTTACTTTACTGTGGATTCCCCACTGAATTTTTTCTGAGCTGGAAAAAAAATGGTACAGTGATTTTGCTGTATTTTCAATTTCAGACGATTTACAACTGACAATGATCTTGTCACTAGAGAGACCCTCTAGAAATTGTCGATAAGATGATGCATTAGCATGACCTCTGCACAGCAATGCTTTAATTACTAGCCGTCAGTGCATCAACCAGCTTGTAGTTTAAACCTATAGTTGTAACGCTGTTAAACTTACTAAGTCACCCTATCCCAACAACAGATATCCTGAACCCTGCAATATGAAATTTCCATGCCTGTTACTTCAGTTGCTACTGGGCCACACGCAACATATGAATTGCCAAGTGTTTCTTGCTTCCCATATGTCTGATGTAAAATTGATATGACAGGAGCATGCTTTCAATTTTTACTGTTACTGTGGAATAGGAATATAACAACAATGAAATGGATCAAAATAATCTCAGACGAAAGTCTCTGTAAAAAGATTCCTTGTTCCCAAATTGCATACTCTTACTGATGTTCCCACCACAACCATTTCTGCAACAAGCCATCCACTCTCATCTACTGGCCCTCCCTCAAAGGACTTTGTTTCAGTCAATAACTTATTTTGCTTAAACTTCTGTTATATACCCTTGGTACTTCATTGTTTGTACACTTCTGGAACAGTGATTTTTATTTCTTTACTCTGGTTGCTCAGAAAATAGTTACAGCAACATTATATGGCTTGTTGCACATGCAGGAACTTTGAATTTAAAGAAGAGCAATGCTCCTCATTTGGAGCAAAGCAATACTGCAATAAAGCGTACACACATACTAAAAGCAGAACTTTGAAAAATGTACTGCATATTGCTCATGTGTAGCACTACAGGCATCCATTTGTAAAACTGACAGTTTATAAAAAGAAAATTATGTCTGCCATTTTAGATCACGGCTATAAGGGTGGAGCAGGTTGAGAGAAAGAAATACTGAATTCAAACTCGGAAAACGTATACTTTTGCTAACTAGATTCCTGGCAAAAAAAAACACCATAATGTGAATTCCAAGTAAACAGCAGCAAAATGTGATCTGTGGCATAGGCGAAGATGAGGTAACAGGAAGCTGGCATGCCATTCAACTGATGATACAGTATAATCTGAGCATAATGAATGAAAAACGACATATATACATCTAGTTGAAAAATTATATTCTGCAATTTTATACTCCCTTTGCCATAAGTGAATCTTAAAGTGTATCATACACATTTAAAAGAACTAAGCCTCACAATGCCTGTGACAATGGGAAAGCTAGGCACAGAAGTATTAATTTATTTGCCCAAGATCATAGAGTGTAACATAGCTGCAGATTGGAGCCCAGATCTCGATTCTCAGTCTTCTGCTCTAATCGTATCATCTTCCCCCGAGCACGAGCAGTATGCATTTTAAAATATTAAAATTAAATATACAGTAGTTATCAGAGATAAAAATCGAGTCTGACACCCACATTTCCAGTGAGCACCACCTAAGTCCCAAACAGACTCATTGATTTCAAAGGGATTCCTTGCAGAGTATGGCACTACTCAACACAGGGATGGAAATACCATTGAAAAAGTTAACCACCTAACTACATATTTTTTAATTGTTTAAATGGTTAACTGGTTAAAGGGCTGGTCAGCCAGCAGAGCAGGAATGCTCTGGCCAGGTGTCGCTGCTCCAGCTGGGCATTGCAGGGCCACTGGGATCAGCTGGTCAGCCTAGGGATTAACAGTTAAGGCAGGTCAACTAGTGAAACTAATGCTTACAGGTTAATTGGGTAACATTTTACGTCCCTAACTCAACATAAGAGCAGCAAAATCAGCCCCATACTGTGGAATTTATCCACAGACAATATACATAAAATGTATCAACTTCTAGTCCCATGTGAACATTTCTTAACATTGTATTCACTCTTATATAATAACTTAAATAACAACAATTATATATATAGACAGATATATAAATATAAAATGAATGGGTTAATAGAATATCAATCTATAATCAATATATGTTTGTGACAGGCCACTAACAAATGTCATTTTACCATTGATCTGGAATTTTGTAATTTGTTACACCCATTCATTATGAACCACTGGAATACAGAAACATCCCAGATTTGATCTTTCCATCAGAAGTCATCAGTTTTCAGATATGAAGAATTCAAGTGTCCTCAAAGCACATTAGATGTAAGAATGGTTTAAAAAAAACATGTATTTATTTATTTTATGAAGTGGTCATGTCGGGCCTGAGGGCTCCTATTTGATCAAGTGCAGGTCATCTGAGACCACCAGTCTTATTTACCGGATTTTAAACAGAAAGGTTTCCACAAATACGTTTAATGGATAGATGATTATAAAAATACTAATTCCACATTACATTAGGCCATCTGAGAGAGCGCATATGAGCACCTGGGCAGTTTACTCCTGGTGGAATTCTGCACATGCACAGAGTTTATGCCCTGTAGCAGGGTGGATCCCTGCTCCGGCCCTGAAGGGATTAAAAACAGCCCAGGGAAGGGGCCGGGGCTGGGGAAAGCAGCCTTTTAAGCTGGGCTGATTGGGGAAGTGGCTGCAGCTGGGGGCTATGCCCCAAACTGAGCTGCAGGGCCTAATAAAAGGGCAGAGAAGCCAGGAGCCAAGAGTCTCTCTCTGCGTTCAGAGGGAGAAGGGCCTGGCTGCTGCAAGGGACCAGACAAGGTACCTAGGGTTAAGCAGGGCTGGGGAAGGCAGTGGAGCCGGGGAGCTCCTGCCTGAAAAGCCCAGGCTGCGGCCTAGGAGTAGGCTAAGAGGTACTGGGGTTGCAGGGTGCAACCCAGGGGTAGGCCAAGGCAGTGGGTCCAAACCCCTTTGCCGATGATGAGAGGCTAATACTGCAGTCTGCCCCAGGGCGTGGGGCTAGCTAATGACTGGGCAGTTGCCAAGACCCTGAGGCAAAGTGAGGATAGAGTGGGGGGGGGGGTTCCCAGGGAGGGGAAACCCCTAAGAGAAAGGGGTTACTGCCAGGGGGCAGAACCCCACGTAAAAGGGGCACCGGAGTCCAAGGAGGGACACGGGGCCAGAAGCTAGAAGGCGGATCACCGGCCTGAAGAGGGCGCTCCAGCTGCAAATTCGAGCTAATTCCCAGGAGTGACCAGTAGGAGGCACCCCAGGGGTGAGTGCACGCCCGGTTACACGCCCCCTTCCCTGATTTTTTTCCTCCTCCTCCACAGAATATAGATTCTGCTGGAGGGAGGTTGCAGTTACACCTTTCACCCACCAGGAGCTGCTGTTGTGCCAGAAGACATAGCAGCCAGTGAGGCAGAAGAGGCTGTGTTCCTCACAGTGGGGACAGGTGAGGAGGCATGGCACGGACAGTGCAGGGCACACAGGGCTGGGGGCGTGTTACAGCTGAGACTCAGAAGGGCTAGTGACAGGTATTTTGAAATTAAATACCAAAATAATTGAAACTGGAATGATTACATTGTGTTACTTTGACAAATAAAATATGCAGAATTTTAAAATATTGGGTGCAGAATTTTTCATTTTTTGGCACAGAATTCCCCCAGGAGGATGTGTTTCACAGAGGCATATTTGGTCTTGTATGATTCTAAATCGTGTTAACAATACAATTTCTGTATATGGAATGCAACCTCATCTTTCCCCAGGTAAAGTAGTAATATGTTCTTATGATATTAGTATAACCTGTTTATTAGTTTTCACAATGTTTGAGGTTTGGTACAACACAGTCATTCCATTTTTACTTGACATCAACCATTCTTTAGCAGGTATGAAAACAACTGTTGATCTCAAATGACCTTCACTTCTCCAGAACAAAGCCATCGTACAAAACAAGGCTATTCTACAGCAAAAAAAAATTTGTTTAAACAAATGGATGCTTCCTAATAGGCATCTAATGGTATAGTGAGACCATTAAGCAATGGATGATCTTTTGCGTGATCTCTGATAGAGAAGTCAAATTTGGGATGTTTTCTTTCATCAGCAGTTTTCTGTGAGCTAGTGTGCCCAATTTCAAGATTTTAGTTCAGTGAAAATATGGAAACTAATTGTGTCAGTCAGCGAGCAAGTGACTTGTTACAAGCATCTGTGCATATTAAATGAGATGGACACCATTGCTTGGCAGTCTCCTTTCCCCTCTGGGTAGATTCCATTTATTGTATTTTTGTACGATGCAATTTAACAGTGTGTCTAGTTTCAGATTATTTTAGAACATGACCTTGGAAGGTAAAACAGACCAGAGAGATGATGGCCATAAGACATGTTTAGTAAGGCAGCAGTTCTAGTTACACAATATCAAGCCACTGTTGATCTTTGTTTTAGAAGGGAACAGTGTTAAAGAATTTTCGTAGCCTAGTGTCTTCTCCCAGAGCACATGAAGCTGCTAACCTAGAACATGGGTAATTTCCAGTTATTGATAAAGGCTATCTTGGGACAGAACTTTTGCATTCCCCGTGAAAGAGAAAAGAAGGATGACCCACTCACTACTCATTTTGATTACTGAAGTCTTTAGAAAATGACTGCCTCTACATTTCCATGAATGGGACTAATCTATTATGCATAAAAAATAGATCACTGGATACTAATGCAATGAGAAGACAGCCACATTTAAAAGTCATTCCTATATTTAACTTCAATCTTCTTATGCTCATGAATTTCCAAAGTTGTACAATTCCGATTTTCTATATTCCATGATACCTCTGAGTGACAAGCAAGGTCTCTCTCTCGTGTGTACACACACACACACACACACATTATTAAGGACAGATGCAATGAATGGATGGTTTTGCTGTGCAGCTGGTATTATATGTAGATATTCAGTGTTGAAGGATATGGACTGAATTCAGAGTAAACTGAAATCTGTTAGGCTGTCAATCAAACTTGTGCTGATCTCTCTTGTTTACAAAGGAATACCAAAAATGTCATGATCTTTGCATGTGCACATGCAAAACCAAAAATTATCAAGCATGCTACAGATTGTATTTCTCAGACTCTAAGGGCTGTGAAGAAATTCTCTTTCCCAATTCTCTCTTTACTCATTAATTTCACAGTAAAATCTCAGTAAAGATAGTGTAAAACAAACAAAACAGCATATGGTGATTGATCTACTGCAACTACAATTCAGAAGTTGGGGCTTATTCCTGCCTCTATGTTTCATAAATCAAAAACCAAATTAAAACTGTTCTCGCCCGAAGAGATGAATCAAATATTTAAGAAACTTTTCATAAACAATGTATCTGCATCTGATGCACACATTTAAAAAGCAGTACCTATGTATTCCAGCACTAAGCAGTTTTGTATTCTTTTAGCCAAAAAACTCCTGAAAAGTGTTTTCATTTCCTACATCCATGCAGTCCCTTTCTCTGAAATGATCTGAAGCCTTTAACTTACCAGGATAATATCAAAATAAGCAAATTTAAGATATTTTGGGGTTCAGTCGCACATTCCTCTCTCAGAAGACAGTTCCAGTAGAACTTCAATGGGAATACTTGTAAGAGGCAGAGTTGCAGGATCAGATCTTAGGCTTTTTAGGCTTTTATATTTTCAACTCTTTCCCCCATTGCACAGCTCTCTCTCATACCATGGGATGGCCATTTCTCATCCTTCCTGCAAGCCCTCTGTAAATAGTTTCTAAAAGTATGTAGCTATGCGTACAAAAAACAGGTTTTCACCAAACAGATAAAGGAAAAAATAGTTGTGCACAACTCTGCAATTTTCACCAGGAATTTGGTTTTGTACCCATATTTATCCAAAGATCTGTGGGTGTTGGACTCAGAATATATATTACAAAGTGCATTTAATTTTTATTTTAAATCCCTCTTTTCTTTCAAGCATAAAACTGTCTGTTTCCTTACCATTTCCTCCTCTTGCAGGTTAATTTCTTTTTGCATGGTTGCTCATGAATGCTGGGCTGCTGGCATTTACTTATTTAGGTGTACTGATGAATCATCTTTTTGGGTAGGAAGAGAAACAACACAAATAGAATTGGAATAACAAATAAATAATTATAGGCAATCAAATGAGGGAACTGTATGGGTGCCAACACGATTCAAGACTCATGACGCTGTAGAGGTCTAACTTGGAGATTGTGGGACAGATCCATCAAAATTAGTACTACTGTTTGGGGGGGGGGGTGTAAAAAAACATGGTTGGTAGGCATTAAGAAGTTGTTCAGGGGACGATGAGAGAGAAAGGGATAACCATTATTCTGTCTCCTCAGCCAAGCCACATACTTTCCATACTTTCTCTGCTAGCTCAACAGATATGTTGAGAAGGAGGCTGTTTAAAGACTTGTGCAGAAGCAGGGAGGCCAACATGTCAAACATGTGCCAAGCCTGAGGAAACATGGTCTCTGTAGTTTTTGTGCACTCAGCCAACCTCTCATTAATTTCATCAGCTCAGCTGACTGACAGCTCTTTCAGGTAGATATAGACCTGTTCCCTCACATCTTACCCTATCTACAAATGTGTAAGGAAAAAGAAAGACCATTTTTCGTATACCTTGAACATCAACCTTTCCTAAACCATGAAGGAGAAGGCACAAACGCATTCTTAGAAAATACATTCATTACAGGCTCATGATTATTATCCCCATTTTACTGATTGAGAACTGAAGTAGAGAAAGATTACATGATTTCCCCAACCTCACAGGGGAAGAATGGGAACTGAAGGCAGATTTCAGACAATAAGTCCAGTACCTTATCCACTTCATCTTCATCCTTTTCCCCCAGCATCTGACTATTAATGTTATTCTATTTTCTTGGGGATGGAGGGATAAGTGGATGGATTCTCTTTAACAAATATGAAGGGATGAGATTAGGTAAAGGGAAGGAAAAAGGGGGGAAATAACCTTAAAAGCAAACATTTTATTGAAAGGCGGGGGTTGACACTTCTGGTCTTGGTTGGCTTTTGGCTTCATCTCAGCAGAATATTGTCTGTCTGTGTGCACAGCACTCAGCAAACAGAATAGCAGAGGAGTAAATGTATAGCACCACCCGTTATCAATATGAGCACTAGGCAAGGATTTTTCATTTCACGACTCTCATTCCCAACTTGCTGCAGTGATTTTATAAAGCATTTTGCAGGCCCTCACCACAGCAAGAAGGAAAAAAAAATAAAAAACAGATGAGAAATATGTATTTAGTTTTGTTTTGAAAGGTAGGAATGCTGAGGTCACCCACAGAGATTGGGATTTTAATTTTTATTGCACTAAAACAGCAGCAGCAGCTTTGACAGAAAACTCCTGAATCTTACACAGTACGTGAGAGGAAAACCACACAATTTTATATTATGATTTTAAGTTCTGTTTGGGTACATTTGATCTAAGCTATTTCACCACCTCCTGACAAGGTGACAGCAAAGTGCCCCATCACAAAGCAAAGAAAGAAAAAATATATATCTTTACATTTTTATCCAGCTACTGTATATGTATTTCATTTTCCAGCAAATCAACAATAACTTATTTCAGCAGCTTTATTAATTCAGCATTTGTAGATGTGTTCTTTCTCTGCATCTCAAATGACAAAACCCCAAGGTCTTAAAAAAAAAAAAAAAAGCTCCACCTCAAAGCTGGGCAAAAGTATGACAGTTCTGTTTGTTGAAACTAACCGGGTCTCAAGTACACCAAACTTCTTTAAATTGGAGCAATTTTCCAAAATTTAAATAATTTCCAAAGAAATTTCATACAAACTATATTCTTGACAATTTGAACATTTCAACGGTCACTTTTGCTCAAAAAGTCATACTTTAAATTTTGAAGGAAGGGGGTTGCATGTGTAGTCTAATGGTTTAAACACACATCTAAGAGTGACAAGGACCTGAACTCTATTACCACTGACTGGCCTTTGTACTTATATAGCACATTACAAACATTATTCAGCTTCTAAACGTTACCTCCATTTTACATGTGGGAATGTGAGGCTCAGAGGTCCCAGAATCAGGATTTGGATTCAGGTCACAAACTTTCAGTCTGAGGCCTGAACTTTCTAGCTACAGTGCCTCCTAGACAATCCACTCACACATTGCACTTCAGTTACCCTAGATGTAAAGTGGGGCTAATATCTGCCCTACCTATCTATGGCTATAAATATCTTCAGTCCAGAACATAGATTTTTACTTGAAAGGAGTTAAAAACAATTTTACAGATGGAAAAATTGAGTGCTGTGGTCGAGCAGATTAGGCACAGGACTGAGTCAACCGACATGGGTTTGAACTTTGGGGTCCTACCACTGACTGCTCTGTCACTTAAGGCTTTTCCATACCAAGAAGCACTCTTCTCACATATGGAAATGTTCCATTTGAAAAAACAGAAAAGGAAACTTTAAGCATTTGATATATACAGACACAAAAGGAGAGTGTCAACAAGGGCTACATCTTTCACTGTTTCCCAGAAAGTTACCATCCGTGAGCTCATTTCTTTGGCTTGCTCCTTTTGGCAGATTCTATTATGCTGGCCAGCCCCATTAGAAAAAGACAGTTATCTACTCCATAACTGGTGTTCGAGTGATTGCTCGTCCATTCAACTTAAGTGACTCCCAAGCAGTACCCCTCGGAGGTGGGTAGGAGGTCACAGATTTGCAGATTGCAACACAGCTCTGCCAAAACCAGCATTGTCCCTGGCCTACTGAGTGATGGCATAGTGGGCCATGAACGTGTGCACTGAGGATCATGTCGCGGCTTGACAGATGTCCTGGATCGTGAAGTGTGCCAGGTAAACCACCAAAGACATCTGCGCTCTGGTCAAGTGGGCTCTGACGATTGGCAGCGGAGAGACCCCCACCAACTTGTAGCAGGTCCAAATGCAAGAGGTGATTCAACTGGAAATCCTCTGTGTGAACACTGGGAGGCTCTTCATCTTATCAACTGTAGAGATGAAAATCTGAGTCAACTTATGGAAAAGTTTTGCCCTATATAGGTAGAAAGCCAGATTCCTTCTTACGTCCAAAGCATGAAGGCACTTCTCTTCACTAGTCTCACGGGGCAGAAGACCAGAAGGAAGATGTCCTGGCTCATGTGGAAAGCAGACACATCCTTGGGAAGGAAGGCCGGGTGGAGCCGGCGCTGAACCATGTCTGGCGGTTCTGAGGTCAGGACTCGCAGCTCGGAGACTCGCCTCTCCATCACCACCACCACCAGGAAAGCTACCTTCCACGACAGATGAGACAGGGAGCACGAGGACAAAGGCTCAAAGGGCGGGCCCATGAGTCTGGACAGAACCAAGCTGAGATCCCACTGAGGGGCCAGGGACTAAACTTGAGGAAAGAGTCTCTCAAGGCTTCTAAGGAACCTGACCATCGTATTTCCGGGAGAATACCATCTGCCCCTGCATTGGCAGATGAAAGGCCAAAATGGCCACCAGAAACACCTTGTTAGAGGAGTGTGCCAGGCCCTGGTTCCTCAAATGAACCAGGCCCTGGTTCCAAGATCGACTGCACTGAAGAATGCGAAGGGTTTGGTCGCCCAGCAGGAGAACCTCGTCCACTTTGCCAGGTAAGTCTGCCTAGTCGAGGGCTTTCTACTCTCAAGGAGGACCTTCTGGACCCCATCTGAACAGGCCTGTTCATTTGGTTCAGCCACGCAATATCCGCGCTGAGGAGGAGGAGGAACATGATGTTGGGGCGCAAAAGTCAGCTGTGATCCTGTGATCTGGTCGGTTCGGCAGAGGCCAGGGTGGGATCACTGACAAGTTTGATAGTGTCCCGAACCAGTACTGGCGAGGCCACGACGGGGCGATCATGATAACCTGCACCTTGTCCCACTTGATTTTCGCTAGTACCTTGTTGATGAACAGAATCAGAGGGAATGCATACATCAGGCTTCCTGCCCACTGCAGGAGGAAGGCGTAGCAGAGGGAGCCCTTGCTCAGACTCCATCTCGAGCAAAACCTGTGGTACCTCCTGTTCTGCCTGGTGGTGAACAAATCCACTTGAGGAGTTCCCCACCTCTGGAAGATCATGCCAGCTACCTCTGGGTGGAGCACACACTCGTGGTGAGAGGAGAAGTCCCTGTTTAAGTGATCCATTGGCGTGTTCCTGGCACCTGGAAGGTGACATGCTTCTAAGTGGATTCTGTGGTCAATGCATAATTCCCAGAGACGGAATGCCTCTTGGCAAAGGGCCGAGGATCCTGCTCTGCCTTGCCTGTTGATGTAGCATTTTAAGAGTCATTCAGGAGTCTTTTAGGCCATGGAGCTTGTTGTCCATTTGTTCCGCAAACAGGGCTTGTCCATTGAAGGAGATCTTGCATCGACTGCTGAGCCTCCGTGGACAAGTCAGAGCAGAGTACCCAGGAGGTGTGGCACATGGCAACAGCCAAGGCCATGGTTTGGGTGGCAGTGTCTGCCACATCTGATGCTGCCTGGAGTGTCACCCTGGCTGCAGTCATGGCCTTCTCCATAATACCCCGGAACTCCTTCCTAGAAGCCTCAGAAAGGGAGCCCTCGAACTTGCCACATATTAAAATCATAGCGTCCCAGGAGGGCCTGATTGTTGGCTACCCTCAGCCAGAGGCTAGAGGATGAATAAACTTTATGCCCAAACAAGTCTAGTCTCTTGGAGTCTTTGTTCTTAGAGGGAGCCCCAGGTTGACCTTGTCACGTCCTGTGATTAACCATTTCTACCACTAGGGGGTTGGTAGCAGGGTGGGTATACAGGTACTCGTGGCCTTTAGATGGCACAAAATACTTGCGCTCAGCCCTCTTGGAGATGGGTGGCAGGGAGGAGGGAGTTTGCCACAGGCATTAGTAATCTTAGAAACCCCATCATGAAGGGACAGAGCCACCCTGGCCGGTGCCATGGAGAAGTGGACATTGAAGAGAGAGTCCGAAGTCTCCTCTAGCTTCTCCACCTGAAGACCCAGGTTGGCAGCGACCCTCTTCAGTAGTTCCTTGTGCACTTTAGTGTCATCAGGAGGAACTGGGAGAGGGGACCTCGTTATAGCCTCACCTGGCAATGATGAGGAAGATGCCAGTGCCGTAAGGTCCTCCACAGCCATTGGTGGCCCAGAGGCTTGCTCCTCTGCTCCCTCTTGGACTTGGGGGTCCTCGCGCCCAAGGCTTAATGCACCGGAGGAGGGTGTGAGAGAGAGGCAGCTGGTCTCTCTGAGGCTCTGGACACTGAGCAGACAGCCTGGGAGGGCTGGGTGAACCTCCACGGGAACCGGAACCTGAGGCCATGGGTCCAGTTTCAATGCCGACAACGTAGCCAGTACTGCCAATACCGGAGCTTGTCCCGCGGTCAGGGCTGGATCCCAAGCGTTTGCTTCCAGGTGACCAGGCTGGAGCGGAACAGTGGCTCTGTCCAGACTGGTGCCAGTCACTCCACCTGGAGTCCAATTGGAGCAGGGTTTTAGGGTTGTCCCTTGCAACAATCACAGGGCTTAAAGCCTGGAAATCAGGGCATGCCACATCCTGAGACAAAGTCCCATTTGTGACCTATAAAGTTTCTAACTATAGCTAAGGGATTTACAAACACTAACAGAAAACTATACACAACATAGTACAGAAGAAACCTCGTTCATACGAATGAGCAGCTACAGCACTAACTGAAGCAGCAATAGTTCCAAGACTGTCACTGGAGGCAAGAAGGAACTGCGGGTGGGGGGAACTGGCAGTGCCCTCTATACCGTGGCATGTGCACGCCACTCCTGGGGCACTGGAACCGGTCCCCTATGGAAACTGCTGAGGGACAACTTCCAGGACTGGTGCACATGGCGAGCACACACACCTAAGTTGAATGGACATGAGCAATCACTCGAAGAAGTAGTTACCTTGTGCAGTAACAATGGTTCTTCAAGATGTGTCCCCCTGTAGGTGTTTGCAGGTATGTCTGAGTCCCTGCGCTGCTGATTGGAGAATTTTGGTATTGGTCCGTCCCGCTCACGCTGCTCCTAGCTTACCATGAGGCTAGCCAACATGCACAAAGACAATTACTAGAACGCCAAAGTAAAGTGGAGGAGGGTGAGTCATGGAGCACCATATGGACACACATCTCTAAGAACCATCCTTACTGCTTCAAGTAGTGTTCCTATGTGTGCTCCACTATAGATGGTTCCCAAGCAGTGCCCACTACTAGAGACTGGGGTTTCAGAGTCGAGACTGTTATGGATGACAGCACTGTGGCACCAAATTTGGCATCTGCAGCTAAATCCTCCAGGATGGCATAGTGTTCTGCAAAGGTGTGTGCAGATGCCCAGGTAGCTGCTCTGCAGATTTCCGATAGAGGGACAGTCTTGGAAAAGGTGAGGGAAAAGGAGGAAGTTGAATAAGCTGGTTTATATGAAAAGCAGATATCACCTTAGGAGTGAACTTCAGACGTGTGTGAAGAATGACTCTGTCAGGGAAAAACACAGTGAAGGGTGAATGCACCATCAGGGCCACTATCTCCCCTATCCTTCTTGCTGATGTAATGGCAATCAGGAACTAGTGATGTAAATATCAATTTAAAAAGTTAACCAGTTAAATTCTTAAAATATCCTTTAACCAGTTAACTGTTAACCAAGATCCCTCTGATGGGCCGGTGCAGGGCAGCAGGGACTGGGGTCCCGCTGGGGCTGAGGAGCTGGGGACGCATCAGAAGTAGAAGTAATGGGGGAAAGGCATAGAAAACTCTTGTCCCATGAGAGTAAGAGAGTGTTCCACACGGAGGGTTGTCGGATCCCAGCTTTAGAGCAGTACACAGGGCATTTCTTGTTCTGGTAAGTAACAAACAGATCTACTGTCTGTCTCCCGCATTATTGGAATACTTCGTTTAGGACCATCAAATTTACTTCCCATTCGGGGTCAAACGAGAACTTGCAACTGAGGTCCTCTGCTGTCGTGTTGTTTATTGCTGGCAGATAGGCTGCTGACATTAAAGCCTTGTGGGAAATGGACTAGGTTCCATAACTTCAATGCTTCCACGCACAAGGAGTGGGATCTGGGAAACTGGGAATATTGCTGTCCAGGGTGGTCCCCCCTCCATTGGTGTTGGCAAAAAACAAACCCTTTCTTCTTTCTTTTGGCAAAGGCAACAAAATACGAACAAGGTAACATAGAAAAAAGCTTCAGGGAAAACTAAAATTAACAAATCTAAAGGGAGTTAAGATCCATGAACAGACAGCTCTAGCTCCATCTCTAGGCAGCGGGAGCTCAGAAGGAACTGAGGAGGGATTACCAGCACCAGCTGGCTAGCCTCCAGGCAAGTGAGAAGCAACGTACACACAGGTGGGACAGACTGCTACTAAAATTTTCTGATCAGCAGCGGAAGGACACAGACACACCTACAGTGGAGCACTCATAGGGCAGCATGACCAGGTGTGCGGTTTTTGACCAGAACACCCAGTCGAAAAGGGACCCTGGCAGCTCCAGTCAACACCACCAGTCGGGCTGTTAAAAGTTCGGTTGGCAGTGCTGCGGAGCTAAGGCAGGCTAGTGCCTACCTGTTCTGGCTCCATGCTGTGCCCTGGAAGCAGTCAGCAGGTCCAGCTCCTAGGCAAGGGGGCCACTGGGCTCCGCACACTATCTCCACCCTGAGCACAGGCTCTGCACTCCCACTGGCCAGGAACCACAGCCAATGGGAGCTGCAGTAGCAGTGCCTGTGGGTGAGAGCAGCGCACAAAGCCGCCTGCCGTGCCTTCACCTAGGAGATGGACCTGCTTGCTGCTTCCAGAGTGCAGCTCGGTCCATGGTGTTAGGACAGGCAGGAAGCCTGCCTTAGCCCCCTCGCTGTGCCACTGAACGGGAGCCACTGGAGGTAAGCTCATGCTTCAACCCCTGCCCCAGCCCTGAATCCCCCCATCCTGGAGTTCGCTTCTGCACCCCAAACCGCTCAGCCCCATCCCAGCACCTGCACGCCCAGATGGAGCCCTTACCCCCCTGCACCTCAACCCCCATCCCAGAGCCCCCTCGCACACCCTAAACTCTTCATCCCTGGTCCCACCCCAGAGCCCACATCCCCAGACAGAGCCCGCAATCCCTCCTGCACCCCAGCCCAGAGCCCCCTCTCACACCTTGAACCTCTCACTTTTGGCACCACCCCAGAGACTGCACCCCCAGCTGGAGCTCAAACCCCTTCCTGCACCCCCTTCCCCAGCCCGGAGCCCCCTCCCACACCCTGAACCCCTCAGTTCTAGGCCCATTCCAGAGTCTGCACCCTCAGTTAGAGCCCTCACCCCGTCCCCCACCACAAGCCCCTGCCCCAGCTCAGTGAACATGAGTGAGGGTGGGGGAGAGCAAGCCACCGAGGGAGGGGAAATGTAGTGAGCGGGGGACATGCCTTGGGGAAGGGGCAGGGCTAGGGTGTTTGGTTTTGTGGGATTAGAACAGAGACATTACTTGAAGAAGAATCAACAAGTACCCCTTGCAAGAGGAGAAGGTGGGGAAATTCAATGCATTAGAGATGAGGGACTGGACCCTTGATGAGAGATTTACTTGTTAAAAATGTCCATATGCTTCCCACATGAACTACCTCCCTCCCTAGTTTACAATGCACACTGAAATGAGATTCCTAACCAAAAAGACAGCAAAGATTGCTTAATTTATTCATACAAATTAGGCCAGTCTTTCCTTCAGTGAGGCCCATTAAGATGAAAACACTACAAAAAAGTGGCTGCTGACTAAATGGCAAATACAAATAGAAAAAAACTTGCATAATGACAGGTTTCAGAGTAGCAGCCATGTTAGTCTGTATCTGCAAAAAGAACATGAGTACTTGTGACACCTTAGAGATTAACAAATTTATTTGAGCGTAAGCTTTCATGGGCTACAGCTCACTTCTTCAGATGCATAGAATGGAATATATAGTAAGGAGTTATATATACATACAGAACAGGAAAAGGTCATTTCCCCATGTTAAGTATCCTCACACCTCTTGTCAACTGTCTGAAATGGGCCATCCTGATTATCGCTTCAAAAGTTTTTTTTCTCCTGCTGATAACTGGTCATCTTCATTAACTAGCCATTTAGAGTTGATATGGCTACTACCACCTTTTCATGTTCTGTATGTATAAATATCTTCTCTCTGTGCGTTCCATTCTATGCATCTGAAGAAGTGGGCTGTAGCACACAAAAGCTTATGCTCAAATAAATTTGTTAGTCTCTAAGGTGCCACAAGTACTCCTGTTCTTTCTGAGAAAAAAAACTTGTGCACCAAGTAAACTCAGCTGTGTGTTTGCTGTTACTGATCCACCCTCGCAGAGCATGCTACATGCCATTTGCTTTGCTTCAGGTAGATTAATGTGAGAGAAAGAGAAAAAACAAGCAAGTCAATGCACATTCATTTTTCCCTTTCCCAGCTGTCTCTTGATCTCTCTTTCATCTAAGTATACATTTTCACTTCTTCGGGTTATGGCAGCAGTGTTGATCCTTAATGCAATGACATACAATTCAACTGCAGAAAATCACATTAGGGTACTGTCTTTAAAAAACCAAACGTCCATGCCATACATTTGTATTAAGCAGGTGAGGTTACCAGACAAACCTTGACACAGTGACACAGAATCAAAGCTGGTTTGATATTTAGTAATGCCACCCCATTCCTCATGGTCATAGATGTGTAAATGAAAAAAGTACCTGCTTAGCACACTAAGAAAAAAAGGGCTGAATTACCTTGTAATCAGCATTAGACATAAGATACTACACTCAATGTTCATACAGTATGGTAATGTCTATGGCACGGGCAGCCAAGATATGGCATCTGAGGGGGGGGAAAAAACACTTGATAAGTGTTTTGCATGAACTCAACTCACATATTACTAAAGCTACACAACTCATGGCTTGTGCCATGGGGCTCAGATAGTGGTTTATTATTTTTTAAGTTTCTGATTCAATGTGTAACAATTATGCTTTGGAGGACAGGGTCAAAATTCAAAATGATCTAGACAAATTGGAGAAATGGTCTGAGGTAAACCGGATGAAGTTCAACAAAGACAAATGCAAAGTGCTCCACTTAGGAAGGAACAATCAGTTTCACACATACAGAATGGGAAGAGACTGGCTAGGAAGGAGTATGGCAGAAAGAGATCTAGGGGTCATAGTGGACCACAAGCTAAATATGAGTCAACAGTGTGATACTGTTGCAAAAAAAGCAAACGTGATTCTGGGATGCATTAACAAGTGTGTTGTAAACAAGACACGAGAAGTCATTCTTCCGCTCTACTCTGCGCTGGTTAGGCCTCAACTGGAGTATTGTGTCCAGTTCTGGGCACCGCATTTCAAGAAAGATGTGGAGAAATTGGAGAGGGTCCAGAGAAGAGCAACAAGAATGATTAAAGGTCTTGAGAACATGACCTATGAAGGAAGGCTGAAAGAATTGGGTTTATTTAGTTTGGAAAAGAGAAGACTGAGAGGGGACATGATAGCAGTTTTCAGGTATCTAAAAGGGTGTCATCAGGAGGAGGGAGAAAACTTGTTCACCTTAGCCTCTAATGATAGAACAAGAAGCAATGGGCTTAAACTGCAGCAAGGGAGATTTAGGTTGGACATTAGGAAAAAGTTCCTAACTGTCAGGGTAGTTAAACACTGGAATAAATTGCCTAGGGAGGTTGTGGAATCTCCATCTCTGGAGATATTTAAGAGTAGGTTAGATAAATGTCTATCAGGGATGGTCTAGACAGTATTTGGTCCTGCCATGAGGGCAGGGGACTGGATTCGATGACCTCTCGAGGTCCCTTCCAGTCCTAGAGTCTATGAATCTATGAATCTATGCACAAATCACACTTTCATACGATATTTTACTGTGGCAGAAAATGCACATAAGATTATTTTATTTTTTGTCAGGAGGACTAAAGAAAAGTCAAAATTACAGTTTGCAAACCAATGACATGGGAAAATTTGGGACATGTTTTTGTTACCAACTTTCTTTTTATTTAATAACTTGAGGGAATAAGAGCTGAAGAATTAACTTGAGCCCCCTTAATTACTGTAGATGTACCAAACATAAGAAAAAAAATATTCCAGAATTAATCAAAATAAGTTGGTGAAAGGAATGGAGAGAACGGGTGTACAGGTGGTGAGAAATATGGACCCTATCCTGTAAACATATACTCAGAAGAGTCACTCTAATCATTTCAATAAGATTACTCACGTAGGTGGGGATTACTCATCTGAGTGCAGTTGCCAACATTATAATCTTTCTCCAGAAATAAATCTTCAAATAAACAGAAGCCCTGGGGTTCACCAAGCAGTGTATTTAAAGAGCCTCTCAACTGGGAACACTTTAAAACTAATACAGGTTTCAGGCTGCTTTCCCAGATAGCCAAGACAAAAAACAGAAATCCACCAAAACCCTCCTTTTCCATCCCAAGACCGTGTACTGTGACATCACAATAATATGTGGTGATGTTTCTTCATGGTAATGCAACATTGCTAAAGCACACAGAATACAGAGAGCGGAGAATCCAAAAGGTTCAGTCTGTGTTTGCTTCCAAAGCATCCTAAAGTTCAAAACTCATTCAAACTATAAAGGTCTCCTGTTGGGGACTCTGATCCCCTTCCACAGCCGATTCTGGGACCCACTGCCTGTAACTGTTTCCTGGGTACAAGAAAAAGCCTGGCTGCCTGCTACCTCCAAGCCAGGCCATTGGGGGTGACGAAAAGCAGCAGTAAGCCTGCTTTTCCCACAGTTCTTGTGGAACATCTCATTCTTTTCCCCTTTCCCTCTTCCCAAGAAACCCACATCCTGCCTCCCTGTAGTCTTGCTGGGACAGTGGCAATCCCACTGCCTTCTCTTCTCTTCCATTCACCTTGGGAGCCTTACTGCTGTCTTGGTGTTCAAAATCCTGCCTACCCAGGAGGATGCAAACCCTGTCCTGGGATCTGCCCTGTGCCCATGAGAAATAAACCTTTCTACATGATGTGTGTTGTTTCCTGCTGCCCTGGAAGTGGTCTTTCCTCCCAACTCTATGGAGTCTTCACCTATCAGACACTTCTTCTCTTACCCACTTGAGTATAACCTAAGTAGCCAACACCACTGTTTAGGATCAGCGGATGGAAGCTGTCTTCTCCTCCTTGCTTTCCTCGCAACTCTACAGTGGAAGCACAGACACTATAGGGAACAGAGCAGCAAGCTGCAGCACAGGAATAGTAAAATAGTATGTCACAGTAGCTATAAGACAGCCAGAAGGTAGAACTGCAGTGAAAACACCATCCAGTGCCAATTGCCCACACAGGATAGATGGGTGTTACCTCTAACCCCATACACAAAGCAGAAAACTAAGAATGTTCTAACTACTTTTCTTGAATTGCACTTGCTGTTCATATGCAATGAAACAGTTTGGAACAAGGCAGTTTCACCTCCAGTCATTATCTGAATGGATAAAGAAGAAACAAATTAAAAAGTGACAGGTTCCTATTGGCCAGACAGTCTAAGTAGCTATGAAAATGTCTTAGGCAAGGAGTTTTACATGTTGCAAGAGCTCAGTATCAGTCCTCCAGAGCTATCTGATGACAAAGACATCAAAACTGATATATTTGCACATTTTATACTGACACAAATGAAATAAATGTTTGTAGCTACAATTTTATAAAATTGGTAATGGAGAGGAGATACAGAAAAATACTTATCAGAAATTCTTAAGAGCCATAACTGGGATTCTCTGCAAAACGTGGACTAACATTTTTGGACTGGCAATAAGAGATATCAATGAATACACTAAAACATAAATCTATTTACATAAAAACGGCCAGACTGGGTCAGCCAAAGGTCCATCAAGCCCAGTATCCTGTCTTCCAACATTGGCCAATGCCAGGTGCCCCAGAGGGAATGAACAGAACAGCTTTAATGTAACTGCACTCAGAATGAGGTTAATACACAAAATGTTTACATGAGCAGTTGACTGTATTGTTTACTTTCAGTTCTTTGCAACATCTTACCAACCAGAAACTAATACTCTGAGCAATCTGCTTCACTCAAAAGATTAATGCAGATGGTATGTAAGAAAAAGCATTTTAAAAGATTCATTATCAATATCTGCTGTACTAAACTACACTAATTCTCTCCCATCTTCTTGATTTAATGCTCTCTTGTGCCCAGCTTCCCATCACTACATTAGATCAATTGAATTCCTTTCCACCTTGGTCACCATGTTTATTTCCAGGGATCCCATGCTCCAGTGCACTTCAAATATTTTCATGAAAATCAAAAGTAAGTACATACTGAACAGCTAATGATGCACGGAGGCGGGAGTGGAAGCTTGGCTGCTCTTTAAATCCCTCCAAATGCTAGCTTGAGACACTCAAGGAGGCTGTTCATGCTAGGTATGGCCCTCTTTTCAATATCCATGTTTCTTGAGTAATGAAGTATAATCTCATTATCATTTCAGATAAATTAACTGAAAATGTTGGCATTTTGCACAGATAATTCTCTAACCCATTTTGTTCTTTTTATTGAAACATTAAAAGTCAAATTTTCCAAAATGACTTCTAATGTGTTCACAATCAAGCACAGGTGCAAGTGACAGAAATTAGACATTTAACTATCAGATTTGACTTGCAGATCAAGTAGACATCTACATGCTATAATTTGCACACACAGTCAATTGCAGAACCAGACTGAGGCTCCTTTAAAAAATTGGCTCTAGACATTTTACTCACTGCACGATACTTCACTGTAGATCCTTTTCATAGGCAGGATTTTTATTTTGAAAAGATGGAAGAATACCACACGAGAACGGAGTGTTCTTTTGCAAAAAAACATGTATTTGTCAGAGGACATAGCCCCGACTCTGCTGCATCTCTGTTATTTTATATAAGATTTAATCTAGTAATCTAACATTTAAAATCTGGTGCTGAGATTAACCAAACCACTTACTTGAGAAAGAAAAAACATATCTAAAATATTATCAGATTTCAGATGTTCTATCCCTTTTCAATTTGTATATTACAGTCACAACAGTAACCGAAAATGTAAGTGGGTAATTAATTTTCATTAGAATGTACAGTTAGACAACACAAAATGTCTTCTTCACTGTCACAGTTAGGGGAGAGAAAAAGATAACAGGTGACTGTACAAAACAAAAAAATAGCTTGAATCTTTTTTGTTTAAAAAAATAACTTGCGCACAGAAACAAGATTCATGGTGGTTTCTTTAGTTACCAGCATAGCTCACACGGAGATAGTGAATTCTAAATGAAAGTATGAAGGAGGAAAAAAATACCGTGAAACTGTTTCAGCTTTAATTATGTTATCCTGTGAATAGAACATCTGCAATTTTTTTTTTGAATTACTCGAGTAACAGTTCTGAAATTGAACACTAGAAATGTTTATTTGCTACATTAGAAAGATAAAACTAGACAGCTGGCTGGTATGCTTATAGTGCTCGTTATCATACAGAGATTCTGGAGCAACATCAAGATTTAAGAGGAGACTGGTGAAAATCAGGCACATTGTAGAGGTGGCCCACTCAGATTTAAGGAAAATGTTTGACAGCATTTAGGGCCTGCTTTACAGAAGTGCTGAGCACTCAAAGCTCCAAAAGAAAATTATGGCAAACATCAAGACATTAGTGAATATAAGTGACAATATCCTTAAGAACACCACACATCCTACCATGAAAAGCGTCATTCTGGTGGCATTTCATGTCCACTGGATGAAGAGGATATAAAGGTTGAAACTAAGGGAAAATAATAAAATTGTGGTTCTGGAATGAAGACACACTGCTCATATATCAGACACAACCTTACATACAGAGCTGTACAAAAACGTACCTTTCTGTCATGACTACTGGGCATCCCAGGGGTGTTCTGCTTGAGGAATCCTGCTGTTGTGGACCATCTTGTGGGGTTTTTTCGGGAAGGTTCTTCTGAAGAAAAATTAGTATCGCTTACAGAGGTTGAGAGGCCAATCAATGCGGGGTCACTGCTACGCCGTACATGAAGAGGCATATCTAAGGAACAAAATAAACTGTAAATAAACAGCAAGTAAACTGAATATTCTTCCCCACACACAAAAATATATTTTAAAACTTGGGTGACTGGTTGTAACCAAAACATGTTTGCACAGACCGGCTAGCTTCTGACCTCAGATAAACCTCTAGTGGACATGGGTCTATTTCCTGAAAACCACCACCCAAAAACCACCACCATTTACTCCCTCTTCTCTGAAGAGAAGACAAGTAGTGAGTGGGTCCAAGGAATGAACTATTTGAAGCTACTTGGTTTTATAAGCAGAATTACAGTATCTTAAGCGCCTTTTACTTTAGAAGGTTTTTGTAATCAATTGACCAACCTGAGACTACCTGCAGCTATTTAAAAAATGTAGTAGAAACCAACTATCCAGGAGACTAAGCCAGTTAGCTAGAAGCCACTACAAAATGTGGGAAGAGGCTTGTCTGAGAAAAATGCCCTGTTAGGAAGCCCAGTCCCCTCCTCCTATCTGCTCAGGAAAGAGATGGGAGCTGGGATTTCTACAAGGTGCTGACTCTAGACTGTGCTTTCAAATCAGTCACCAGCTAATAAATACCCAATACATTTGAAGTCCCCCAGCCCTCTCTCTCCACTGAAAAGGAGCACGCGTGCACAAATGTGCACACACGCACACCCTCCTCTCACTCCAAAGCCTCTTGGGTTGAGTGTCTCTGTTACTCTATCCCTCGCTCAACCTCCTGGCTGCTGTAACAGGGATGTGTGTTACCATACCCTACTCCCCAGCCTTCCAGCTGCAGCAGTTGGCAGGCAGGATGAGGGAAGTACTTCATTAGCAATAACTGAATGCAGCAGGTAGGAAGAACTGTAGGAAAGAAATCTTTATTATACATGCTAGGGAGTCAGCTTGCAATCGGGAGCCCCTGGTGATTTCTTATACTAGGTCCCCCCTGAAACATGATTAATTTTTTCCAGTTCCACTTATTATACTACAAGGAGTCTGCAGTATATGCTCTAGTGACCCTTTCTACCAACTCCTTTTTTCCCTCCTCCCCAAACAGCCCTCATTGCCTGCCTCTTGTGCCATTCAATGCTTTCCCATTCAACAACAGAGTGAGAGTGTCATGATTTTTGTCATATGTAGTACTGTACTGATACAGCTGTGCCGCTGTAAGAGCGCTTGTGTAGCTCCGTCAGTATTATAAAACCATCTCCAATGAGTGGCGGTAGCTACGTCAGCAGGAGAGTATCTCCCACTGACACAGCACTGTGCACACAAGCGCTTATGCCAGCAAAACTTATGTTGGTCGAGGGTTTTTTCTTCACATGGTCTCAGAGTGTCACAGCTAAATACAAGGTGGAACACATAGTTTAACATAAGTAGTTAGCACATAGCCTAAGGGAGCATTCAAGGTGCAGTGGCCCCTTAACATCCTGCGGGTGGAACACTTTTCACCAAAAGATCACTCTATACCTGACCTCTTAATCCTCATCCTCAAAGGAAACCAGCACAACACTTTCATAAAATGAGTCTGGGAGCTTAAATTCATAACTTTGCTAGACACTAAAAATCATAAAAGCGATGGCTTATCTATAACCCCAACTAACAATCTATAACCAACTAACTTTCCTTTTTGTCCTATGACTACAGGGGTGTTAATAGGCCACTTCACCTTGAATGGTCCCTTAGTTTAGCATGAGCAGTTAGCACATATCCTATCTGCTCAACCTTGTATTTTGCTGTGACACCCTGAGTTCCCAGACCTGAGGAAGAGCTCCATGTAGCTCAAAGGCTTGTCTCTCTCACCAACAGAAGCTGGTCCAATAATAGGCCATGGCTACACTGGTGCTTTACAGCGCTGCAACTTTCGCGCTCAGGGGTGTGAAAAAAGCCTCAGTGTAAACAGTGCCGCAGCGCTGGGAGCGCGGCTCCCAGCGCTGCAAGCTACACCCATAAAGGATGTGGAGTATGTGCAGTGCTGTGAGACCTCTCTCCCAGTGCTGGTGCTGCAACCACACTCGCACTTCAAAGCGCTGAGTAACAGAAATAATAACTGAGCTCTGAGTAACAGAAATAATAACTGGTAAAAAAATCCATGAAAACACTGAGCTCTCAGCAGCAGAATCAGTGAAGCAGCCCGAAGACAGCACTACATTGATGTACGTCTGGTCCATGCTTCAGAACTGTAGGGCTAGAAGCATAACCATCTTTTCCTTTGGCAGGAAAGATTAGATTCTACAGCAGCTGATAGCATGTGTCCCACACACATTCAGGAGAAAACAATTCAACAGCAAGAATTCAACAAGTGGATTTTCCAGGCTCTGCAATGTCAATTTATATGCTAGCACACGGAGGCCCTGATCAGCACTGAGATTCTGTTGTGGGTGGTGTTACAATATCACGCAGACACAGTTCCTGCCCTCCAGAATGTACAGTGCAAGAATATTAGTGTGATGAATATTTGTTTAGCAACATGATTTCCTGTCTTTAAAAAGTGTTCAGTGTGAGTAGTACCCAACAGCAATTACCACTTTTTGAAATGAGCACTACTGGGGAACACAGCAAAAGAGAAAAATTAATAAGTATGTTTTCATTACCATTATATTGGATTGCTTCCTCTTTCAAAACCTTACATTTTATTACACTCTAAGATTTTCACAATAGTTTTACATCAGCACAGATATGAATGTTTTCTGCAAATGATTTACAATATTTAATAAAATCAAAACAGAAGAGAAGTAATTAGAGGCATATTTCAAGAAGGATCAATTAAATCCTACAGAATAGCATACACACACTGAAGTTACCTTACTTGTTCTAGCTAATTTCTGAACATTAAATATGCATATACTCATACAGCACACCATCTCAAATACACTGTGTTTTTGTTTTCAAGTTGCAATGGCTTTGAAAACGTAAGTCATCGCTAAGTAGCTGAAAGTAAAGCATCACATATCCTCTAGATCGTAAGCATAATAAAAGAAACACTATGGAATCCCAAGAGAACTGTATAACAAAGATGACACAGCTGGAGTCACAGGCACCACCACCACAAAGCTTAATGAAGTGACCACATTAAGAAAGGTATCTTAGTTCTTGTCTTAGCTCTGAACATCATCTCTCATTTATTAGATTAGCCTGGTCAGGCAAGTGGTTCTGTGGTAAGAGTTGTGCCACTTAAGAAAAATGCCAAATATTTCAGTTCCAAACAGCAGTCACCAGAATATATTTCTCGAATTTGCTAACCAGTAGTACTTAACCCTACTACATGCACCGATAACTTACAGCCATGTAACCACTTTGTTCACTTGCTGTAAGAAATATTTGAGATTAGAAATCCAATAGATATTAGCTAGCAAGCTGTCCCTCCCTTTTCATTTTCTCCCTAGCAATTACTGGATGTGATGATTTTTCAATGAACTGTTATAAGCGGAGTAGATTAAGCTGAATTTTAATCATGGAAAGAACATGAAATTCTACAGACTACTTTTCTGAAAGAGATGGCAATTAACACTTCATTGCCTATCTTTCTGCAGCAAAAGGTAATCACTTACACCTTGCTAAACAGTGCTGTCTTTTCAAAAAAGACAGCTGTTGCACAAACAAGGAATCCCAAATATTAATATGCATCAGGAAAAAAACTAATATAATAAGAAAAGGAAACAGCACACATAATACACTTAGTGACAAGCTTGCCTAAGGAGGCATTTTCAGTCACTTCTTAGACACTTTCCTAAAGGGCTGGAGAGGGGAGGAGAGGGGAAAGTCTTGTATACACATTGCTAATGAGAAGATATTACTTGCTAACTAACTACTGCTGACATGTACATAGCCAGCATGAGGTCTTTCCCAAATTGATTCCATGTTTAAACATAAAAGTGATAGGTGTTAATATCCAGACTCTACCAAAAATGAATTATGAAGCATAATTACTTAAGGACATATTAAATTTATTTCCAGGTTACACATAAGTAAATTTTAACATGACACTTTTTGCCTTATTGGAACATGGGTGGCAAGCCAGTGTAGCTCTATCGCACACTCCTTGCTAAAGCACAATTTTTCCAACAGATTAATCTCTACCACCCCATAATTATTGCAAGTTATAAGTATCGTCTCCGTCTACATTTTTCTGATATTGCTATTTCAAAAAATACATTGAATGGATTTTCTATTAAAGTGTTGTTGGTTATAATTTTCTGGGTTTTCCTATTTTATAGATTTCAAAAAGATATTCTCTGAAATATTAAAAGAAAAAAAAAATCAAAGAAAATGAGCTTCAATAATTAAACCACCAGATGAAGTGCGCATGGGACCAGTGCAATGTCACTGATTCCAGGATGACAGCTGATAGCATTTGATGTCTGTGGTTTCTTTGAAGATTGGATAAAACAGCAATGAACTCTAATCACAAGGCTTCAAATTCTCTGTGGCACTAATGCACTGTAAATATTGATTTGCTTCTGTAGCTAAGGTGCCTTTTAAATAACCACGAGAAACGGTAAACCTAATAATGAATTACAGAAAGTTTTACAAGTCAAAGAACTGGGGAGGGAAATCAAATATAAAAAAAAATCATGGAGAGGTGTCACTGAATCAATGCTTCTGTTACATTTAAGGAGCTTATGTACTTAGACCACATTTTCAATGCCATCACTTTATGGTTAAGTTAGAAAACTATTATCTGGTGAGCTGGAAAACCCCTGAGGGAGAGAAGGCCTCAATTCAGAGGCTGGGAATTATCGCTGACTGGAAGTCGCTTAAAAAAAAAAAAAAAAGGCTATAAATTAAAAACCTTCTCCTTGTATATTCTACTCTTTCAACGTTAGGGAGACAGAAGTACAAACCCCTCCTTCCTGCCAGCAATTCCATTTTTATTATAAAAAGGATTTCCATTTTTCCTGATTCTCAGCTGTAAGGAGTATGCTATTGAGCTGAGCGTGTTTAAGGATCTGGCAGTTTTGTCTGTGAGCCCAGAGTATCTAGTCCTGGGAGAATGTCGTCAGTGCAAAAGGAGGATCTTCCAGTGGCGCAGACTAGCTGATGAACAGAGTTCCATACCACTTCGTCCCTGCTGACAGCATAGATGGGACAGCTGGGGGGTGGGGGAAGGCATAAAAGCTAGGAGACCTCTGTCTTGTGCGGTTTCGGTTCAATGTTTCAGCCCTACAGAGTCATTCGCAGCTGATGAGGCTCTGCATACAGTGAGCTTGAGATAGGGTAGTTCAGAGTAAAATCATCAGGCTACTTTTACTCCATCTCCCTGACCCCAACTTGTGCTTTGTGCTCTTCATCCAAACCCAAGTATCTAGCACATGACAGATGAGTTTTAAATTAAACTACTTAACAACAGGCAAATAAAAATGTGGAAAAATATTGCAGTAACTTGATCAACAATTGGAGACTATATTTGGTTATGTATGACCACGTCTCAGTCAAATGGATTGTGTTTTGCCACCATAACTGATGGGTGCACATAAGCAGATATCTAAACTAACCAAGAGTTAAAAGCAGGACTATTCATAATACTGGGTAGAGCCACAAGTAAAGACAGTTTCGACCCCCACAAGTAAAGATTTCAGACAATTATCCTTAACTGAAATCTATTTTATTTTTTAAAAGGTTTACATTAGTCTCAGGTTTTAAATGTCTAAACTTCGGAACTGAAGTTTCAAATCCCAGTAGAGATAATTCAGCTCTCTATTCTTCCAAGTTAGATTCACTAAGTTCCATGCTCTTCCCCAGTCTCTACAGAGTTAGAAGTTTCTCAGCAAAGAAAACTAGGCTATTCTTCATTTTTCAATTCTATGGAAATAGGAAGATGTTAATTTTTGAGGAATTTAAAGCAGTTATAAACTGGACTTCAAGACAAGTTTTTTAAGATCTTTACTGTCAGAAGAAGGAAAAACAATGGGAAAATTAACTGATTGCGAACTAATCTACAAACTGTTGGAACCTAATAAGAGCTAACGCTTGTGAACACTCTTCTGGAAGATTAACAGAGAAGCACAATCAGCAGCTAGGTATCTAATTAAAGAAGAAAAAATATTAAAAATACCACTGTGTTCCAGGAGCAAGAATAGCAACTCCACCAGACATATATATCTTATTTTAAAGGAAACTCAGTCGCCATTATCTGGCTGGTTGCTGGAGAGGCAGTGCACGGGCTAAATTACATAACCAGATATGCTATTAGCTCAAGGTTTTCTGGAAACTGAAAATAGCAGTGATTAACAAAATAATAGAAGATGCCCAAAGTTTGATCAAATATTTTGTAATTGGACTGACAATCAGAAGATAGTTCTTTAAAAAAGAACAAAATCTTGATTACCAAGTTGTTTCATGCAGTTAGACACCTATCACCTAGTCCTAAAAAAATGACATTGGACATTAAACAGTGGGTACTAACAGCTAACAGTTGTGATCATTTTAGTGAATGGAATTTAGGATCCATGGAAGAGAAAAGCAGAGATCAGATCTGGTCACTATTCTGAGCATTCTATTGAAACTGAAGTGTAATCCACATGCCTTATACGGCACCTAAAGAAAGGGAGAGAAGCAATGGGGAGGAGACGTGTGCTGATGCTTTGAGCTCCTCAAACTCTGGACCTAGGTTCGCCATGACCCACTTCAGAGGGTCCTGATGGACCCTGAAGTCATCCTGCACAAGAAGGCTACTGGGTCCCGTGACAGCCTTGTCCAGGGAGGAGGAGGGGCTCAATTCTTTTCTTCCATTTCCACCACATCCTCCGTGGAGCCATCTCCTTGATGTCAGCACCAGGATTGGTGCTGCAGTCGCCACGGCTGGCTCTACACCAGCTCAGCAAGCAGGTGCTTGGGGTGGCCAAGGGGAAGGGGCAGCAAGTCGGGCTCTTTGGCGGTGGGTCCTTCAGTCCCTCTCGAAGGGAAGGACCTGCCGCCGAATTGCTGCCGAAGAAGAAAGTACCCCGGTGGAGCTGCTGCAAAAACCCTGGAGCCGGCCCTGGCAGACAGGAACCAGTGCTGAGTAGGAAGGAGTGGTAACCTGTTTGTCTGAAGCCACTGACAAGTAGGGGCCCAACACCAAGTCAAAACTCCAGAGGTTCCAGTATGACCATTGTATTGGCCACTGACTCGTTGGCCAGGTGCTGGCAGGGGGGCCAGTATCAACATCCACCAGCACATAGGCTGGGTACCGGTGATGTGCCCTGGGCAGAGCAAAAGATTCTCCTTTGGACTCTGAGGAGTCTTCTCTTGGGGACCATGGCCAGAGGGGCTCCAGCCCCAGCTGCGCTGGTGGGCCAGATCAGCCCCAGCTACGCCGGGGGGGGGGGGGCTCTTTTTAATTGGTTAGCCATTTAAATATTTTAAATTGTTTAAAGTTTTAACTTTTTAAACAGTATTTATATCCCTAGAGAGGATTAGCACATTCTCACCTGACTTAATTGGATTTGGGAGGGGGGAAGAGAATGCCTACAGAGTGAGAGCCATACAGAGATCCAGAAAATGTGTATTTTATATGCTGAGCCTAGGGTGACCAGATGTCCCAATTTTATAGGGACAGTCCTGATTTTTGGGTCTTTTTCTTATATAGTCTCCTATTACTCCCACTCCCATCCCAATTTTTCACATTTGCTGTCTGGTCAACCTAGCTGAGCCCAAACCCTGCACCACTTTGAATCCAGCCTACAGATTTCTGTTTCACCAGCATCTGCAAGGACCAGTCAGCAATTTTGATGTTTTACATTATTTACAATCTTTTCTGGGGGCATTAAATGTTTAAAACATTTCTGAACTCTCTTTGAAACTGACTGGGAGCTACTAACATCTATTTATCAGGGTTTTACATACAATAGTGCTGAGGTTCACCTTTGTGTAATGCTTTCTGAAAATACATTCTGGCCTGTGCTTCAGCAAAGACTAAAGCTGAGGTGAAGGAAGAAAGGGTGGTAATACTTGCGCATAAATTTGCTTAGCATCCCCTACCCTTGTCACAAAAACGGATACTGTTTATTTGCAGAGGGTCTTAAGAAGCATCAATATTTTTTTTTATTTATTTATTTGTACTTTTTACCAAGGAACTAGCTTTATTAGTGCAACTATTTCACAGTTTATTAATCGGTTTGTATCACTACATATGGTTTATATGTAACTGCACAGAACCAACAAAGTCTGTATACTAATTATAGCATCACTATTTAAATTAAGGGTAAGGGATTGCTCTGGTGTCTTTGGCCAAAAGTTCCTTTGTGCCTAATGGTTTGCAGAGTATTAACAAATTGTCACACTTCTCCCCAGAGGTAGCTGCATTCCAGTGGTGATTCATAAGTATTAGGTAGACTGTAAGGGGTTTCAGATCTTTGTATATTGCCTTTTGTTTCAAATGAAAATATATTACCATTATTAGAAATCAGTAATGTTAGCTACACCACATCTGATTTAAAACAAAATACATCCATATTAACTCTGAAGGGAAAAACTTAATGTAGTTGCTTAGGCATCTTTTCTGTTCACCTGTTTGAGCATGACAAACTGGTTTGGGATGTCCTTAGCACCATTTGAAACATACTACTAACCTGTTAGTCAGGAGTATTAAATATATAATTTAAGGAGGTTATGTAATTGACCGAAGATATTTTCTTATTTTTTCAGTCTTTTTCAATGTAAAGTAGAAACATACATTTCATCTATAGAAAAGTATCACCATTCGGCAGTGGTAAAAATACTTACACTTAACTCACAGCACTTAGAAATAATTTCTTTATAAAATTCAGTTCTTTCCAAAATGAGGACAAAATTTCCAGCAACACAACACAATAGGTTTTAAATACTTTTTAAAACTAAATAATGGGACTTCTAGCACTTCCACTAGGAGACTGTTCCACAGTCTTTTAGGCTGATCTGTTAGAAAATTAATTCTCCTATTCATCCGGTTTTTCTCCTTTATACAATTGCATCCCATTACTATCTCCCTGTGGACCACTAAACAATCTTTTCCCCTCCTCTGTGTCACAGGTATTATAAATTTCCCACACTAGTTGTAACTTAGCCAAGCAATAGGTATCATAGCCCCTCCCTCTCTTCCTTTAATCATTTTTGGTTGCTGTTCTGATTTTGTCAACATCCTTCTGATATTAGTGTGTTCAGAAGCTAGGTGCTCCACAGTACCACATCTTCCTTTTTTGCTACCAAATGACTAACAACCAAAAAACTTTTCAACGTAATAACTTTCCAGATGTCCCTCTGATTAAGTATCTTTGTTAAATGTAGATTAACATTCCTCAGGTGTATTAGCTCACATTTTTCCTGTGCCTTTCAGGTTGAATTGTGTTTTTTTCCAGTGTACACATTTAACCATTCTACATCTCCTTGTGTTACTTATCTGTCTTCAGCGTCATCATTCTCTAACCTCACCAATTAGCAACATGCACATTTAATTAATGTGCTGTTTACAGTATTGCTTCTGTATTGCTTCCAGACCATTAATAAGATGTTAAATAAAACCAGTCATAACAGCAGTTCTTATGGTATCCTATTGGACAACAAATGTCCCAGACTAATAAACCACCATTTGACATTATCCTTTAAGAACCTTGCTTTGGTTTCCTATTCATATGAAAACTATCTAACCTATCCTGAGATTTCTATAAAATGTTCTACATGCCTTACTGAACTCTAAATATTACACTAACTGCATTTTTTCCACAAATTTTACAGTTTTTAATTAAGATGATTAATTTGGTCTGGAATCATTTGTTCTTCATATTTCCATGCTATTTAATTATCATGGCTCTATCTTCTAGGAACTAAGAGATAGTATGAAAAGCTACACTTGAGTATTTAATATTTTCACTCAAATATTTATTCTACTTTTTTACTGGGGTCTACATTCAGATTACTCAGTTTACTGCCAACTTTCCTTTCTTTATATAAAGGATAGTGCCACAATTACCTTTCCATGCTATGTTCTGATATTTGCAGCACCACGTACTTCATGCCTTTTCAAAAGAGGATACAAGTGGTTTAAGTAATTTCATTAGCTAAAATGTATTCAGATCTCAGTATTCACCTTATCTGAACCTTATTATAAACATTAGCTATATTTCCACTTTCCCAAATATTCCCTTTTTTAACCTTCATAATAATTATATTTTAATATTACACATTCACAAGCATTTCCAAACGCTAACATAAAAAACAAATTACCATTAAGTAGATTACAGACTACTTGAACTAATTCTATGTGCATGATTACAAAATAAACATTACGCAAAAGTGTTGTTAGAACTAAAAATTCACATACACATTTATATCCCTATCTGCCAAGCGAATAGGAATTGGGCAGTATTAAGTATTAAAAGTTCTGTCTGTCTCTAGCTATCGTGAATGAAACTTTAAGAGTACCTTTTGCTTAGCAAAAATTTCAATATATTTGTCTGCTTGCACATTTGTCACAAGTACAGGACATGCATCCTCATCATTAACAGTGTTAAAATAAAATTTTTAAGAACCCTTGGACATGCCAGGAGAATAGTGCAAGATGACAACCACGCAGCAACCAGCATCACCTAACAAGCTTAGCTTTAAAAAGAAAGAAACAGAACAAACCTTTAGTAATTGTGTCATTTTTTAAATTACTTCCTCTGCCAGAGCCTGTTTTGAATTTAAATTTCAAAAGGTATTCATTCCAACAATCTCTTCACAGATTTAATGATCAGAAAAAATAATATCTATTGCCATGGTCCTGTCTTAACGATAAGGACACATTAAACTCTTCATCTTGAAAGTCCTCTTCAATACACACTAATTCCCTCCTCCTATTTTGAGTATGTGTATTGAGAGCTGGGAAGATAAAGATCTTTGCACCTTCAAACTGTCAATCTCTCCTGACCCTGGCTTTCTTTCAAAATTCTCTCTCCTAATCGGCAAGTTTTGCAATTATAGTTCTGTTATTGTCCACCCTCTCTCTTAGTTCAGGGAAATCAGCTAACTTTTTAAAACGAACAAATAAAAACATCTTTGTCTGTGCAAAAGGAAAAGATCTTGCACAAATCTATCACATCTAGCACACCCAAAATTGTTGTTTCTTGCTTTTATTTGACGTTTTTAGTAATTCTAGTCATTTGTTTGAGTATTACATTTCTCAAGTATTTTTGTGAGAGTTTCAGTATTTTTGCATGCCCTTCCTCAGAAGTTTCTTCTAATACATAAATGACACGCTGCTTTAGCAACTCTACTGCTGTAATACTGTATGAAAGTCCTCCTCACTCCTCCAGAGCAATGACGGATTTTTGCAAAATATCATTCCGTTACATTGTTTCTTCAAACATTTGCTTATAAAACAGTATGCATTGCTATTCTTGCAGCAGGTAGAGTCTCATGGACCAAAGATCAGGCAAAGTCTGATTTATCTGAGTTGCATTTATTTTTTAAGCATTTAAGTTATCCCCAGAATTTTAAAAAATGTCTTGCATCTTCACTTAAAATCCATTTGCCAGTTCATACAAGGTGTTCGGACACCAGACCCAATTTACTATATGCCCTCCATCTTGGATTCCATTTCATATAGTGTAAGTACGAAGTCTGCAGATGCCTATGAGACAAAATGATGATGTTTGCTTCTAACATAACTTTGGGTTTTATTTAGTGAACTGTCAGTAGGCAAGAGAGAAATTACCACTGCAACTGTGCTGGATAGACCACTGCTCCTATCAGTAACCAGGGCAGGAGCCAAGTGACACTTGCACATTTGAGATTCTGTCTGAGCATTTGTGGTAGACCCAGGCATTCACATTTACAGTAAAAAGCCTGTAAACATTTGGTACAGAGACAGAAATACAATTAAATTAGTTACACACACACCCCATCCCTCAGACAGCCTCATGCACGTGTGTAAAGCAGCAATTTTAAAACCATTAGGAAAGATTGTAACGGTAAAAATTATTTTCTATTAACTTCAATTTCTTATATCTCTTGAAAGCAGAAAATCAGTTCATGCCAACAGTCACCAACCACAAGGATCTCCAGTCCATTTCTTTAGAGCTGGGCATCACTGTGTGCACTGAGAGGCTTCTGAGACAGCTGACACTATTGAAGTCAGTTACTACCCATACCGAGATCCGAGAGATCGTGAGAAGTACAGACTGCATTATTGTGGGCTGGAAATATCTATCATTTTCCTATGCACATTGCTCAACTTTCATCTCCCCTACCCTCCAATAAACCTGATTTTGAATGTATTCCCTGGTTAGAGCTATAGAAAACTGTTTGCATCTGCTAATTCACGCTCGAGCAGAAAGAAACTAACTCCCATTCTACACAAGCAATTCCCACAGAGCTGTAACCAAACAATAAATTTATACTTTGAACATGTGTGAGCACCCTAGGGTTACATATGTTAACTCTGTCTATTACCCAGCAACTATGAGCAATTAATGTCCCTGTGCTATACAAATCCTTCATTTAGATAGTGCAGTAATTTCTCTCACTTTCCTTCAGAAACCCAATGCAAGTGCTGATTATTTATTTCTTAACCAAATTTTCCAAAGTATAAGCTACCAAAAATCCAAATAATGATATTGCTATGAATTTACATTTTCTCAGCCTACATGCACCATTCTACTCCTTGAAACTTTAAACATAATTCTGACATCCAAGCAAATCGAATTCCGCCCAATAGCTGTTTCCTAGGTAACCAGCACAGCCGCAGACAGTGCAGAGAAACAAAAAACCTGCAGCAGTTCTACTGGGGTTTAAAACAAAATACGTCTGAATTGTTAAAAGCCTCACAGAGGGACCAACACTGAAAATTCCATAGCGTAAACAGTATATGGTAAATTATATGGTGGCAATGGGGTAGCTATTTTTATCTTTACTTGTGCAATTGTGAGAAGATGGACTACATAAATAGGGTCCTTGTCTCCTTCACTTGTAGTTGAACCAATGAGGATAGAAGTTGCTCACTGCCAAACATTAAATAAATTATTCATCTCTAAAGTGCGTGTGTGTGAACTGAGGACTGATGAAAGTGTCCAACTGACATCCCTGTAGAATGAAATCCTCTCTCCACAGACGTGGTAACATGCAAGCTGCTGTATCAATCTGCCTCAAACTTCAACAGGAGAGAACACGTCCAGAGACCCCAGGTTAGTTCAGTCTTCATATTCATTCTGGCCTCTCTTCCGAAACCACCACTAATGACGTCCCATTACTGCCATTTGCAATGGTGGAGGATTTTTTCTGATGTTAACAGCAGCAAGCTCTTCCACTGCCTACCAAGTCTCTTCACCCAGTATACAGAACAGCCATTAGAGGGCAACAACTTCTGGTCTTTATTGTCTTGGGCTGGATTTGAACCTGTGACCTATAAGCGCATTATAAATAACCTACATATTGACACTAGACAGCATAGGTTAGATGCGTTTGCAAATTGAGCATATAGCTTATGACAACTAGGTAACGAAACTTGATTGTATCATTTAAGATAAAAGATTTTTTTCGCCCTGGTAACAGACCTACCTCTCTCTCTCTGCACAAAACTGTGTGTATGGGCAGGAGCGGGAGGGGTGGTTTTGCTTTTCCATTTGAATTTTCTCCATTGCAAAACTTTGACAGCTAACCTTTAGAACAAGATATATTGGCAAGGTACGGCTGAATGGATATTAAAAATGTCTAACTTTTACCCCGTTTCTGTAACTGTAATGGCATTTGCTCTTATTTCCATGGCAGAAATATCTACTAGGATTATTAGAAACAAGTTGCCTACATTTAAGAAGCACACTCTCATTTCACATGTCATCAGTAAATGCAAGTTAGGGTTTCACAGCCTCATATCTGCCACTGACTACCAGGGTGTGGAGTTAGAAAAGGCAAAATGGGATTAGAAAAAAAACAAAGATGTCATTTGAAACACTGACACATCCAGTTAATCATCATTTTTAGCACAAGGTGCTTACATATATATATACATTCTGCACTCCTAAAAGGAGGAAGGGGCATTTAAAAAAAAAAAAAAAGTGAGCAGAACTAGAGGTGAGGCTATACATTTCAATCACTGACGTACAAATAGCAAACTGAGTCCCCAAACGAAGGCAATGTATTTGCATGTTTAAGCAATTAGGATGAAATGCTGCCATCCTTCATCATCTGTGGAAGACTGCAATGCAATAAAACTGCTGTGCTCCGCAGGAGGGGGGGAAAAGTTGTGAGACACTAAGCAGAGGAACTCTGCAATTCCCATCTGAGCCTTTCTTGAGAGGCAGGTCAGACAGTGGTTTTGGAGGCAGAGAGTGGGTCACTGTTTATGCAGATCCACCAGCATCAAAACCACCTCTCATGATCATGTGGGTAGGGAGCTGGAAACTCCACCCACTGCTGCAGCCCCTTGACTTCTTCCCAACAACCCCTTACGGTTACAGGTTAAATTCTGCCAAAACTCAAAGGATCCCCAAGAACCATGTCCAGAAATCTCATTATTTTTAAAATTGTTTATAGGATGTGACCAGTTCTCAGCTGGAGATGAAGATCCTGTTTGTTTCTTGATCTGCTGGAATTTGTCAGGTCTCAGCAACTGTTCTCCAAGCCTTCTCCAGTGCCCCCAACTCCTTGTGTTATGCTTCAGTGCATTCTCAATGTTAAATATTTGCTGGGGAGAGGAGGGGCAGAGAAAAAGGATACCCTCCTTGTCCATTTTGTAATGTCACTCAAAAGAAGCCACTCTGTTCTTGAAAGGGTATTGGGAGAATGTGCTTCAGCAGCCTGCCCCAGTTTCTTGACAAATTTTAAGGGAGAAAACGGCCTTTGCATATTTTTTGCTCCTCCTCCGTTCAGAGGTTCCAAGAGCATGTTCTAAAACTGTGTAAGGAGAAGAAGCTAAAGTGACTCAAAGTGCAGGAGCAGAACACCCAGGGACAATCTGAGTTGTTGCATATAGACATTTGTAAGGAGTAAGATACTGTAGGGCAATGAGCCGACAGCAGCTTCTATCCATCCAAGCAGTCCACAGCTGACGCCAGAGGAGGGACTTAGGAACACAGGAATTGTCATATTGGATGAGATCCTAGTTCAGAATCCTGTCTCAGAATGTCCAGTACCAGGTGCTCTACAGAATGGCATAAGAACCCCACAGCCGGCAGCCATGGAATAATTCTGAGACATACCAGCAACATCCCTCCCAAAGTCTCTGCTACAGCCCAGTGTGGTGGCATACAATACCACATGTGGATCTTTTTATTATTTACTTAATGCTGCCGCTACTACTACTACAAAAATAAAAGAATCATCCTGTGACGGCAATTTTCTTAACATCTCCACAGTATCTAATCTATGGGCTTTGTGAAATGATGCTGAAATATTTTGATTGCTGAAAAGAAGAATGAAGCCCTACGTAACCACTGAAGAGGCAGAACAGCATGAGAAGACAGACATCTCCTGTGCTGGTGGAGTTATTACTTTAACTCACCTGGGAGCGCAATGGGTTTACGAGCACACCATCATTCTTATCTTACATTAGAATTTAGAAAGCTATCTGCTGTTATGGCCTTCCAAGCATATTGATTTTTCAATCTATGTATCCATATGAGGTTTGTGTATTGTATGTGGACATTGCTAGAGCAGACATGGCTGAACCTGGGGGATAATTTAAGGATGACTGCGTGGGTGAGAGAAAATATACAGAGAGCAGTCACAGCACTGATCATCAAGACAAAAACAAATTCTAATTATATCTACCAGGAAACACACTAAGTTTCTGAAGAATTTAGTTAAAAACTAGTCACATAAAGAACCTAAGAATCTGTCTGTATTTCCAAGTGAACTTTGTGCAGTTTTGAAAAAGACTATTTCAGCCACACGGCCAAACATCAAAATAATGAGGAATGGCTCCCATTATCAGAACTAAGATATTTAAATTCCATTTAGCTCTTGCCTACCACATGCTTGCTCCCTTTCAAAGTTTAAGCTAAATAACCACAAATGTACTTGCATGTAAAAATGGGTGCAAACACAATATACAAATAACATTTGATCTTGTTTGTCACCTCTACGTAAGGATTAGGAAAGCATTACATTATCAGTTAGATGAGCAAGTATATTCAAAAAAGTTGCCCGAGGGAAGAGGTAAAGAGAGAAAAGATTTAAAAAGAAAAATGAAGGAAAACCAGAGACCCCTTCAGCTCTTCTGAAAAATGACTATGAAGTTTTACCCTGTACTATTCAACAGTTGCTTTGTTTCACCCAAGAAGTGACTGAGTTTTACTGGTAGATGAAGTAAGCCCTTTTGTATAGATGAATTTTCATTTTGTTTAATTCATACAGGTGTGCTTTGGAATCCTATGCAATTAGTAGCAAGATATACTATTGTAATTTCTTATGCCAGTTTCTTCAAACTTTGCCACAAATATTAATTTTAGGTGGAAGTCTGGATTTTCAGTCCACATACAAATCATTATCATTACTTAAATAAACTGAAAAGCATTCATTAAAACTAATTTGAAGTTGAATAACTGACAAGAAAGCAATTAAACCATAACATAGACCAAACGCTTTTCAAGATAACGTATAGTGTGCACAAAAAAAAACGTGTTTGAAGAATTTTCAAAATACGATTACCACCTACTTTTTTCTGAGACCCACAGTTCAAATTTGGGGGCAGGGAAAAGTTATCTGTTAGTCACACACCACGCATGCAAAATATGAACTCTTAAGAATTTCAGAAAGGGAACCAAGCTTAAGCTTATAGTGGAAAGTGAATCTAAACCTTAACTCTGGAGTGTAGCCACTGTCAGTCCATAAAAACACCTTTTAAAAACTCTGTCGCTACATAATCATAAGAAAACCAATAATGGGAATATGTATTCACATAACAGAGATTCTCCACCTAAGTTTAGAAAAATATGCTATAAATACCATCAACAACAATCTCAGATGCTACAAACCCTAAGCACTGTATGTCAAAGCCCACCCTGACTCATTACCTTCGCTGTAAAGTACTGATTTCCTATAAGCCACATTATTTACATGTCCTATTTCCAGTTTATGGTGACTAGTAATAACTGAGGTCGTAACTCTAATTTGGGACAGACTTAAAATATGACCAACATATTTAAGTGACCTATATGTTCCCTCCATGACTAAAATGATCCTCTGCCTAAAACGAGGTTGCTTGCACCTTCCTCAAGCATCTGATACTGATCACGGTCACACAGGATATTGGACTAGATTGACAACAGGTCTGATCCAGAATGGCAGTCCCTATGTTTTAGATAGAAAAAACCTTTGGATCTCTCTGGGCTTGTCTAACCTGCTGCTCCTCTGAATCTTTTCTCTGTAGAAAGGGAACCAGGAACTCAAAAGGATTTCACTCATGACCAGCAGCACCTGTGTTAATATCCACAATAAACGTAAGTCACATATGGCACAGAGATCCCCTCCACTTCCGCAGTCCCCACAGGATCCCCATTCCCTTGTGCTGTAACTGGAGAGACTTCTCCAACAGACTACTCCTGCAACCAGACTAACAGCCATGCAAGGGACTTGCTGCTGCTCCATATAGCAATAAGAGGAGGTTACTTACTGCAACTGTAGGTTCTTTGAGATGCGTGGTCCCTATCTCTATTTCACTGAGAGATACGCATGCGTATTATGTGTCCGGAGTCAGAGAACTGCAAAGTAGAGTCCAATGATCCGTGCATACGCCCTAACTCACCTCGTGCTTCCATCCGAGGCAATAAAGGGCACAACAGATCAAG
Organism: Chelonoidis abingdonii; assembly: GCF_003597395.2. Classification (NCBI taxonomy): domain Eukaryota; kingdom Metazoa; phylum Chordata; order Testudines; family Testudinidae; genus Chelonoidis; species Chelonoidis abingdonii. Next base: position 30,433,887 of record NC_133770.1, on the reverse strand, counting down.
AGTATCTTTAGTTCCTTCTCTACCACGAATACCAGGAAATGGAATACAGATAGGGAGCACACATCTTAAGAACATCCAGTTACAGGTAAATAACTCCCTCCTCTTCTTCAAGTGATAGCCCCCATCGTATTCCACTGAAGGTGACTGACAAGCAGTACCTAAGCTGGGGGAGGGTAGGAGGATGAGGATGGAAGGGTCCAGCAGAGAACTGCCATGCCGAAGGAGGCATCCACCACCAAGTGTGCTGCAAATGTGGGTGCTGAACTCCATGGGACTGCTCTACATATATCTACAAGCGGAACGTCCTGAAAGGAGCCTGTGGTCGAAGCCAGAGCTTTTGTGGAGTGAGCCCACATGCCCCTGTAGGGAGAGGTAGGCCTGACAATTAATGGCAATGTTTAACGTAACCATAAATCCATTGGGAGATTCTCTAGGGGAAATGACTTGTTCCTTGAGTCACTCTGCTACGGCAATAAATCAACCACCCCCAAACTTTTTAGAGTTACCCCCCTTACCTCGCAGACAAAGGTGCAGAGTTTAAAGCCCGGAGTTGTGGGCATAATGTGGTACCCACACTTAGGTATTGGGGGTGGGGAGAGGTAAAATAACTATCCAAAATAAGTGAAACTAGTAACTAATAAAAACTTATAAAAACTAGAAAAGAAATAAATCTTGTAAACTGCTGCAAAAACTTTAAATACTATGTATAACTCTCATTTCTAGAAGAGTATCAGAAGTCAGACCCGGACCATGCAGCGGTAAGAAGGAACTGAAGATGCAGTTGGTCCACCCCACCTTTTATCGCCTCACATGGAAACACGAGGCGAGCCAGGGCACATGCACAGACCAATGGACACTACTTTCAAATTCTTGGACTCCAGATGCATGGCATGCATGCATAACACTCATGTGTAATACAATAAGGACCATCACTCAAACAAGAACTTATGATAAGCTCCTCCTGCAAGGGTACCCTTTCTGATGTGCAGCAGCACACTCCTGTGTTGTGGCCAGAGAAGGGATCTAGGGTAAACGCTGGGTAAAGAATGCTACCAAGCAGCTGCCTTTTCTATGTGTATGGGTTCCTGTCACCACAATCCTGTGAACTTCTGCATTTTGCCCCCTCTCCTCACTCTACAGCGAAGGGGTGATTTGAGATTTATTCATTAGAGATTTAGAACTGGAAGCTCTCATGGGACTCATCTATAGACTAGACATGCACTTCCCTAGTAGACTACAAAGATACAGCATTAAGCATCTTTAAAAGAAGCCCATCTTTTGCAATCTTGCTAGCACAAAAAAAAAGATTGCAAGGAAGAATTCACCCTGCGGTACAAAAGGAATTTGCACAAACAAAAGAGATGAAGAGGCTCTTGGATCAAAATAAACTCAGCAGCAAACAGCTAGAAAGAAAATGTCCACTGATTTACTACATGGCAGTTTCCTTGTCTAGACTTTCCAAACTGCAATACTGCATTTGTGTGAAGACAGTGAGAGGGAAAATTACTAAGTAGCAGGTTTGTTATTGTTCGACAATTCCAAAGAGTCGACTAGAAACTTGTGCAGGGAGTATCTCTAATTCCCTGAAATTACTGATAATGGGCCAACTGAATGAAGAACAATTATGCAGAAAATTGAATGCTTCCAAATGCCAGTTTGTTGTACGTTCTGATTTAATATTGCATAAGCACTTTCGGCCTCTTGCTGTTAAAGCTGAAGGATAAAAATGTAGGTGCACCAGCCTCTTCAAGCAATTTTTCTCATAGTAAAAACTATCATCATTTTTAAAAATTATTAGTAGTAACAATACTTACTACTTATATTGTGCTGTAGCATATTCTTTGAAATTGTAAACAATGATTGTATATAATGTTCTCTATACTCCTGCAAACTAGGTAAGTTAGGCCTTGCCTACACTGGAGATGTTAGCCAAAAGGCAGCTACCAGTGGAAACCCCTTAGTGAGGCAAAGCTGATATAAACTGGTATTTGTACATGTGCAGTTTAACCCAGCATGAAAACATTTGTACAAATCCCAGTTTGCACTGCTGCAGCTATGCCAATGGCTGGTCCGCAACAGCGATAATCATGACTAATCCTCACTAAATTAAAATAAAAGAAAATATGGAGAAATATCAGAAGGTGAGACCTTCTAAACGCTACCCAACATCAGGGTAGGTCAATTTCCTGGCCTAAAATCCACAAACTGTGTCAATTGAAGGTCCTGAAACACCTGGCTTCAAATAGATTAAAACAGAGAAGCTAATGTAATTTTCATATTTGATGGAAGAACTTCTCACAAACACACAGTTTTGAGCCTACCCTGAGGACTGCCCTGAGGCACATGTCTGAGGCATGTGCTTACAAACATACGACAAATGAGGATAGAGACAGTGTATAAAAATCTATTATACGCAGAAGATGGATTTGCATGGTGTTTATGGCTACTTAATAAAATGAGGTATCTGTACTCTCTTGTTTCTGTCAGAAACTGAATCATCGACAGCATTTTTTATTTTGGTTTGAAAGAATTTTAGCTTCTTTTGAACACCTGCCAACTGTAAAGAAAACTAGGCACTAGTATTGCTGTGAATGTCATTTCATTTGGAAACAACTCCGGGCTGTTGCTTGCTGTTTGTGTCTCTCTCTCCAGACTAGAGTGACCAGACTGCAAGTGTGAAAAATCGAGACGAGGGTGGAGGGTAATAGGAGCCTATATAAGAAAAATACCCCAAAATCAGGACTGCCCCTATAAAATCAGGACATCTGGTCACCCTACTCCAGACCCTTGCAGTGCATTCACCTTAATAGCCAATATTCCCAAATCACTTGCACGTTGCTGCTTGTATTGGTGTAATGCCATAGCCAAATAAGACTGTCCTGTATAAATACTGTTTAGCTTTGTAGTATTTAAACTGTAATTTCAACCTCACTGCATTTCCTTTGAGAGAGTTGCTGCCTACAGACCACAATAAAGGCACCAATTTGAATATCACTTGCAAATAATGTGTATACACAGACATACATAAAGTCCAGCCACTAGGTGCAGGAAGGGCTAATTCCAGTGACTGTTTACAGTTTGCTCTGAGACATCTAGTCTATAGCTTGTATACACAATAGGCAGAAACTAATAAAATAATTTAAAAATGTCCCCTTTCAGATCTCTTTTCCTGCATTTGTGGAAGCAACAGTACAAGTATAGCAATTGGGTCTAAACGTGGCTTTGCTTTTGACCTTCCTGATCCTTAGCATATTGGTGTGGTCACTTTTGTGGTCACCTTTACTCCCCTTTGCACTGTTAGTTGATAGAGGTGCTGAGTTGTTCTCCCTCATTATTCAAACGGCCCCCACAACTTCCGGTGGAGAAAAGGAACATGAACCTAGTGGGTCATTCCCTGTTCTTACAGAGATAGAAAATGAGGCGCCACACTTGGTTCTCTCATAGGCCAGAAAACGGGATTGAGGAGTTTTTTTCACCATCACACACAGAAAGGAGGGACCAGAGAGTTCTTTTCTCTTCCTCCTCAACAAGAGATCTAGGGAGAGGCCACAGATTTCTCTCCCCCTAACAACCATCCCTATGGACCATACGGAGAGTGAGGTTCAAGGCACTGCTAAGTGTTTTGAAACAGACAGTGTGCACGGATTAGAAATAATTGCTTAAGAGCACCAGTCAGGGTATACAAGCACATTACACAGCATCAGGCACCTCATTCCAATCCCAAACTCTATCTTGTCCCAAATATCAGTACTACAATACTTCAAGTTATTTATCCAAATCTGAATATCACTCTTTGTTCAAGATACCCCAAAAGCACATGGACTTTCATTTTTCTATCAGGGAGTCCTGTACAGAGTATTAGATTTTCGGACTATAAGGCTTCCTTGAATTTCACAAACACCAGGGTGTAGCTAACTGCAGTTTCCAGTAACGAAAACATAATACAAGGCTTTCTTTTTCTTATACATAAACCAAATTCCTATCTGCAGTATTTCAACTGCCCCTAAAATGAACCCACATGAGTATTTTTGAAGCTGGATTTCATCTTATTTATACCAATTATTTCAGATTTACAGTCAGGGCAATGAGGAACAACTCTGATCTTTTGACAACTCTGAAAGAAAGTGAGAAATTAATAGAAAGTTGTTCTTCATCCACTCCTTGCTTTATTCCCACTTTATCTTTCAGTCTTTTCTCTGAGAGAGAAAAAACAAAACCTGGAGAACTAACAAACAAATCTGTTTAACCAGCAGCCATCTGTTAACCTCCCTCCCCCTTCAAAAGCACACACATGACAACACAAAAAACAAATGTGGCTTATCCCAACACTCAGCACAAATGACAGTCTGCTTCCCAGCCTGGTCCTATCAGACAACAGTGTATAAAGTTCATTGGTGGTAAATGGAGTGGAGGGGGAAACAAGCAAGACCCGAGAAGTTAAAGAATCACAAATCAGGAGCCAATGCCTATCTAAATTTTGTCGTGGAAGTTTAAGATTCATCTAATTTGGAATATGCCTTAAGCATAATGTCTTACAGACTTGGGCTGGCTAGTCAAAAATCTAAGCCACATATTTGGGTTTTTTAGCAGTTGAACTGATAAATGTTGTCCTGACCAGGGCTGGCAACACTACACAGTCAGCAAAGACCTGCACTGAAACACTGCGGTAGCCTCACAATGACAATTTGAAGAGAAATGACTTTCCTACCTGAGGAGGGTAACCAGAGAGCATTATTTGTTAAGTAATGATAATATGCTCGTAAACAAGTATGCAATTCCTCCCTCCCCCGCCCATTTGATTTGTTTTAGTCTCCTAGCTGCAAAAGTTTTTTGTATCAAATAAAGGACATGTCCCAATTTTAGAGCTGAGAGAATAATTCATAACTAATACATTTAACAAATTTTGCATCTTACGCTGTTTGCAAATTGTCTGCGAGTAGATCACATTTTATCCCCATCTTAGGTCAATGCTTAACCCATCAAAGGAAGGCAAAATATATAATGCAACTTGTCAACTGACCACAACTGTAGATAGGTGAGAAATTCCATCCTCATACCTATGTATATTACAGGATGATTTGAAGCATGGCATTTAATTATCCCATTTCACATATGTAGCTGCAAATGTTACTATTGGTCATAAATTGTGTCCAACTCCTTTTAAAACCTACCTGTGGTATTTGACTCCGTGACCTCTCAGGCAGTAAATTTCACAGAATGGTTTAATACATTTCCTATTTGTTTTAAATTTACTTATCTTTAACTTCGCTGTGTGACCCCCTGTTCTCTCACAGTGGAAAAGTATAAAATGGAGGAACCAATCAGGAAATTCTCTGAGCGAGTTATTATGCTTCCTTTTTCTAGCACAATGACAGCATCTTTCAACAAGCGTTCCTCATAATAGTGTTAAATTTATCTGAATACTATTGTCTTTGCGTAGCTACTCTGCAGTGGAAATCCAGCACATCCCTCCTTCAAGTCTGACTAGATAAAGGATATCAAAAATATAATCCCTCCAGCAAAAGCTGATTTCTCAGCTAAAGACAGGTGGATAACAATGCATACAAGTATAGAAGTACTTTGTTGATGCTTATGAAATATAGCTATCATAAATTTCCATATTAGATTTAAAAAAAAAAAAAAAAAAAAGTCAAGCTGGAGGTTAAATCTATTTCACATGTCCAGCTCAGCCACCAAACCTCCTTTAATACCAACCTTGGTCTTCATAAAACATTGAAATTCTGTACTTATGCATCGAAATCGTCTTTGTGATTCTCCATGGCCCACTATATTCCATACCAATTGTCTGTAATACTACTATGTTCACTCCATTATTCTAATTTTTTATTTATTGAATTGTTAATATTTCTGAAAATAAAAACAAAAGGCATCTTTTGAATCGAGATGCAAAATCTGAGAGATTCTTTCAAAAAGTTGTAAGATGTCTCTAATAACCTGTTTTAGTAAGCCTTCGCCCATACCCACGGGAAAAAAATCTCATCCTCTCCCCTAAGGAATGAAACCTTAAAATATCCCATAATTACAAAAGGTTTCCTTTCTAGAATTCAATAAATTCTAAAATACTTATGTTTATTGCTTCCAGGTTTTCTTACTATGTTGAAAGCTGCAATATTTTCCTTGATGATAGACTGAGAAGGCTCAAGATATTAAAGGTTAATTAGGATCCTAAGCAGTTTAAAACCCATTTGTTTTTACAAAAGTATCCTGAGATTAATAGTAAATTAACTGCAGAAAAAAGTGACTAACCTTCCATAACTGTTGTTTTTCGAGATGTGTTACTTATGCTTATGTCCATTCCAATGTAGATATGTGTTCCCCCTGAGCAGCACTGCCAGAAATTTTTTCCCTCAGTGATATCCAGTGGGTCGGCTCTGGTGCCCCCTTGAGTTGCATGCTCATAGCGCCCGTATGAAGACCCCTGCCGACCCGATCCCCCCTATATTCCTTCTTGTGAGCTAACTCTGACAGAGGGGTGCAGTGGGGGTTGGAATGGACATGAGCAACACATCTCTAAGAACAGTTAATGGAAGACTGATAACCATTTTTTCTTCTTCGAGTGTTTGTTCATGTCCATTCCAATACAGATGACTCCCAAGCAGATGTAGGAGGAGAGTTTGGAGTTCATTGACAAACAGATTGTAGTACTGCTCTGCCGAAACCAACATCATCTCTAGCCTGCTGAGCGACAGCATAGTGAACCACAAAAGTGTAGACCACATTGCTGGTCTACAGATGTCCTGGACAGAGGGACCTGTGCCATGAATGCAGTTGTAGATGCTTGTGCCCTTGTGGAATGTGCCATCAGGACCAGAGCAGGGACCTTCGCCAGGTCATAGCATGTGCGGATGATGTGATCCATGATGAAATTCTTTGGGCTGAGACCAGAAGACCCTTCATCCTGTCTGCAATAGTTACAAAAAGTTGAGTAGTTTTTCAAAAATGATTTAGTTCTTTCTATGTAGCAGGCAAGTACATGCCTGACATCTAGAGAGTGAAGTCTTTGCTCCTGTTTGTTGGCATGAGGTTTCACACAGAATACCAGAAGGAATATGTCCTGGTTACTATGGAATTGTGAAACCATTTTTGGAAGGAAGGCTGAGTGAGGACACAGTTGGGAGTGAGGACGCAGCTGGATCTTGTCCTTGAAAGATACCATGTATGGAGGTTTTGAAGCATAATCCCCAAGACCCTTCTGCCAAAGTAATGGCCACAAGGCAGGCTAATTTTCAGGACAAGTAGAACAGAGAACATGTTGCCAACGGCTCGAATGTGGGACCTGTGAGCCTCAACAACACCAGGCTGAGATCCCAGGGTGGGATTGGTTGCCGTACTTGGGGGTATAGCATGTCAAGTCCCTTGAAGAAAACAACTACATATCAAGTTTGCAAAGATGGACTGGCCATTTACCCAGAGAAGAAACACCAAGATTGCCGCCAGGTGGACTCTTACTGACGATGCTGATAGTCCTTGCTGCTTCAGGTGTAGTAAGTAGTCGAGAATGAATGACACTGATGACCACGTGGGCGGGACACCTTTCTGCGCCGACCAAATCGAGACCCTTTTTCACTTTGCCAGGTACACAGCTCTAGTGGATGGCTTTCTGCTCCCTAACAGAACTTCTTGAACTGGTCTGGAGCATGTTAGCTTAGAGGGACTCTGCCATGGAGCTTCCAGGCCACAAGATGAAGGAACTCAAGGTTTGAGTGACAAAGGCAACCACGGTCCTGGGATATCAGATCTGGAACCTGAGGTAACTGGATTGGTGTTTCCACTGACAGGCTCATGAGCATAGTGAGCCAATGCTGTGTTGGCCAGGGCAGGGCTATTAGGATGACTTGCAGTCTGTCCCGTCTGATCTTGAACAAGACCTTGTGTATGAAAGAAATGGGTGGAAATACATAGAAAAGATGACACATCCAGGGCAAAATGAAGGCATCTGTCAGAGGTTCTGGGCTGTGGCCCAGGAAAGAGCAGACTTGGAGACACTTTCTGTTGTGCTTTATTGCAAACAGAATTATTTGGAGGAGTTCCCCACTTCTGGAAGATGACTTTTAGGACCTCTGGGTGAATGGACCATTCATGGTTGTTGGAGCAGACCCTGCTGAGCTGATCTGTTATTCATTCTGAGAACTCGGCAGATAGGATGCCTTGAGGTGAATTGAGTGGACTAAGCAAAATTCCTGTAAATCAAGTGCCTCCTGGCACAGGTCAGAGGAGCGCACTCAACCCTGCCCATTGATATAGAACATGGCTGTTGTGTTGCCTGTAAGGACTGATGCTCCTGTTCGCTACATGTGGTTGGAATGCCTGGCAAGCCAGATGGACTGCCCTGAGCTCTCTGACACTGATGTGATGAAAGCTCTTCTGGAGATCAGAGGCCTTGATTTTGGAGGGACCCTAAGTGAGCTCCCCATCGCATTGCCGATGCATCTGTAACGTGGGACACTGGTGGTTAGGGTCTTGAGAAAGGTACTCCCAGGCACACCACTAAGAGGTTTAGCCACCATTTGAGGGAAATAATCACCAACAAGGGAACTGTAATGACTGAGTCTAGATTATGTTGGCATGGTGAGTATACTGATGCCAGCCATGCCTGGAGGGGTCTGAGATGAAGTGTCACATGCCGAACCACACAGGTACAAGATGCCATGTGGCCCAGGAGCTGTAAGCAATTTCTCGCTGTGGTGACAGGGTGATTCCTGAGTCTTTCTATAAGCTTTTTTATTGATTGGAGACATGCTTCTGGGAGAGAAGCTCTGGCCAGTACTGAGGTCAGAACTGCTCCAAATCAATTCTATCCTCTAGACCGGGGAGAAGGTGGATTTCTGCACGTTTATGAGAAGACCTAAGTCCTGTAAGGTCGACTGTATTAGTCCCACATCTGCCTCTACCTGAAGTCTGGACTGACCTCTAACCAGCCAGTCATCGAGGTACAGCTAAACCTGAACCCCTTCTCTCCTCAGGAAGCATGCAATGACATCCATGCACTTTGTGAACACCCAAGGGGCCACCAAGAAACCAAACGGGGACACCATAAATTGGTAGTGCACATGGCTCATGACAAATTTGAGGAAACTTTTGTGCCCCTGGAAGACAGCAATAAGCATCCTTTAAGTCGAGGGCAGCATAGTAGTCCCCTGGAGGACAAGGAGACCATGCAGAATGTCAGCTTTTTCATGAATCTGTTGAGGTTTCGCAGGTCCGGAATCAGTCTGAGACCACCACTGGCTTTCGGGATTAAGAAATAGCAGGAGTAGAACCTCCGGCCCCTTATCTCTGGTGGAACCTCCTCCACTGCTCCCACACCTTTAGGAGCGACTATACCTCTTGGGCTAGAACCTGCTCATGAGAAGAGTCCCTGAACAGCAAAAATGAAGGGTATATCCCAGTGCTATCATGCGTAGCACCCATTGGTCTGAGGTGATATGGATCCATGTACGATAGAAGTGGGATAACAAGCCCACAAAAACTGGGGAATTTGTATCCACGAACTGTCCAGGCACATTGTCCCTTAGCGTCCCACCTAAAAGTCTGCTTTGACCCTGCCGAGTGTCTGGGGGAATGCAGATGCAGATGACAACTGTGGCCCCTGCACCGCCTCCTGCTGTACTCCTGTCAAGCAGACAGGGGGAAGAAGCAAGCCATCGATCATTGCCTATAGTGCTTCCTCATGGGGGCCAGAGTATGAAGGCCCAAGGACTTAAGTGTGGCTCTTGAGTCCTTTAAACTGTAGTTTGGATCCCATCTGCTCAGAAAAGAGGCTGTGCCCTCGAACGGGAGGTCCTGTAATGACTGTTGGACCTCATGTGGCTAGCCTGAGGACTGAAGCCACGAGCTCCACACAGTCACAGCTGAAACCACAGAATGGGCTGCTGAGTCTGCCGCATCCAGGGCTGTCAGGGACGCCTTTGCCATGGACTTGCTACCTCAGGAGTCAAAATGAGAGTTTGCAGCTCTTGTAGAGGAAGGCAAGTCCCTACATTTATGCAGAGAGTCCCAGTAGCTGAAATCATACCTGATCAGGGGCACCTGCTCATTGACGATCATGAGGTCGAGCCTCCATGTCAAACAGACCTTCCTCGCAAAAAGATCTAACTTTTTGGTGTCCTTGGCTTTGGGTGTCAGTCCCTGTTAGACCTGCCTTTTTTGCTTGTAGGCTGTCAACACAACTAAAGAGTCCGGTGGAAGGTGAGTGTATAGGAACTCTAATCCCTTTGTTGGGACAAAGTATTTTCTTTCAGTCTTTTTTGCGGTTAGCTGAAGGGATATTGGCATTTGCCACAACGCCCTGATGAGGTCCATGATGGCATCATTCAGGGGCAACACCACGCTTGCAGGTCCTGTTGCTTCCAAGATGTCCACAGTGGAGTGGGAGGACACTCTAATTTCCTCCACCTGGATACCCAGGTTCTGAGCTACCCTCCTTAAGAGCTCTTGATGTGCCTTACAATCCTCCTGCAGGGGTGCAATATCAGTTCCCGCAAACGCTTCATCTAGGAAAAAGAGGAGAATAATGTCTGGACCAGCATCAGGCCCAACTCTTCACCTTTGCTACGAGCTGGGTCCCCGCAAGCCAACTCCTGGTACACAGCACTGGCCTTGGTACTGGAGGTTGAACTATGTTCTGGTGATGGAAGCAGCGTGGGCTCTGAAGCCACTGAACATGACCTAGAATGGGAACCTGGCTGTGCTGGAAATGCCCAGGTGTTTCAGAAAAGCATTTGCACAGGGAACTGCAACTGCCCTGGTGATGATGCCGCAGGTGGGACCCCTTGGCTCAGATCCATTGGGGGAATAGTGCCTGCTGGAATGCCAAGACCAGCTCCTCCACAAGATGCAAGGCTCTGCTTCCAAGGATACTGCTGGAGACCAGGCCGGAGCAGTGTCAATCGATGTCAATGAGCAGTGCTGGGAGGGAGCGGACTGGGGTTGTGCCATCATGGCTGGTTTCCCTTCGAAACTATCAGAGACCTTGAGCCTGCAGAACACTTCCCTGTCAGCGCTGCCACTGACAGCTCCTGTACGGCTGGGGACGTGCGTACAGGTAGCATGAGTAAGTCCCTCGCTGCTGTGAATGACTCCAGCATTGACAGTACTGGCAGAGGCATGGGGCTCCATTGTCTTTCTTGAGATAGCGAGTCTATCAGCATTGGACTCAGCAGCTCCCATTCCAGGACTGGAGTCAACGGCGCTGGTTATCAGTGCCACAGGATGGACTGACGTGGGTCACACTCTGACAGCATCCCTCTATCCTGCTGACCTCAGAGTTGGTGATTGGCCCGTGTCGGTCTTCCTTTATTATTTCCTAGGCACCGGCGATGGTGAACAGTACCTACAACCTCTCAGCAACGCATCTTTCTTCGGCACCAGGGATGTTTGACAGTGCCAAGGCTCCTTAGACGCAGTCAAAGTGTCTCACCTTGATGCAGAAGATGGAGAACAGCACTAGGTGTCCTGAAGCAAAGCTGGGGCACTCCTTATCAAGGTGCAGGGTTTGCCAACTCCTAACTATTAAGTTTCAGTTACTAGTTATGTTCAATCAACTTAAGGAAGCAACAGACCAGAAAGAGTGTGGGAAGAAAGATGGGTTTGGAAAAGGAAGGTGCCAGCACTGTCATAGCCTTTCGCAGCTTTGATCAGGTACATACCCAATTTAAACTTTAAGATTAAAAGTTAAATCAAGACAGAGAAAAGAGGATGCAGAAGCGAGAACGAGTCATGGTTCCAGCAACTATCACAGGTGGTACGGAGGAACTGAGGAGGCTGCAGGGCAGCAGGGGCCTTTATACCAGTGCTATGAGAGTGAGACTCCAGAGGGCACCAGAAGTGACCTGGCGGATACCACTAAGGGAAAAACTTTCTGCTGGCGGAACTTGGGGCAAGCACACACCTACATGAGCAATAACTCAAAAAAGGAATACTACGTATGGGAGTTCTGGCAATCTGAAACAGAGACCAACCTAACAGTGGGCCAGCACTGCATTAAATTGCAACACAAGGAATGTACATTACGGTCATGAGCTTCCTAAGTTGATAAAGACTGGGAGGAGTGCTGCAGGCAGAGCACAGTGAGCACCATGCAAGAAAGAAGCAGCTCGCAGTGATTTTAAATGATTTTACGGAACTAGTCAGCATTGCTCTTGTTGAGTCTCACATCCAGAGCCAGGTGGAGGGACAGCTGTGATGAGCAGGCCTGAACACTGGGGCACTCAAAGCTGACAATGGAGAATCCCAGGGGCTCTGCTGACCATTCCCCCGGAGAAGTAAAATCTGAGCAACAGCTCCTACTTAGCTGCCAAGAGTTACAGGTGTTTACAATAACATCCAGTGTGGTAAACGGAACAATCTCACCTTGGATCCTGGCAGATACATAAAGCTGAGAGTGATGCTCAGGTAACACTTGTGGGATTTTTAGTTCTTGCAGAAGAATGATGGACATCTGAGCGCCCCCTCCACCTCACTCTTTACGAGCTCACTTTCGCTGCCCTTGCACTCACTGCAATGACTGTTTCTGAGCAAGGAGGGCTACATACAAATATATTTGAAATGTTTAGGTCTACACACACAGGACCTGATCCAAATCTCACTGAAGTCAATTGACAAATACCCTATTGACTTCAATGGTATGGATCTGGCCCATAGTTGTATTCCATTATTAATGTAGAAGGAATTTTTGTCTTGATTTAATTTTAATCTTAAAGTTCAAATTGGGTGTGTAACTGACCAAAGCTGCAAAAAGCTATGACCGTGTTGGGACCTTCCTTTTCCAAACCCATCTTTTTTCCCACCTGCTTCCTCGTCGGTTGCTTCCTTAATCCTTCACTATTTGAAACTGATGTGATTTCTAGATACAAAGCCAATTTCTAGCAGTGAAGGGGATTCAGAGAAAAGAAAAGAAAAATGGAAGTGCAAAGCAATTTCTGATACTAAAGGAAATGAAAAAATAAATACACTCCAGAGAAGTAAATAAGAGATTTGTATCTAGTGCGGCAAAAAGAGAAGGAAGAATTTTAACTGCCAGGCTCTCTCATTGACAAAACAATCCACAATATAGGTGTTTCCATGCCACATACTAATAAAATAAGCATCCAGACAGTTGGCTTGAATGGAAGAGGAAAGCGGAAGGGAATACGTATTTCCCCTTTAAAGAAAAACTGTTTTTTCAGCAGAGCATGTGTATGGCCTGTTGAACCAAGTGACATATTTCTATGATTATTTATTGCTTTTAATATGCTGCTTAATGATATTCTGCCCCCCCCCTTATTCTTTGGAAAGGTACACTATTTTCACGCAAGCTATCCAACTGCACACAGAGGGGGTCAACTCCACAACTAAGGAAAATCCCAGCAGTTTTTGAGACCCAATTTGATTGCTGCCTTGGACTATCTCTTGTTGAGAAAGCAAGGATGGCTGCTATGAACAACTCTTCCTATCCCACAGCTCTCCACTTTGCCAGCCTCCAGGAGAACAACCTCTACTACACTGCTCACAAGCACCCCAATGAGGAGTTCAATTGATTTCAGATAGCTTCGGTATGGAGAAAAGAGGAAATAGTCAAAACGGGCAAAAATGACAGTGAAGGATTTTTTAAAATTTCTAAATAGCAGCATAGATTAATGTGCAGGAAAGAGTGCCAGAATCACAATCCCATCTGAAGCAGCGAGAGAGATAAGACTTGGTAGAATACTACTAGAACTAATATGCTGCAGTGTCTTTAATCCCTAAACACAGTAACTTGACAAATATTAATCCTCACAATACTGCTTCAGTGAATTGCAGATGAATTATTTTATATCCAATTTACAGACAAGAAAATTGAAGCACAGATTTTATGGTCCCAACTCAAGGACCTGAATTTGCACATATTTGTGCACATTCATGCCCCTAACTTGTTAACACGCATTGAATTGTTTGTAATATGCAATTTCTGGTACATGCAAAAGTGCACACACACCTAAAATATGGGCATAAGTAGTTCATACAACAAATAAGCAGGAACACAATACAGACCCTCAGTCGAGAATATAAAAAACAGACCCTTCTTAAACTAGTAGACTGCACTCTAGGTAAACAGGACTCTATGCCTGTAGTTGGGTAGGACAGAAAAAAACATTTACCTTTTCCACAACTGATCTTCTTTGGGATGTGTTGCTCATGTCCATTCCATATTAGGTGTGTGTGCTCACCACTTGCACCAGTGCCAGAAGTTTTTCCCTTAGCAGTATCCATAGGAGACCGGCTCTGGTGCCCTCTGGAGTGGTGTCCACATGGTGCGGTATAAGGGGCGCCACCAGTTCCCACCACTCTCAATTCCTTCTTGCTGCAAACTCAAAAGTAGAGAAGGAGGGTGGGTTGTGGAAAGGACATGAGCAATACATCTCGAAGAACACAAGTTACGGAAAAGATAACTGTCTTTTCTTCTTCGAATGCTTGCTCATATTATGTGACTCCAAAGCAGTACCCCCAGAGGTGGGTAGCAGTTCATGGACGTATAGATTGCAACACAGCTCTGCCAAACCCATCGTCGTCCCTGAACTGCTGAGTGATGACATAATGAGCTAAGAACTTGTGAACAGAGGACCATGTTGTGACTCCACAGATGTTCCCCACCTTTGGAAGATCATGCAAGCTACCTCTGGATGGAATGACCACTCATGGTGGGAGGAGAAATCCACGCTGAGCTAGTCCACCAGCGTATTCCTGACGCCAGGAAGGTGACAAGCTTCCAGGTGGATCGAGTGGCTGACACAGAAGTCCCATAGATGGAGTGCCTCTTGACAGAGAGCCAACAAGAGCACTCCCCCTTGCCTTCTAATGTAGAATATCGAGGCTGTGTTGTCCATCAGGACTCATACAATCCTGCCCAACAGGTGGGACAGGAAGACTCTACACATCAGCCAGACTGCTCGGAGCTCTTTGATATTTATGTGCAATTTTGTCTCCTCTGGGGACCACATCCCCTGTCTCTGGAGGTTGCCAAGTTGCACACTCCAGCCAAGGTCTGAGATGTCCAACACCAACTCGATGAAGTGATGAGGGTTGTCAAAAAGAACCCTTTCCAGGACTGTCCTGTGGTCGGTCCATGATTGCAGCGAGGTAAGTATAGCCTGGGGAATGGTAACAATCTTTTCCAGGGGGTCTCGGGACTGGGAATAGACCATCACCAGTCATTGTTGCAGGGGCCGCTCCGGAACCTTGCATGGCGGACCACGTAAGTGCATGCTGCCATGTGGACCCGGCAGACAAGTGCAAGTGCAGACAGATCCTGGCTGTAATCAGAGGGACTGCAGAGACTTCTGCGATGAGGTCTGTCAATGTGTGGAACCTGTCCCACATCAGGAATGCCCTGGTGCAGGTCAAGTCATGAACCATTCCGATGAACTCTATCCTCTGCACCGGCACTAACGTCAACTTGTCGTCATTTACTAGAAGCCCCAGAGAGTGGCATGCGACTTGAAGCATCGCAACATCCCTTTGGACTTGAGACCTAGAACTGCTGTAGATGAGCCAATCATTGAGGTACAGGTAGATCTGGATACCCTGATGCCTGAGGTAAGCCACTACCACTGACATGCACTTGGTAAATAATCTTGGTGCTGAGTGGGAGTATAAGAACTCATGTTCCTTGGTAGGCACATGTATCTTAGAGATAGTGGTCAAGGAAGAGGGGGTCTGCCACAGGTCATTAGTGATTTTGGAAATCCTTTCATGAAGAGGTAGTGCCACCCTGTCAGGAGCCGAGAAACAGAGGACTTCGAACAGAGAGTCCGAGGTCTCTTCCAGTTCCTCTCCCTGAAGCCCCCAAGTTGGAAATGACCATCTTCAAAAGTTCCTGGTGCACTGGAACTGGGTGAGGGACCGCTGCCACCATGTAATAAAGCCTCCTGTCCCAGATCTGGACTTTAGTGTCCAAAATCTGGGGGCTTACCTGAAACTCCCCCAAGCTCACTACCTGCTTGGATATTTTCTCGCTGCCACCAACTAGGACTATTGGGGGTCCTAGTACCCCCCCCGAGTCACCAAACCTTCCCCTGGGGACCCCCCTCCTGGACCCCAACTTCCTGGGAAACCCCTGCCCCGAACCAGACCCCTGGGTCCTCTCTCTCCTCTCCCACTTTCCACCCCTTCCTGGGTAGCCGTGCAAGCTATAAGAGACTTCAGCATCCTTGAATACAAACCGGAGAGGCAATCTCAGCTCCCCAGAGCTAGGCATCACCTATCAGCTCACACCAAGAGATTCCCCCTCCCTTGTGTCCCGTAGCCTTTCCAGCCCTGGGCACATAAGGTAGACAAAGAGTTTGGCTTTCCCTCCCCCTCTGCCTCACTAGGAAAAGAAACTTCCACAGGTTTAAAAAGAAAACGTTATAAAAAAAAAAGAAAGAAAATATACAACAATAATCTTGCATTAAGAAACTCATACAGGCTCTGCTTATAAGAAAAATGAAAACAAACAGTCCCCTGATTAAGATAGCCCGATAAACCAGTCCCACAAAATCAACAATACAGGTAAATACATACACAAAGCTCACATAGCCGAATTACTTTGCTTCCTTTGACTCAAAGATCGTTTAGGAGAAACTTGAAGATAAGAGGAGTTAGAAGAAGAACTTGTTTACTCACAGCCGAGGATCAACAAAAACCCTGAGTAATCCAAATTCCCGCCCCTGACTTTAAACAATCCAGTTCTCTGATTGGTCCTCTGGTCAGGTGTTTGGTTCTCTTTGTTCCTCCTTTACAGGAAAAGAAAATTAACCCTTACCTTACCTATCTACTTATGACAGGGGCCCCATGATAGCCTCGTCTGGCAACAATGAGGATGATGCCAGTGCTGCAGAAACCTACACATCTATTGGTGGTCCACCAGCTTGCTCCCCTGGGTCCTTCTGGACCCGTGGGGTCTTATCCCCCGAAGCCTCGCACGCTGGAGGGGGATGAGATACCAAAACTGCTGACCTCTCCAAGGCTCCCGACACTGATCGGGCAGCCTGGGATGGTTGGGTGAACCCCCACAGGTACCATGGTGCCAGCCACGGAACCGGTTTCATTGCCGTCAATGCCTGCATCACCATAGGTACCAGAGCTTGTGCCACAGTCATGGAACATTGCTCCGTAGTAGAGCTGTAAGCAGAGTGGTTGGTACCAGGTGACCAGGAACGGACAGAGGGGTGTCTCTTGTCTGACTGGTGCTGGTCACTGTGACCCAATGCTGACCTATCTGAGTGAGTCACACATCTTGGTCAGGGTTTTGGAGGCTGACAGCATTCGGCAGATCTTCATCAGACACCCAGCGATCCATGCCTCACGCTGCTCGACCAGTACTGGGACATCAAACAGGATCGGGATCCACTACTGTCGGCTGTCAGGAGGAACCTCCTGAGAAAGGCAACCTCCTCCTAGGAGTCAGGTGATGACAGCCGCGTGATTGGCAGTGTTTGCTCCCTGATCGGTCCCGTGATTAGTACCAGGCCCTTGGAGATGGTTGGGGTCAGTCCCAGAGATCTTGCCGAGTGGCAAGTGCCGTCTGCATCAACCCACCGGCGAGAAACATCTTGAATCCTTCAATCAGTGCCCCCAGTATGGGGACCGAAGAGAGCTCCGCTAAGCCTGCTTCTCTAGTCTTGAAGCATGACAGTTTTCGGTTGACAACAGATAGCAAGACATCCCTCTCAATGGGGAATGGTACCACTGAGGCGGGGACACATGCATAGGACCCAAAGCAGATTTTCCCTGAGCCCGGGGTACCACTGGAGCTGGTGGAGGCAGCACCAACAGTGTCAGGATCTCCTGAGCTCCTTGAAGAACTCAGGCATTGACACCACCTAAAGCTGACTGGGGCCTGCATCACTATCTGGAGTTGCGGGTGAAGTACAGAATGGGCTACACTGCTAGACTTGAGCTGGAGCCTGACTTCCTGAAGTGGGAGTAGAGCTGCCTGGCATAGGTCGTGGCTCGCCCCCAGCCCTATCCTTTCCCTTACGGGAGGTAGGAGATCATCCCTTCACATTCTTCTTTGGCTTCATGATGGGAGCTGTGGAGGGAGACCGCTGCCAGCTCGTGGATGGCGCCAGCGGAGCACTGCGCATGGAGGCCATGGTGCTCAGTGCGGAGTCAGATCGCTGCTCCAGTGCTGGAGTGAGTGCCTACTCCACTAGTAGCACCCTTAGACGAGTTTCACACTCATTCTTTGTCCTAGGTTTAAAGGACTTGCAGATACGGCACTTGTCACTTATGTGCCCTTCGCCTAAGAACCTTAGGCAGCTGGTATGTGGATCGCTGACTCGCATAGGCCATTTACAGGGCTTAAACCCTGGGGACCAGGGCATGAGTCCCGTTCAGGACTAACAAAGAGTTTGAGAACTACTACTAAGGGTTTAACTAAGAAACTACTAACTATATACAGCTATTTTACAGGTTTTCAGAATTTGCAAGAACAGAAATAAACAACACTAGCTGAAGCAGCAGATGTTCCAGCACCATCACAAGCAGCAAGAAAGAACTGAGGGTGGGGGGAGCCGGAAGCACCCCTTATCCTGCACCATGCAGGTGGCACTCCAGAGGGCACCAGATTCGGTCCCCTACAGGTACTGCTAAGGGAAAAACTTCCAGCACCGGTGCATGCGGAGAGCACACACATCTAATATGGAATGGACATGAGCAAGCACTCAAAGAAGAAGGACGTCTTATGAGTTGTTTCCTCAAGGTGCCATGTCCTCTCTATGCGTGTCTACCTGCAGTTAAACAATCATGGCTGGCCCACGTCAGCTGACTTGGGCTCGCAGGGCTCCCCCCTTACGGAATCCCAAGACCCCAGACTCCAGCTTGAGCCCGAATGTCTACACTGCAATTTTACAACCCAATCCTACTGACATGGAGCAGCTGCTGGTGTTTAATTGCACTATAGATATACCCACTGAGGCCCTTGTGGGGCGGAAAGAATGGTCCTGGAAGTGACCATTAAAACTTTAAAGTTTCACTGTCTCACCAGGTCAATGTTCCATGCAGTAGCCAGTCTACAGTGGTTAAGAAAGCTTCAATATGAATACACAAAAACTCCTCCTGAAAACTGAAAAAAGGGGCAGTTTTCTGACTCACATGGTCATCTTATGAATGCCACAGTGTCTTATGGACCACTACTAAGAACAGCCAAGCATCAGGTGAGAAATTTTAGGTACAGAGTGAAAACAAGTTCTTCTTTAGAATATAAGAGGATTTAAGGCACAATGTGCTTCCAAGGATGCAACATACTGCTAAATGTTTCACCGTAAAGATGACAGCACACAAAATGCAGCATAGTGAACCAAATGATTACTTTCATATGGTGCTGGGGGGATTATTCCCTCTACCGTAACTACTGAAATGTTCAAAATGGAATCTGGAACACATTTCCACACCTGTTGGTTATTTAAGTAAATATAACTATAAAATATAAATTGAAAATATAAATACAATGTTTTGAAGGAGAACAATACAAAGTAAACAACTAACAATACTGGAAGTAGTTTAAAAGGGAATTTATTTATGGTATTTAAATGCTGTACTGTGAAGCAAACAACTTGGTTCACAGACAGCGCACCCGCTGCTGAACTGTCACTGCCTGACATCCTGTCTTATCTGCCAAATTGCTCATTATGTTTGGCAATTTTCACCTGCGCCTCCAGTTTATATTTCAGCAGGGAATAAACATCAGTCTGTTTTAACAATCTTCTGCAGTGAGCTTCCAACTTCCTCTCAGAAACTCACAGGCACATGCACATACAAACACGTTGTGTTGTGTATGGTTATAAAAAAATCCAGCTCAGCAACTGATGAAATACACCAACAGTAAGTTTAGCTTACAATAAATAATAATAAATAATAATACAAGAAGACTAGGCTAGAATAAAAAATGCAACTACAGTAAGTACTTCTATGGATGGCTGATGCTTTCACAGTATTGCCCAGCATTAGTCTCATTTTCACATTTAGCTGGAAAGATCCAATCTGAGCCACCCCCATATGTGCACAGTACATGGTTATATATTTGTGCCTGGGGAAGATGACAGTCCAGCTGGATCTTATCTATCTCACCTTTTTTCCTTTCTGAGGGAGGATTGGTGGTGTGACTTATAAACAAACAAAATCGGTAACATGGCAACCAGAACAAAGAGATGAAAATCTCAGCAGGCCCTTAATCCCCAGCGTAGACATTGCCTCAGAACAGAGACCAGTGTATACCACTTGCATCCAGGTAAATGGTAGAAGAGGGGGACAGAAATACTTTGCAACTGAACCCCTGAGAAACACAGCCCAGCTTGTGGGCAAAAAAGCACCAGAGATGTAAAACAAAACATCAAAAATGCTATAAAACAATTTCAGCCAGAACACTGTTTTTCATCAGTTAGAAGTAAAATATTCACTGCCAACCCTGCAATTAACTAGAAAATTACAATAATTATAGCAATTTTGTATCCTATCTCCAATCCAATTAATAGATATACGACCTTGTCAACATGTAAGAATCAGGATCTGCATCTACCACAAAACTAGAAGCGTTTTATATATTGAACAGAAGTTACACAGTAAGAACGTGATTATGTTAAATCCTGAAAATACCATTTGTATTCAGTGCTTCCCTACACAAGTTAAAAAGAAAATACAAGAAGCATATTAGTTCTATTTCAAATAAAATACTTGAAATAGGTATGCCTAATATCAGATAATGTTATTGGATTGGCTTCTATGCCATGGGCTGGAACTCATTGGTACACAAAATGCATCTCATTGTCAACATACAAAGAAATACATTCCAAAGAGTAAATGGAACATCTCTAATTGGTATTAACAAATTTAAGCCAAAATATTTCACACATTTTATTTCTGCATGCTTTCACAAAAGCACTTCAAGATTTTACACTTCATAAGTGTTAAAATAATTATTTGCCCTTGTCTAGCACCTTTTATCACAGGATCTCAAAGCACTTTCCAGTCACTGGGTATCCTTCAACTTCTTTGTGAGCTACGTGCGTATCATCATATCCATTTTATAGAATAATCAACTGAAGTGGAGTGCCTTGTCCAATGTGTCACAGTAGCCTTGATGCAATAATGACTGAGTAGATGCCCTGGAACACTAACAACATGCAGGGGTGTGCACAACAGAGGGGACACGCAGGGGCACACACCCCTACTAGTCATTGGGGGCAGAGAACTTCTCTGACCCCTGGCCACCAAGTCAGGGAAGACTGAGCTCCTGCCAGGGCAGGGTGGAAGGAGGGAAGCTTGAGCTCCTACTGGGGCCAAGTCGAAGTGGAAGAAGTGAAGACTGAGCGCCTCTCGGGCCAATTTGGGGGGGGGGGGGGCAAGTTCCTGGGGGGCACAGAATGTGCATCCCAAAAGAGGACAAATTTCAATTCCCTGTGCACACCCCTGAGTACACACCATACACCCACCCTAAGGGGGCATCAACACTGAAAACATTGATTAATATTTGCCTACACCTGAGCAGCTTCGGGCTGTTGGGAACTCAAGAGGACACTGCTACTCACAGGGCTCAAGCCAACAACTGGGGTGTGCATTGGCAATGCTACATTTCCACTGAATAGATGCAGAGTCAGTCAGTAGTTCAGCTGGAAGTAAAACACAAGTACCCATATTTCTCCTTTAGACACTTGACCATACTCCTTCCCTAAGCTATTTTGGGTTATTTACAGAAGCTTAAGCTTAACTGCACCACAATTACAACTAGTGAGACTGCAGCTGACTTTAAAATGTTATTCCCATATACTTTATACAGACAACTCTTACAGATAAATCTTTTAGAACTTGAGAGGAAAAAACTTTTCTATAGGCTTTTTTAATCAATTTTATGAAAAAAATTTCCTTTCAAATTGATAGTTGAAAAAAACAACGGAAAAATATTCTCTGTTTAATTACACAGGGTTTTTAAAAGTATTTTTTCTTTAAAAAAAGCTATTATACTTTTATAGAAATCTATTTGCTTTATTCATATTGAATTCTACATGAGTTTTCCACAAGGGAATCTCAATATTACATATCAGATATCTAAATAAGATGAAGTATAACCCCTGTCCAATCTATTTTGAGTTAAATATTATTCCCAACATTTCCCCTGCACACAGATTAGGTGGTCAAATGTAAAATAAATAAATAAATTGTGGGTGGGAGGTGGGGAATAATGCTGGTGGCTCCTGGGGAGGGTATATTAATTACCATCTTTCTAGTATTTTTTTCATTTTTTGTGTTATAACAAGACTGAGCCAACACCTAAAAAAAAGGAGAGCACCCAAATTTTTTACTATTTATAATACAATAGCGCACAGTGGCCTTGGTAGGATCACGGCCACATTCTGCTAATTGCTATACAAACAGAAAGGTAAATGTAGTTCCTGCCTCACTGAGTTTTTAGTCTTGAACACACAACACTCCCAGGTTTGAAACAAACAAAATAAAAGACTTTTCCTGACTGTTTATAAAAAGAGGATTTTACCATATGCATCACTGGGTGTTTCAGCTGAAGGGTGGTAAGAGTAATATACCTGCATTCCCAGATTTGGGGGACAGTGCAACTACTGCTATTTATAGTTTCTTTTTTACCCTTTTCACCTTCATTATATGAATCAAAACTGGAAAATACACACACAGCAACTTCACTTGGAGATTTTGCTGTAATTTTCTGTGTTTATGCAATTTAAAACTAGATAGACAAAAAGAGCTTACTGCTGTTTAAAGGCGCCTATATCCAATTTATTAAAATGGAGAGGTTTATCTACTTGCATGCATACAAACATTTACCCAGATTCTGAACTTTAATCAGCTTTTGATCAGGACAGATAATGAATCATATTCCCAACAGCAACAACAGATAACAGAAGCTGGCATCCTCGTAAATTAAGATGAAATGTGCAGGGGCATTGAGAGTTTTTACTTACTTGCACGAAGAACTGAAGGTGTGACTTCAATTTCACTTGTTGCTTGATAAGGCTGAAAGGCTGACACAGAGTTGGAGCCAAGTTCACTGCCAAAAATCTCTGGACTTTGAGTGCCCGTCGAGCTAGCGCTGGTACCGTCACCTCCATGATGTGGATCTTGTTCATCAAATATGGCTACGAGCTGTGAAAGCCAATGTAATCTATTGTTAAAAAGACAGCAACATAAATGTGCCATTTTAAATCAGCACTACATTATCCCTTCTTTTAAGTGACCACCACCAAAATAAGTGAGGGCCAAGTCACTTCATAGGTTGCCCTAGTACCTACCAGTGCCAAGTCCACCAGGAATGTGGTACAGTCTCATATGGGCTCAGTGACAAATAACATACCCTATAAAATGAGCAGGACTGGGCTGAGGAGGGACAGGCTGACAATCTGCAAAATAAAGCTTCCTTTTTCTGGCAACCTCCTAGGAGAGCCTTTGGCCCTATCTTGCAGTGAGTAAATCAGTATCACCTCCTGTGGATGCAAAGGGGCACAATTTGTACTCTCCTGTACCAGAGGGTTGAATGTGCCCTGAAAGTACAGTCGTAAGTAACAATAGACAGCTTTATTAGATAAATGTGTCTGATGAGAAACAATACACATCAAGAAATGCTAGTGTATGTACTGAAGGCTATGGAATGTATGGACCAATCCTAAAAAAATTTAATTGCTATTAAATACTGTACATTATGTATTTTAATACAATATGAGTTGTGTGCATCTCCAACAGAATTTCATTAACCAACTCTCCAGAGATACTTCTGTCTTTGCACGAAACAAGATTTGCAAAGGCAGGCATAAAAAATAAAAAAGTTGCATTTAGAGCTTGATAAAGATTTACACAAGTCACTTTAATTAAAGGGAGATGAATTCCCTACAGCTATTCTCACTGCAACACAGAGAAAAAAAGAATACATTTAAATTGAGCGTTAGATATTTTTCCATATGAAATAAATGCCAACATTTATTTGGAATGAAAATAATCTATCCAGTTTTATCAACTTCAGTGAACCATTTCAAAAACAAAAAGGCGGGTTCCATATGTACTCAACTTTAAAGCTGAGAACTTCGAGGAGGAAGATGATGTTTATCAGTACTCTCGCACATCTCTAAACTCCTCTGTAATGCAACATCTTCCAAGAAAGTATTGCCTCCAACTGTCCAAGATAAAGGTTAAAGGGACACAGACAACACAAAACCATATTTCTCTCTGAAAATTGTTTACCTACTATTATTCTAACACTACAATTACCACAATCAAAAGAGATCATAGAAAAAAATAAATTCTTTCGTTTTTCCAATTTGTTTTGTTTGTGACTTGACATTTATTTGCACAGTTTCATTGTTGTTTGTGTAGTACCTGGATAAAACAGGGGAAAGAAAAATACTTACAGTTTTAGAATATGCGATTTTGAAATCAGAAAACTTGGGATCTCAAAGTATCTGAAGCAACTTTTAACATTTTTTTTTTTTTTAATGACTAGATTTAAAGGTTGTCAGTGTCCCTTTAATTGTTGCAGAGGAAGAATCTCTCTCTCTCTGGCATTTCCAAAGTGTCTATCACCATAGCATCTAGTGTCATGGGCAAAAGAGTTAATAATGAGGTGGTGGGTAGAAGCTCACTACTTTTTCCAGATGAATTTGAAAGGCAGGGACCAAAATAAGAACCAAATCGTGATAGAAGACAACTAATATTTCTCTTTCTCAATTCATGAAATCACACACAAAATATCAGTCTTCCCTTCACACCAAAGGTATATGAGGGCTGCAGAGATGTTTCCTCTTCAAATTATTACTAAGGCTGTCGATTAATCACAGTTAACACATGCGATTAACTCAAAAAAATTAGTGGCGATTTAAAAAATTAATAGGAATTAAATGCACCTTTAAACAGTAGAATACCACTTGAAATTTAATAAATATTTTTGTATGTTTTTCTGCCTTTTTAAATATATTGATTTAAATTACAATACAGAATACATAGTGTACAGTGCTCACTTTGTTATTTTTATTAAAAATATTTGCACTGTAAAAATGATAAACAAAAGAAACAGTATTTTTCAATTCACCTCACACAAGTACTGTAGTGAGATCTCTGTCATGAAAGTGCAACTTGCAAATGTAGATTTTTTTTTATATAACTGAACTCAAAAACAAAGTAATGTAAAACTTTACAGCCTACAATTCCACTCAGTCCTACTTCTTGTTCAGCCAATCGCTAAGAGAAACAAGTCCGTTTACATTTACAGGAAATAATGCTGGCGACGACTTATTTACAATGTCACCTGAAAGTGAGAACAGGCATTTGCATGGCACTTTTGTAGCCAGCATTGCAAGGTATTTATGTGCCAGATATGCTAAACATTTGTATGCCCCTTCATGCTTCAGCCACCATTCCAGAGGACATGCTTCCATGCTGATGATGCTCATTAAAAAAAACAATGTGATACTTACTTAGTGACTGAACTCCCTAGGGCAGAATTGTACGTCTCCTGCTCTGTTCTACCAACATTCTGCTATATATCTCATGTTATAGCAGTCTCAGGTGATTACCTAGCATATGTTGTTCGTTTTACAAACACTTTCACTGCAGATTTGACAGAATGCAAAGAAGGTACCAATGTGAGATTTCTAAAGATAGTGACAGCACTCGACCCAAGGTTTAAAAAGGTAAAGTGCCTTCCAAAACCTGAGAGGAACAAGATGTGAAGCATACTTTCAAAAGTCTTAAAAAGAGCAACACTCTGTTGCAGAAACTACAGAACCTGAACCACCAAAAAGAAAATCAACCTTCTGCAGGTGACATCTGACTCAGATGATGAAAATGAACATGCATCGGTCCACACCGCTTTAGATCGTTACCAAGTAGAACTAGTCATCAGCATGCCTGTCCTCTGGAATGGTGGTTGAAGCATGAAGGGATATATGAACACTGAGCACATCTGGCATGCAATTTTCTTGTGATGCTGGCTAAAGCAGTGCCATGTGAACCCCTATTCTCACTTTCAGGTGACATTGTAAACAAGAATAGGGCAGCATTATCTCCTGCAAATGTAAACAAACTTGTTTGAGCAATTGGCTGAACAAGAAGTAGGACTGAGTAGACTTGTAGGCTCTAAAGATTTAGATTGCTTTATTTCTGAATGCAGGGGAGAGGGGGTTGTACATAATTCTACATTTGCAAGTTCAACTTTCATGATAAAGAGATTGTACTACAGTACTTATATTAGGTGAACTGAAAAATACATTTTTTTTTACAGTGCAAATATTGGTAATGAGAAATATAAAGTGGGCACTGTACACCTTGTATTCTGTGTTGTAATTGAAATCAATATTTTTGAAAATGTAAAAAATCTAAAAATATTTAAATGATATTCTATTATTGTTTATCAGTGCAATTAATCAAGATTAAGGGTTTTAATAGTGCAAAAAATCACGATTAATTTTTTAATCGCTTCACAGCCCTAGTTATTACTAAGACTTCAGTATCTTCATTAATATACCAAAAGCACATAACTAATGGCAACTGATACTATCTAAATATGCTTTGCGATTTTTATCCTCAATGTTATTCACAAAATTCAGTAATTCACAATGGTTCTACCTGGAAGTGTAAATTTCCAAGATACTATTGACTATGACACTGAGGAGTGGGCAGAATAGTCTTACAGCATCAGGACATGAAAAATACATTTAAAAATTTCTCAAAGAGACATATCAAACTGTTTTCCCCCCTACAGAATGTGTATCGAACTTTGTTCCATAATTACATTTTGTTCCTTTGACGCTCGCTGACAAATGTTCCTCGATTTCTGGCATGATAATACCTTTTACTACAAGTTGCCTCCAGGTTTTTCTGTATTCTAACTAGTCAGTCTGTAACCTAAAAGACTATACTAACTGTACAAGCTCTGAAAATTAGCATTTCCCATTTCAAGTTTTCCCCTTTGGTCCCCCCACATCTCAGCAGTTATTCACCAATTCTGACAGCACCAAACCTCCTTCATCAGGTTTCAATTCCATTGAAAAACATATCAAGTTGTAACATTTCTACACACTACTGGGAAAAAAATATAAGTCATATTCCAGTTCTGAGATCCTGATAATTTCATTTTCTTAGTCTACAGTAATGGTTTGTGGTTCAACACATCAGGCTTACCCTGCTGCAGCATTTTGTACATTTACTGTAGAACACATTAGTAATTTTATAAGAGTATTATCAAAATCATGCTCTCTAATGATGGTCTAGAAAGTCATCGGCTCCGGAGGACTTGCAATGAATGGATTCACACTTCTTAAAACTGGTGTTAGGGCAATGGTGAGGTTGTAGGAGCACAGGGTGGAAGAGATGTGCTCCATTAAAGCAATGAGCTCCTCTTACTCTTGTCCACTTCTGAGCCACTGTTTTTGCATGACAAACACTCTTGAAAAAGAACCAGGTTAATGCTATCTTCAAGAAAACTGTACCATTCGTTAGATTTCACACACCTAAGGGCTTGGCTGCACTCAAAACTGCAAAGTGCTGCCGCAGGAGCGCTCCCGTGGCAGCGCTGCTGCGGGAGCTCTTTGAAGTGCAAGTCCAGTCGCAGCGCTGCATGTACTCCACCTCCCCAAGGGGATTAGTTTACAGTGCTGGGAGCCGCGTTCCCAGTGCTGCGGCACTGTTTACACTGGTGCTTTACAGCACTGTAACTTGCTGCGCTCAGGGGTGTGTTTTTTTCACACCCCGAACTAGAAAGTTGCAGCGCTGTAAAGTGCCAGTGGAGCCAAGGTCTAAGGCTTCAGAACCTATTCATTAAGGATTAAGAAACTATTTCTGTGACCATGAGTCCCCAGAAGGCACAACAGTAATTTAACCTGTGTTCCCTGGGAACCCATCCCTTCATTACATGTTTATATACATTTGATGTACAGATGGCCTACAAGAAGCAGCCTGGGATGCCAGCTACACTTTGAGGCCAAGCATGCACTTTTCATCCCACAGCATCTAGGAAAGATTACAAGACCAGCTTTTATCAGCCTTTCTACAATGGTAAAAGTGTGGAATCATGACAGGCTTTTACTGGCCAACAGAAAAAAGGGGATGGAGAAAGAAGAGTAACTTCTTTTCCTAGATATCACCACCTAGGAACATCTTCTCTGCTTCAAAATACTGTGGCATAAATTCTGAGAAGAAGTCATCATTAACTTTTCTAAGGGTATGTCTTCACTACCCGCCAGATTGGTGGGTAGCGATCGATCAAATGGGGATCGATTTATGTCTAGTCTAGATGCAATAAATCAACCCTGAGTGCTCTCCCGTCAACTCCTGTTCTCCAGCACCATGAGAGGTGCAAGCAGAGTCGACGGGGGAGCAGCAGCGGTCAACTCACCGCGGTCAAGACACCACGGTAAGTCGATCTAAGTATGTCAACTTCAGCTACGTTATTCACATAGCTGAAGTTGCATAACTTAGATCAATCCCCTTCCCCTCCCCCAGTGCAGACCAGGGCTTAGAAAAGAATTTAACAGAATTGGCTAATACTTTTGCAGGGTGTGGGCTGTTAAACACAAAACACTGTGCAATAATTTTCTGGAGCATTT
Source organism: Chelonoidis abingdonii (assembly GCF_003597395.2). NCBI lineage: Eukaryota > Metazoa > Chordata > Testudines > Testudinidae > Chelonoidis > Chelonoidis abingdonii. The sequence goes on along the minus strand of NC_133770.1, from coordinate 30,405,310 downwards.
GGGGGCCAACGTCAACTTCTGATACTTCAACATCATGGCGACCATCTCTCTGTTGGACTTCCAGTTCTGGACCATATTGCTCCTCATTAACATTGAGAAAAAGATCATGCTAGCACCTTCTATCATTATGGCTGGAGCCCAACAAGCCTGAGTCAGCTTGCACTACTCAACTACAGGTTTTCCTTCGCAGTGTAGACATACCCCTAGGCCTTGGCTACACTTGCTAGTTGCAGCGCTGGTGAGGGGGTTACAGCGCTGCAACTTAGCAGGTGTCCACACTTACAAAGCTCAGCCAGCACTGCAACTCCCTGTTTGCAGCGCTGGCTGTACACCTGGGTCCGCATCAGGTATGGACACTCACCAGCACTTTTATTGGCCTCCAGGGTATTAGGACTTATCCCAGCATACCTTTTCAGCCTCTCTGGTCACCGCTTAGCACTCCACTGCCCTGGGCTCAGGTGATCCGTCCTTTAAATGCCCCGGGAATTTTAAAAATCCACTTCCTGTTTGCTCAGCGAGGCGTGGAGTGCAATCAATCAATCAATCAGCAACAATGCCTCCACGCCCCAAACGTTCCCCAGCATGGAGCACTGCCGAGCTGCAGGATCTAATCAGTGTGTGGGGAGAAGAGACAGTTCAGTCCCAGCTGCGATCCAGCCGCAGAAATTATGATATCTACGGCCAGATATCACAGTCAATGCAAGACAGGGGCTATGACCGAGATGCCGTTCAGTGTAGGGTTAAGGTGAAAGAACTGAGAAGTGCCTACAGCAAAGCCCGTGATGGAAACCGTCGCTCTGGTGCTGCCCCCACTACCTGCCGGTTTTACAAGGAGCTGGATGCGATACTGGGATGTAACCCCACTGCCAATCCTAGGATCATATCGGACAGTTCACAGCCTGGAGACCAGGGTGAAGGGGACACAGAGGGTGATGTCCCTGCAGACTGCAGCCAGGAGCTGTTTTCTACCCAGGAAGAAGCAAGCCAGTCGCTGGGTGCTACTATTGAGGAAGGATCAGAGGAGTCTGTTCCAGGTAAGAAGCTTTTATTACAAGGATGCAAATGTTTTGGGAGCAGGGGGGCTATACCTAGATGTGGAATAGCCCATTGATTTGATCTATCACGTCGTGGTAATCTGCCTCTGTAATCTCTTCAAAAGTTTCAGCCAGAGCGTGTGCAATGCGCTTCAACAAGTTTATGGGGAGAGCAACTGTGTTCCTTGTCCCAGCCAGGCTAACACGTCCGCGCCATTGTGCCGTGAGGGGTGGGGGGATCATGGCTACACACAGGGAAGCTGCGTAGGGACCAGGGCGGAATCCACATAGCTGTAGAAGGGTCTCCCGCTCCTCGCAGATGACCCTGAGCAGCGAGATATCTGGAAGGTTACAATTCTGTTGAAAATGCAGGGATACTGTTAAGTGCTATTTCCCTGCACCTGATCTTTGCATAAACCCCATGGCTAACAGGGAAAGAGAGAGGCAGCCTGAAAACCCCCACCCTGCCCCTTTGAGCCGTGTGTGCAAGATGCCTTTCTCTGATTTCCCTGTACCTGATCTTTGCATAAACCCCATGGCTAACAGGGAAAGAGAGAGGCAGCCTGAAAACCCCCACCCTGCCCCTTTGAGCCGTGTGTGCAAGATGCCTTTCTCTGATTTCCCTGTACCTGATCTTTGCATAAGCCCCATGGCTAACAGGGAAAAAGAAAGGCAGCCTCAAAACCACCACCCTCCCCCCCCCTGTGAGCCACCTTCCTTTCCCTGGTGTGCTGCATGTGTTATTTCCCTGTAGCAGAACCAATCAGACCCACCTTTTCCCCAGTGATCCAAATGGCTTTAAACTCACCATGTGCATTCGATCTGCTGCAGTGTCCAGAGTGTGGTATGTTCACACTGTCTGAGAATGATGGTACAAATACTCTTAAAAACAAAGCTTCCTCTGTATTAACATTTAAACTCTTTTTTTTTTTAAGTGACCTTGACTACATCTGGAGCAACAGATAGTTCTGAAAGGCTAAGAAACTTAAGAAAGAAGCCTAGGAAATCGAAGGAACAGCTTGTGAAAGCAGTCATGAATATGTTTTCCGCAGAACAGAAAAAGTTACAGCATTGGCGGGAAAAACGTAGCATTAAGAAGGATCAGGCAGCAAAGAGAACCACAGATCGGCTGCTAAGCCTCATGGAACGCCACACAGACCTCATGCAGTCAATGGTAGACATGCAGGCAGAGCACTACCGTGGCTGCCTCACCCCATCCCAAAACTCAGCACATTGTGCCCCACTGTTTCCTCAAAACACCCATTTCCAGCATCCTGGTGCTTACCACCACCAACTGCCCCCAACACCAATACGTTCACCTCACATCCATGATAACTGCGACCCTTACCCAATGCACTCAACCCCCATCACCATGCAGCATTTTAATCCTCAAGTGCAGCAGGCAGTGCATAGCCCTCAAGGAAGAACATATTCAAACCTGTGAGTGTAATGCTCCTCACCGTACCCCCCCTTCCTGTTGTATGTACTGTATTTTTAATAAAGGATTTCTTGTCTTTTAAAGCAGTTTTTATTATTACAAAAAGTGTAACATACTGTACCACAAGTGAAAAATAGGAACTGCAAATCAATGAAACCACTGCAGGTAACTGCTGTGGGCACTGCACTAAACTGCAGTGGAAGGCACCCAACATTACTGTTGGCTTTCAGCCTCAAAGTGCTCCTTTAAGGCATCCCTAATCCTTGAAGCACTGTGCTGGGCCTCTCTATTAGCCCTGCTCTCTGGCTGGGCAAATTCAGCCTCCAGGCGTTGAACCTCGGAGGCCCATTCGTCACTGAAGGTTTCACCCTTCCCTTCACAAATATTATGGAGGATACAGCACGTGGTTATAATCGCTGGGATGCTGCTTTCCAACACGTGTAGCTTCCCGTAGAGACTTCTCCATCTCCCCTTCAAACGGCCAAAAGCACACTCCACAGTCATTCTGCACCGGCTCAGCCTGTAGTTGAACCGGTCCTTGCTCCTGTCAAGCTTCCCTGTATACGGTTTCATGAGCCAAGGCATTAACGGGTAAGCGGGGTCTCCAAGGATCACAATGGGCATTTCGACATCCCCTACTGTGATCTTCCGGTCTGGGAAAAAAGTCCCTGCCTGCAGATTCCTGAACAGGCCACTGTTCCGAAAGATGCGTGCATCATGCACCTTTCCAGGCCATCCTGTGTAAATGTCAGTGAAACGCCCACGGTGATCCACAAGCGCCTGGAGAACCATAGAGAAATACCCCTTCCGATTAATGTACTCGGATGCCAGGTGGGGTGGTGCCAGAATAGGAATATGCGTCCCATCTATTGCCCCTCCACAGTTAGGGAAACCCATTTGGGCAAAGCCATCCACAATGTCCTGCACATTCCCCAGAGTCACGGTTCGTCTGAACAGGATGCGATTAATGGCCCTGCAAACTTGCATCACCACTATTCCAACGGTCGACTTTCCCACTCCAAACTGGTTTGCGACCGATCGGTAGCTGTCTGGAGTTGCCAGCTTCCAGACTGCAATAGCCACCCGCTTCTCCACTGACAGGGCAGCTCTCAGTCTCGTGTCCGTGCGCCGCAGGGTTGGGGCGAGCTCAGCACACAGTCCCAGGAAAGTGGCTTTTCGCATCCTAAAGTTCTGCAGCCACTGCTCGTCATCCCAGACTTGCAGGACGATGTGATCCCACCACTCAGTACTTGTTTCCCGAGCCCAAAGGCGGCGTTCCACGCTGCAGAGCACGTCCGTTACTGCCACAAGCAATTTAGTGTCAGCAGTGTCAGCAGCATCTATTTCATCATCTGAGCTCTCACTGTCACTTTGGAGCATAAGGAATAGATCAACTGCCAGACGGGATGTGCTCGCAACATTCATCAGCAACATCCTAAGCAGCTCGGGCTCCATTCTTCCTGAAATCACACGCGGCAGAATCACAATGGCACCAAACGGCTGAAAAGGGAAGCGATGCACCACGGGTCGTTGGAACAGGAAGCGGAATGACCCGCACCCTTCCGTCCCCTTCCCACAACCCCCAGCAGCAAATTGGGACGAGGTGCTCTGTGGGATAGCTGCCCACAATGCACCACTCACAACAGCGCTGCAACTGGTGCAAGTGTGGACACACTGCAGCGCTGGTCGCTGTCAGTGTGGACACACTGCAGCGCTGGCCGTACACAGCTGTACGAGCACAGCTGTAACTACCAGCGCTGCAAAACTGCCAGTGTAGCCATACCCTTAGGCTCCTTTGCAAACCCCAGCCCACAGGTGGGACATTACAGCCAGACAGAGTGCTCAAGTTCTTCCCAGGTCTTCATGATTCCCTCAGAGGTGAAGAGCTGAATTCCTGAGTAGTGACTTGAATTAGACCTAAATCACTCAGGGTTTGCAGGGCACAGTGACTGAACTCTTGGACCACTCTATCACTGAACTGATAAACTGACAGACGGGAATGAAATCTGGCACCAATAAACCATTAGGTTATCACCATCTCTGATTTAGCTAAGTGATGGTCTTAACTCGGGCTGACGTGTATTGCAAATTACACTATGGAAAGAGCAATGAGTAAATTTTAAATATTGAGCCAGATCCTCAGCTGGTGTAAACTAGCATTGCCCCATTAACGTCAAAGGCGCATCTCCAATTTACACAAGCTAAGAATCTGGCTCACAGTTTGTGCATATGTCAGTATGTACATATATTTGTTTCAACTGTTGTCTTATTAACAGCACTTTTAAATTTAGAATCAAATATTCTAAAATTGGATTGTATCATGAACAAACCTCCTTTCAAGTCCAATAACAGAAATATTCTGCTAGTCAAATATAACTGTAGGTTTTTTAAACCAAAACCTAAGGGCCAGATACCGAAATCCAAGTAATTTAACGTTGAATTATAGACAATATAAAATTTTAGAAAAGGAAGCTGTTGGCACATGTATAATTGGATTCCATGGAATGCTCAAAAAGCATTTAAATAAAGGACATCACAGTTTAAAAACAGCTATCAGAATTCAGTACACTGTGAAGGCCTAATTGGTGAGCAAAATAATGAGAGTATTAGAGGGGTAGCCATGTTAGTCTGGATCTGAAAAAGCAGCAAAGAGTCCAGTGGCACCTTATAGACTAACAGACATATTGGAGCATGAGCTTTCGTGGGTGAATACCCACTTCGTCGGATGCATATAGTGGAAATTTCCACGGGGAGGTATATACATTCAAGCAAGAAGCAGGCTAGAGATAACGAGGTTAGTTCAATCAGGGAGGATGAGGCTCTCTTCTAGCAGTTGAGGTGTGCAAGATCCTGTGATTCTGAATAAGCAATAACTCTAAAACAAGTAATGTTGTCTTTAACGTACAGTGCCATCCCCCGACTTTTTTACTCACTCTACATTTCCTGAACAGGGTATAACCAGTAATTTTAACATTCCAATCATGCAAATTTCCCACCAGGTTTCAGTAATGACATTTATATCATATTTCTTCTTGTTGATGAAAATTTCCAATTTCTCTTGATTGTTACCCAGACTCCTAGCACTGGGTGTATAAGCAACTTTAAAACTTCTCTTCACATTATTTTGCTACATTGGCTCAATTTGTTCACACTTGACTTCTTAGCACCATCACCTGGCATTGCTACTTTAATGCCATCCTAGCTGTTCCAGCTAGTCTCCAACCAAGAAGATTATCCACCTACAAGTGAGATGCAAACCGTCCTGTTTGTACAGCCCCTCTTCCACTGGAATGTGGCCCAGTGTTCCACGAAAGCAAAACCTGCAGCTTCACACCAGATGCGCAGCCAATGGCGCCCCTCCAGTATTTCTACCATTTACCTTCTCTCACTCATGGGACCAGAAGGATTTCTGTGAAGATAACATGGGCTCTTCTCTTCTTCAGTTCTCTTTCTAAAGACTTCTATAATCTGGGTAGTTCCATATGATGCCATATCATTGGTTTCAATATGTATTATCACTTCACCGGCAACTTCATAATCCCGCCCAAACTTTCAGTACCATCCTGCATTTTTGCTGGGTTGAATGCCTCCTCATTCTTTGACCTCTTGCTACCAATCACCAGTTGCTTTTTTAGTTTCTACTCTCTCTCTCACATTGTTTTATTGCATATCCTTTCCCTTGTGGTGTCTGTAGTAACAATCTCCAAATCTGTGTGCCCAGAAGTCTTCATCTTCTCAGATGCTACGCAGCACTGAAATTTGCACTTATAAACCATATATCTTCTTCTCCAGTATGGCCACCAGCTTGAGTTTCATTTACCAGAAATATCTTCCATCTTCCTGCAGAAAGGTAAACAGAACAGCCAAGGCAGATCACAGCAGTTGTTCCCTCATCATCCATATCTGCTATCTGGTGTAGAGCCATACCCAAATGGAAGGAACTTTACTCCCTCAAAAATTCCTGTTTCCTGCTCCTGTTTACCCACTCAGGAGTTCACCTGGCATCTAAGTCTCGCTGTTTAGCTCTACATCCTCAGTGACAGGGAGGGATTACTCACTCAGATATTAATCAAACACATATGTATTAATACAGTACTGTTTTCAATATTGTGATAATATCAGCATTCTTTAAAGACAGAGGAAACCAACAGGAAAAACTAGAACATCTGAAAGCTCTTGCACTCATCCCCAGCGTAACACAAGATTCTGAGAGTTATGAAGTGTCTTCAGCTCCCAGTGGAGTCAGTGGAAAGTGGTAGCGCCATTCACCTGCTGGGATTGAATTACATAATTTATTTATGCTTAGCTCCATGGGAAACTTTGGACCTTCGGGAGAGAGATTTTGATCCTGTCCCATATCAGATTCTGAAATCTAAAGGATCCTGTTAAAAGTATTCATCCAACCCAGGAATGTTTTGAAGAGTAATTCCCTTAAAAATTACTGACAAAGAGCTGCTGCAAGGACTATCTAATGATGCCCAATAAGCAAACCTCTCTTTCCGAATGTGCCTCCTAGCCACTTGCTTAATCTACTAATGTGGGAGACTTCAATGAGGATGAGAGCCTTGATACATACCCTTTGTAGTATGAGTGCAGAAAGCCTGAGGGGGAAAAAGCTGTAGACGTATGACAGCAGATCCACACAAGAGGATCACTGGCATTCTTTCCTAATGAGCCACCTTTTTCAGACAGTTATGCAGTAGTAAGCAAGAAAAACAATCCCTTCACTGGGTGTATGAATTACCTAGTCAGACTGGCATAGGAGAGAAACAGATTTTTGTAATTATTTAAATGAGAACTGGGCAGAATTGGTGATACTGTGTAAGCAAAGCAGTCTTCATGCTATGAAAAAATTTCTAAGGTATTGGTCTAAAAAGTACCTATTCAATAGGATAAAATACTAATCACAACTACAGGTACCTCAGACACTAAAAATCATAAACTACAATTTGAGAATAATCAAATTTTGCATTATCTGTGAATGGCAAACGTAGAATAAACGTAGGTCCAATATGAAATTTAGGCGTGTGTTTAATGAGATAGTAACCAATTATTATTTAGACACTAAGAAAAGTAACCATAAAAGCAATTTGTAAGTTTGCTGATGACTGAACTGACTTTAATGGTACAGTGACAGTCCTAAATACTTAATCATTCTTTGAGTCTCTTCCTTGCTTCATTAAAAACCTATTTAAACATAACTACTGTTTCAAAGGACTGGTAAGAGAAAAATACAGAAAAAAAGGTGACATTTTAGCCAATGATGCTTTATTGCCTAAGCGTACAAAAATTAATCAAACGGCAAAAAGCAGAAGCATCTATAGAGACATTCTAGATAATGTTTATACTACATACATACACACAACAGAAAGAGAAGCCTAATACTTTGAAAGGAAAGGTTCCGTTTAAACTTTCAAACAAATTACTATACCAAAAAAACAAAACAAAAACACCACCACTTAGTAACTTCAACAAAGAATCACCTTTTACCTATCCTATTTCCTCAATGTTGAGTTTCCACAAAGTCACAAAGACCATGCTGGATAATACTGAAAATATCACTGTAATGCAATGCTAATCCCAACACTATTTCACTTCTTTTAATTTGAATTCTTAAAGTTCAAATGAAAGTTTCGAAATGCAAAATATAGAGTATGAGAATCTTATTTTAAGGTCCAACTTCTCCCATTAGATGTTCACTTCATATTAATATTTTTGTGCAACACACATAAGAAATTTAAATAAAGTGGTACTCAAAAACTATGATGCACATTAATTCTCCAAAAGAAAAACTCTTTGGAGGTCTAACTACAAGTCATTCCTAGTCCCACTAGCTAGATACACAAATAACTTTGCCTACCAGCCTTTGTGATTCACTTGCAAATCCATATTTCATCTTGTTCTCTGGGGTCGCACTACTTTGCAGACTGTCAGAGTAAGATCCTTATGGCCTTTGTATTATTTTAAATCTCAGAACATGAGTTTAAAGTAAAATATGTTTAATATTAGATTTAGCATTGCTTTTGATGTTTATGTGAATATTTATTTCTTCTTGTGTTTTTCATTAGGAGAAATTAGAGGAACATTATCAAAACAAAATCTACTCTGCTTCCAAAATCGGAGTTAAAAGTAGTTCCAGGTATCATACTTGGCTCTAAATCCTACAGCCAGTTTTGTGGATTTAAAATCAAGTTTTCGGGATTTTTTCCCTTCCCTATCCTCTGTGAAGGACTAAAACCAACAGATAAAAAAAGATACACAACTGCAAAAACAAAGTATTTTTTTTTAAATCACTCATTTCTTTCCATTTTAGTTTGCCTTAGATGTTACTTGTAACAATAGTAAGGACAATACATTTGGAGAGAACTTTGTTCTTTAATTAATGAGGTCCCTTTAAATAGAGTCAAAAGGCTCAATTCCATAGCACTTGATGCACGGTGCTCCCACTGAAAAGAGTGGGAATTCAATGCACCAAATAGATAGAGTATTGCGTTCAAAGATCCAATGCCAGTCTTATGATTTTAATTGGTGGGAGTTCTTGCTGGATTCTCACTTTAGAAGCATACAGAGTATAATGCTATACTTGTTATTTTCCTCATCTTCAACAAATACAAATGAGTCTGTGGCTAAAGCTACTCGTTTTGCAAAAGCAGCCTCCTTTGTTTGAGACTCAGGACATACTTTGAAGAATAACCATATTATGCGACACACAACAGTGTGTGACCAATTAATTTTTAAGAGGAGAAAGAGAACATCTTGGTTCTAGAAAGGCACTGGGAGAGATGTACAATATATGATGAGGGAGCTTTGCTTGGACAGACAAACAGGTACGCTTCCAAGCTGTGTGAATAACCAGATTTCATCTCTCTCACACTTGCTCCCTCAGCACAATCGAAAGTACCAGTATGTAATCCACACTGGGGGCAAAGCTGTTAATATCACTTTGCAAGCAATGTACATCTTTAGAGTGCTCCATAAAATGCTGTCTCCTTTTAAGAGGGCAGGCTTCTAAAAGGGGCCCTGATTGTTTTCCACTCTCCTCTATTCAACTGAGTAGGTGGGTGTGAGGTGACTCACTGCAGGTCAGCAGCTTTTCAAGTCAAAAATGTGGGTCACACAGGAGCTCTGTGTTTTACTATTGACACAGGGGGTCACCAGTTAAGCAGTGACGCTATGCAGTAAGTAATTCAGACAGTGGGGTTATTAAAGAGGCTGGTGTCACACTGCAAGATATATTGTTCAAATAAAGATATATTAAATCTAACAGTTGTCTCATCTGTCATTTTGAGCTGCAGCCCTTAAACACAAAGAGAAAATGGCTATTGCAGCCTCCCAAATACAAAGGCTATCAATTCTTCTAAGTTACTGGATTAAAACAACATTCAAAATCTAAGATTTTGATTTGAGCCAAAGTACAAAAAGTATCCACCTAACTAAAAGCACAAGCCAACATTTGCAACATATTAAAGTTCAAGGAAATAGATTTTGTAAAATATAACTGCTAATTTTATAGAGAGCATGCTGTTCAGTTTAATTTGCATGCAAAAGCCAGGAGAATGTGATTAAAAATACCCATCTAGAGACAGAGATGAAAAACTTCAAACATTTTCTCATTCCTTTCTGTTCCACTCATTAATTTCAATACCTCACTACAACAAAGGAATAGATAACACTTGTCCTTGACATTAGCTTAAATTGTCTTCGGTGTGCAATACAATACCTCTTAAATTAAACTTATTTTAAATCAACGGTCAAGGTTGATTCACAAGGTAAAACACTATCATAAAATTCTGTCTCACTACCCTTTGCCTTTATTATAACCTATTTAGCAACTTTCGTTTATTAAAAAAAGTTCTGAAAGTAAAAGGTCCCATATTTTTATTTATATATGTATATATTATAAGCCAAATAATTCAGTGTTTGACAGTGCTAGGTGCTCATAAACTATAAAGATGTTTATTTTCTGCCTTTTCAAACAAAAAAAATCAAATCAACAACTAAATTTAAGATTCTATGCATAATGTCATAGAAATAATTAAGACAAAACAATAGGCAGAGATTCATGCCCTCCTTTTTGTTTTAAATGGTACTTTAACAGAAAGCTTAAATGTAAACATCTATGATTAAATAATCACAAGCAGACATTTTATAACTGTTCAATCATGTTTGTTTTAAAAGATTTTAACAGTGAAAGCATAAGCAACCTAATTTTGAATAGCCATTACCTACATACTTGTACAATAAATCACAAAATATAATGTCATTTGGACACATGATCACATTTCAGTTTACACACCAACTATATAGCACTGGTAGGCTGCAGAGGTGGGATAACGAGGTATACTATTCCGAGGCAGTTCCCAAAGCCATCTCAGCCACAATTTTTCCAGGAACACATGTCTAATAAGGGACAGCGACACCCTTTAATAAGGCACACCCATCATCCCACCTCCATATATGGAAAGGGATATGTCCATTGTTACTGCCTCACCCCCTGCCCTCCCTGCTATTTCTATGACTGACACTGCACTCTACATTCCTTGCGCTCTGAATGGTCCATGCATGGCTATGCAAGGACATAAGGGGAAGACTCCTTCTTGTACATCCACTCAGCCTGAGTGCATACTGTATATAATCTGCTCAGGGAGAGGTAGGAGCAGGGCTTATTTCCAATAAAAAGGCATCAAATACAAATTTTCAAAATGCTTAAGTGACCCAGAAGCCGAGATCCACTGACTTTCAACGTAATTCAGACTTCTAAGCGTTAAAAAAAAAAAATAACTTTTCGAAATAGGACTTAGGTTCTTAAGTTGTTCATGTATTTGGGCACCTAAAGATGCAGATGGGCTTCTAGTGGGATTTTCAGCACCTAGGCATCCAAATCTCATTGCAAACAATAGGAAATAGGTGTGTAGGTGCTTTTGAAAATCCCACTAGGTGCCTATCAGCATCTTTAGATGCCTACACACCTTTAAAAATCTCGCCCTTAGACACCACAGAAGTAACAAACATTGTCAGGAATGTACCAACAGGAAGGACTGGGGAGGACAACTGAAGAGCACAGGACACAGCTGCTTGCCAATAGGCTTACAGAACACTAAACAATCACTTGAAGTTAAGTTAGCAAAAGATTTTTCCCCCTTATGCACAGAACTGAATGAAAATGGAATCTACACTATTTCCCAGATAATACTAAGCATTAAAACTTTATTCTCAGTTGTTTTGTACCGAGCCATTCACCCCATCGCTACATACAAAATGTCATTTTAATAGATGTTCTACTTTATCAGTCATTTTACAGACAATGGGTAACATTTTCAAAAGTTCTTAAGTGACAGCAGAACAAATCCAACTGACTCTCATTGGGATTTGTACTCCTAAACCACTAAGGTGCTTCTGAAAAATCCAACCTAAGCTCCATTTTCAAAGCTGTCTGCTTAGGCTCTTAAGTACCTAAATCACTTTTGAAAAAGGGGACTTGTGGTTCTACATCATTTAGGGGGTTTTGAAAATATTACCCCAAAAGCAGATTTAATGAAAAAGCTAAACAAAAAGAAAAATACGGTTTACGTGAAAAATAATATGATAGTTAATTTAGGAACATTCTGGCCCTTATAATCTTTGAGCTCCATTCACCTCCAATGAAGCAGAGCCATTCAAGCCATCGATAAGCCTCTGTGGGTGGGATGCAAGGTGGTGGTAGTGCCAAACAGAAATGGACTGGAAATGGATTTCCACAAGGGAGTTTAAAATTTTGATGGCCTGACATGGAGCAAAGTAAAAATACTTGAAAATATTCATGAATCAATAACCTAAAAAAGCTTACAGAAGACGTCAATTGAAATATTTTGTTTTGGAAATTTCGATTCCAACTTAAAAAAAGGCAAACTGACTAACATTTCTAAATGAAAAGCCATTTGAGTCAAAACACAAAGCTTTTCGTTTAAAAAAAAAAAAGTGTTGAAATGGAACATTTTAACAATTCTGAAACTTTTTTCCAAAAAGTTTCTGAATCAGGAGATTCACTGAAACCAACCCTCTCTCATGAATAGATTTGGTTTCATTGAATTGATATTTCCAACCAAAAATGTTTTGATCGAAAATTCCCAGTCAGCTCCACTACCAAGACCTTGGACAGGCTTAATCTCTGGCCAGGGAATTCACTGTAGACTTGCCAGCAGAAGCTTTCCTGGAGATGCTTTCAATGAGATGGATGCTGTGGATGCCCTGGTACCACCATCTCACTGGATAAATTACTTTGGGGGCTTCGGTGGACCACTTGGGACTCCCTCGGACATCCAAGAAGAACAGGGGATATAAAAAGCTTGGGCTGCTGGGAACCAATTCCAGGACAATGATTTACACAGTCTTTCTTTAAAGTGTCTATTTCATACTGAATTCAAATCTTGTTGCAGGGTTATTTTTTTATTAAAAATCATTCATGATTTTTATCTGTCAATTCCAAATGGATCATTACACTGTCAACACATCTTTATTATGCAAAAACATTCTAAATGTACCTCCTTTTGTTGAATAGGCAAAACAATGTATTCAATAATAAGTCTGTTTTTCATTTAATTTTGCATAAATGTAGTGTGTGTGTTGAAGCTTATTACCAAGGGTTCCAGGCTCCCACATCACACAGATATTAGCAGTTTGAACTCAGAGAAATATTTAAATTTGATACAATCTCCATCAATATAAATTCTTCCCTGTTACTCATGAAACTGCATGGACTTTGGCTGGTGGCTGATTTTAACTTTATAATTTCCTGTAATTTTTGTTGGCATTGTATCTTCATTAATGCTTTTATTAATTTTCTAGCTGTGTGATTACAGAGTAATCATCATCTATGGATACACAAGTGTACAGATGTACAGTAACTCTGTATACAACTGTACATTTAGCTATCGTACAGATACAGCTTTAGTAAAGAGATAAGATGATTGTGTGCAGTCACACATTTAAAGTCAGGTTTGAGAAAGAACAGTTCAGCCATACAAATGGGAGAGGGAGGAAATCTTTTTTCTATAAGGACCGGTCACATCGTCAAGTTCAATTACTGCAGTCACCGGTCTAACTTGGTCCCCCCCTCAGACTCTTGATTCCAATCAGAGCACCCATGTTACATAGGATTAAATTAACCCTAATTGTCTTGCTGGATGGATATGTTTGTCTCTCTCTGAAAAATTAATACTGCCTTCTGGGATTTTTGTTTCATTGTGAAACACAGACATATTTAAACAAAGCAGACTAAAGCAGTGCTTCCAAAGTCAGGCCGCCACTTGTTCAGGGAAAGCCCCTGGCTGTCTGGGCTGGTTTGTTTACTGTCACATCCGCAGGTTCAGCCAATCACAGCTCCCACTGTCCCAGGCCAATGGGGGCTACGGGAAGCGGTGTGGGCCGAGGGATGTGCTGGCCGCCCTTGCCGCAGCCCCCATTGGCCTGGAGCGGCAAACCGCAGCCAGTGGGAGCCGCAATTGGCCGAACCTGCGGACGTGGCAGGTAAACAAACCAGCCAGGCCCGCCAGGGGCTTTCCCTGAACAAGTGGCAAATCTGCTTTGAGAAGCAAAGGACTAGAGGAGCACTCATCCTGGTTCCTCTTCTCAATCAATAATCTCCTCTATTCTCTTATCTCTAATTCCCTGCATATCATTCTCTCCCAATATCTTCCCATTCATCCTCTTTCCCCTGCTCTGTAGCACTTCCCACCCCCACACACAAGCGTCTCTCCCTAACGCTCCTCCCCATTATATTCTGTTTGAGTTATAACTGGAACGTGACATATCAATGACTGTGGTATTTTTCACTTGGCAGTTAAGATAAACAGAGATGACAGTGGAGTGCCTTGTCCAAAATCATACCCATGCCAGCCGGGGCACCAAAATTCACATTCAGATTTTCAGCCGGGAATGGGGCTAGAGATATGACAGTCCAGGGCTCCATGTTGGCATACAAGGTGTAATACTGAATTACCCTGTACCCTTAGATTGTTATAAAAAGTCAATCAGGTGTTTAAACAATTAGGGACGGATTTTCAATTATGACAAATACCTATAACCCCCACTGACATCGATCAGAGTCCTGGGAGCTCAGGGCCTCTGAAAATCAGGCCTTTAAAGACTTGGCGGAGGTGGGGGGGAGAGAACGACTTTGAAAATTCCATTTAGACACAATTCTGTTCATAGCTTCTGTACTTCTCATTGCACTGCTCCTATTAACATTTGTATGAAAGCAGGATGTTTGTGTTTAAGAATATATCTGTTCTAGTTTATTTTCCATTTAACATAATCCTGTTTTACATTTTTAAAACTCTTCAGTAAGTTGCTCCACAGCTACCTCAAGGATCTTGCCTTTCTTTCTTTCTACTCTTCTCCAACTGTCTGATATAAAAAAAAAATTAAAAAAGCACTGTCTCCTTCTGTAACCTTCACTTAATCTCATTACCATTGGTGCAAGAATCGTCTTGTCTGCTGCTTCAGCCATCAACAGCAGCCTGTCTCTTTGCCTCAATTCTTCATTTTTTTAATCTCATCTGAAAGCATATATCTGTTCTCCTTTGCATATAGCTCCTAATTTCTATTGCCAAATTTCTTTTCATTTCGATCTTTAACTGTACCTATTATTCAACTTCTAAAAACACTTTGAGATGCAGTTTGTAAGGAAGTCACCATACAAAATAAAGATGTAGTGTATGAAACTGCTATGGGTTGCTGTGGAAATTATTATGCTGTCATAAGAGATTAGAATTTAAGATGGGGAATAAACAGCAGGAGCAGATAATACCTTAAAGATCCTGTTTTAATGAAAACATCCCCAGTATTTAAAAATAGAGAGAAAGACTGGAAATGAGAGAGGCAGTATCTCTTCTAAAGAAGGTATGTTTCTAAGTTTTCATGAAGGATCGCCTCTTTTGAAGTTCATCACTTTTAAGTTACCTGCATCACTGGAGACCATTTGTTTATTAAAGTAGTTCTGCCTATCTAAATATAAAAAATATACTATGGGGCCACATCATGAATATAATGAGAAACATATTATGCCTTAAATATTTGTTCAAATCCCTTGCTTTACTATAACACTGCATCTCAGGGAAGAATCTTTGTGCCTAATAATTGTTTTCTCCCAAATTATTTCTCTGGTTAGTGCAATTATCAAATATCACCTGCGCTAATATATTAGAAGTCCTTAATAGTCAACCCTTTAAGAGCCATGAATATAGAGTGTATGTCCAGCAGAGCGGCATGTAACCCTTTGCTGTACTTGCTGGTTCTATCAATCCATGGGGAAACAAACCTTGCCCCACCTCAAGAAGAACATGTCAAGAACGAAATGAGGAAAAGTGAACTCAGCAACAAAAACTTTCCTGGTCAAAAGCACCATTTCCAATAGGCTGACTATTATTTGATTACTAAATTAACAGCTTCCTAAACATGGTGTCTGGGATTTTAAGTGAGTGTAGGAGCAGAGGAATCAGGTTTTCCTGTGGCCCCAAGATTTATAGTATTACTCCACTTGGAGACTGTCTGGGACTGATTCTGAGACCATTATTTGGAAGGAACGTGGGAGATGGAAACTTCCCCAACACAGGGGTTCTCTAGAGTGCAGGGCCACAAAGCAGAATGAGGAGCAGTTGCAGAGGAAAAGCATGAAGTATGAACTGATAAACAAAAAGAAAGAGATAGGATAAATGAAGATGTAAGAACAGGAATAAGAAGCGTAAAATGCACAGAATCTGGAAGATGGGAGAAGAAAGGCCCAGCCTCAAGCAAAAGCAGCCCAAGTCATTTCTTGGTGGCCACCACAGACCTGCATCGTTTGCCTGCTCTCTGCCTAAGGTAACAGACACCAGAGAGGAGGAAGTCTGTACTTGACAACTCCAGCAGCTAGCTTGGGATCCCATAAATCACAAGGTCAGAGCAGCAAGTGGGTAGTAGGATACCCAGTGAAAAAAAGAACTGGAGAAGCAACATCCATCATTTGTACTGGCAGCCAAAATAAACTGAAATAAACTCTCTTCCCTATGATGCTTCGGAGTTGTTCACAATAAACAAAAGTAAAATTTCAACACTAAAAACTTAAGACAGATAAAATGTGTTCATTTACCACACAACTGGCCTCAGAATTCAAAACAGTTACACAGTTCTAAGAACTGATTTTAAGTTACAGCATTACAATAATTCCATGAGATGATCTCTCTCTTGATTAACCTGTTTTTTTTAATAATTATTATTATTATGCCCAGAAGTACTTTGGTGCCTAAATACACATGGCCCGATTTCCGAGGCACTGAGTAGTTAAAACATCTTTTGACTTCAGTGCATGCTGAGCATCTCTGAAAAGCAGGGTCTATTTATTTGGGGTATAGAAATGCAGATTTTCTAACTTAAGGCATCCCATTTTGAAAGTGTTGGCCTACTCGTATTTGTATTGTGCCAACAGTGTACTAGACATTTTTCCATATTGTCAGATTATGTATTCCTTAAGGCAAGTGACAAATTGCTGAAAAAAGAAAAGTTTTTCATTCATTTGGGTCATAAATAATATATATAGATCACTGAAAACCATTTTGTTATTAAATCAGTCTATCTTAATCAAAATTTCAAACACTGCCCATTTACTTAGTGTATTTGTGATTTAAATTCTATGCTGAAGTTCTTTAAAAACCCAAACCATAAAGTCTTGATTTTCAAACATGGCACAGCTTCTGTTTTATTGGTCTTTCTAAAATGCATAATGGAAAGGACAAGGAGATTAGTCCTTATGGATTAGTCCTTACTTGTGGCAGTATAAAAACGTAAACAAAAGAGATCCTGGATTACCATCTCTGTCATGCTTATTTCAATATATTGGACACAGATGGTTAGCACAGAGCTGAAGGCACCAAACGGCTACAGGTATCACAGCACTTTCCAAAGAGGTATCTTGCTACGCTCTCTCAGAATCTCTCAGAAAAATTGTACTTTTCAGCAGCTGACAGAGCAAATGCTCCATCAACCTAGCAAGGAACAGCAGCAAAGAGAAAAAACAGCCAGAGAGAACAGTCACTGTACTGTCTCCTCACTCTATCACTGATATGTGTGGCAGACTTGCAGAAAAATCTTTTGATATTTAGGTTAATTTTTAAGGTAAAAACTTCCTCATCAGAGAGATGGAAACATTGTTTCCATGAACATGAATCTAATATTTATATCTTATAAAGCAGAAAACACCATTAAGAGCTCAATAATAAACCACAGCTGATTTTATTCTCCACGTTCAAAGAGAACTGGAATGGTATAATAACTATGTCTGAGAGATAAGGTGGGCGAGTGGTTAGTCCAATAAAAGATGTAACCTCACCTACTCACCCACTTTGTCTCTCTAATATCAGCTACACCATTCCATATAATAACTATGACTGTCAGAAAAGCCACCCTCCCTGCACTGTGCTGGCCTCAGACTCTGCTCACCGTTCTATTTTAGATTTAGTTTAGTGCTTTCATAGACAATATGATGGAAGGACAAATACAAAGAAGAAAATGAACAATCTAAAGTTGCTGAGGAATAAGTGAAGGCTCATGCTGTAACTTCAATAATTGTTTTGAAAAGAGAGAAAATCTGTATATTGAACTGACAATAGAACCCCATGTTTTCACTTCTAATTCACTAGTCAAAACCTGGTATTGTTTGGTAGTAATTAAGGTTTGTTACAATCAAATGCCTTTTCTAGGAATTGCATGAAATTAGTTGGTGGTCTGAGTCCAGTTTGCAGAAGACGGACAAACATTAAAAAAAAAAATCATCAGAATTCTACATCCTGATTAGCAGAGATGCAGTAAAAAGAGTGGACTATTCTGCGATTCTGGGAATTTGCCCCTCTGGGTCTCGACAAAGTATGTTGGTGAGATAGTGGGGAATCAGAGACTTCTGGATGGGATGGGTTGGTGGGAGAACCCCTATANCAAAAAGCAATAATGCTACCTTTGGTGGGGGTGGGGGGGGGGATTAGTTCAGACAATATGGAAAGGAAGGCAGATAGGATATCTTGAGCAGATGGGAAACAGAGGCAAAGTGGTGAAACTAGGAACTGTGGGGATTGAGACATTACGCAGGATCAGAGACGGATATGGGGGACGGAAACTGGGAAAAGAAACAGGAGCAGCAAGACAACAGAGCAGGCAGAAGGAGTCTAAGCACCCCACACACTGTTATTTGCAGCTGTGCTGACCAACAGAAAAGAGGATCTCCAGATATTCAGTGGCTGCTGCAGGGATGGGGAGGAGAGAAGATGAAGATCCAGCTAGGAAGGATTGGCTTGTGTAAATGAACAAACAAAACATTCAGTGTTTTGAGATTCCTGCAGTCCTTTGATCAGGCAGCTATTATGGGACTTGGAATTAAAGGGTTAAACATCATTTACAGTTATGTTACAAGCTGTAAGGAGATACCAGGATATACTGCAGTTATATTAACATACGTGTAGTACGATCTTTGGAAGAGTGCCAGAAAGAGGGTACAACTGCGAGTCTTACATTTTTCTTTGATACTTCATAGGGGTAGAATTAAAATTCTCTTGGTGCACGGAAGTGGCCTAGGAAAAGTCACCTGATACTGAACAGAACTCTTCATAATGGTTTCTACAAGTCATTAATGTATAAAAGAGGCTCAGAGAATGGCTTGCATTGAGGCTTTCAGAATAGAAGATATTATATTAAAGATATACACATGTTTAAACTTGCCTCTTAAAGCTAGCAGGCTCCATTTAAAAAAAATATTGTGAATTTATTCATTCCATGTGCATCCTGTGGCACTGAAGGATGCTGAATTTCTCAGGTCTATTTTGACTCCTTTACTGCTATATTTCTTCAAAAACAATAAAGCGCATCTGTATGCAAATAGAATGTATTTACATAGGTTCAACCAATACCATTCATTTTGTGTTGCTTTATCATCTTGTATAATAAAATCTTGCTCGTCAAGAAATACACTGAAAATAGCTAAGTACAATTCACCTTCATTATGCCATCCAGTGCTGGTTCAAACAAACCTGTATATCCCTGTGATGCCATATAACTCGTCCTCCCCCCTTCACCCCCCCCCATATTTGTACTTTTTCATCTTCCCAAAATACGTCACATCAACTGAAGTTCACTCCCATGCAGGAAGTACATAACCTGTCTAAAACTAAAGCCTACATTTCTCAAAGAACTTGGCAGAATCTGCAATACAAGGAAGAGCCATGGTAGAATGGGGCAGACCTGATACTCAGGGGGGCTCAAATAATTATCACCCAAAGCTCTGTCAGCATTTCACATTGCTTCTAAGAGCAAGAATGTTGTGCACACCCATCTGCCAGCTAGCACTTGGTGATAACCAGAGCACACACAGTAGCCAGAGTGAGAGGCGGGACACACCCCAAAACTCTATTGGGGCAGTGGCCCAGACTATTTCCTAGTGCATTTCCAGGATCAGAGGGACGATGCCACACTGCTGGCCCAAGATGGGCTGAGGGAAGAAGCTCACTCCTCCTTCCTATTGCACCAAAGCAGAATAAGGGACAGAAACATTTTGGAGGAAGGGAATGAAACTCAGTACAAAATAGGTTTGTCTCTTGAAAACAACAAAAACAAAACAACTTACATTCATCTCTAAGACTCTCTCCAAAGCAGAGATCAAAAATACTGAAAATACTGTGGGAAAAAAGTAACCATCATTTGAACATAGGCTGTTGCAAAGTTTACATTAGAAGTACATTAGTATCTCACTAATTCACACTTTATCAATCTTTAGAATTCACATTAAAAATGGTCCCACCACCTCTGAGCAAACATTCAATAGCAAGGACAGTGCCGCAATAAGCTCTTGTGTTAAGATTGTTTTAGAAGCATAGGAACATTCTTCCGTATATTTACTAATCACATGTGCCAAAATAAATGAAGTAAGTACATTTAGCGCTGCATTATGCTCACCTTTTCATTGTGTTTGTTCGCTTGCATGCTAATTTGCAGAATTTAGTAACCAACAATGGGTTCCTGTCATTAGGGTGAATTAGAGCTATATTAATGTGACCAGATTGATCCAGAATGCTGTAAACATTAGGTATTAAATAAATACAAGAGAAACTGAACAGTTTGGTGTAGGAGTCAGATGTGCTGTAGAATCCAAGAAGTGGAGAGGCAAAAAGTTTTCTTAACTCAGACAGGCAAGATGCAATCAGTCCATGCCAATGAAGCACCAAAATCAAATACTACATACATAGCCTGAGCTGTTCACAGGAAGCAGTTGTCACAGAGAAGGGTTTTTTTAATTGCTGTTATTTGTTTTTAAATATCTCCTGTGTCTCCTATATAGTACCATCCCAGATAACCCTAGCATTCTAAACCCAGCATGTCAGGGCCACAGGCTTTACAACTCCCACTTGCAACGTATGCCTGCCAAAAGCCAAGTTAGATGAAAGTAACATCTGCAAACTGCAGCACTGACAAACTGCACCATGCGAGCCACAAGCAGCTTTTTACAGTTAAAGTGCAGCCCATGGAGCCCCCCATTCTCGACCCACCAGAGTGCAGGAGGGAGCTTGGGGCTTCTGCCCTGCAGCAGGGTGGTGGAGCTAGGTGCTTCTGCCCTGCAGGGAACAGGATCTTGGGGCTTCAGCTCAGTGCCACCCCACAGAGATTACACCCACCACCCTGCGGGGCAGGCTGTGAATGTCTTGCAGCTCTTGAACTTCTAAGATTATTATTGGCTCAGAGGGTCAGTAAGTTTGGCCACTCTTGGTATACTATGAAGCCCAACTCAGTTTTCTGATAGTGGTGCTGTGCTAGTCTCCTCAGGGCAGCCCAGGACCCTAAGCCACTGAGTTAAGCCCTCTGTCTCAGCAAGAGGGAGTTTCACTGGAGATCAACCTATGGCAGCTCTCTGACATACCAGTCTGTCTGCTTCACCAGTAAACACCTCAAGGCTCTACCAGTGTTACCTACAAGGCAAGATTAAGAGTCAGTAAACCCGTTCCCAAATTCCCCAGAAATCTCTCTCTGCAGTGACCAGTCCCTCTCACCAGATACACACAGAAATTAAGTTTGTGTCCTCCAGAGAAAAAGCGTACACATCAGCCTATTTAAGTAAAGCATGAGGCCTCAGCTAACCTATCAGAACAGAACAAAGATGATTTTGCTGTAAAAGAAGAATAAATTAATAAAGAACAAAGGCAAGAAAAAAGAAAGCGGTTACAAACAAAAACAATACAACACACTTTCTAAGGCCTTAAACTTAATTCCAGCAAGCTATATCTTTGCCTAAAACAGTTTCTCACTTAGGGTATGTCTACACTACGAAATTAGGTTGATTTTTATAGAAGTCGATTTTATACGGTTGATTGCATATGTCCACACTAACCGCATTAAGTCGGAGGAGTGCGTCCTCACTACCGTGGCTAGCATCGACCTACGGAGCAGTGCATCGTGGATAGTTATCCCACAGTTCCTACAATCTCCGCCACCCATTGGAATTGTGGGTTAAGCTCCCAATGCCTGATGGGGCAAAAACACTGTTGCAGGTGGTTTTGGGTACATGTCATCAGTTGCCCCTCCCTCTGTGAAAACAATGGCAGACAATCATTTCGTGCCAGACACCAAGCTGATTAGAAGAGCACAGCAAGGCGCGCTACGCATCAGAGAGGCTTTGAAAACCAGTTTCATGACTGGCCAGGCTTTGGTGTGACAGTTGTGTGTGTTTCTCCTTGATGCAAACCTGCCCCCCATGTTGATTTTAATTCCCTATAAGCCAACCACCCTCCCCTCTTCAAAATAAAGTAACTATTGTTTTGAAACCATGCATTCTTTATTAATTAAAAAGAAATGAGATAATGGACAAGGTAGCCTGGGTGGGGTGGGGGAGGAGAGAAGGACAAGGCCACATTATTTATTGTAGCCACACTAAAAATTAAACTGTTTGAATGACAGCCTTCTGTTGCTTGGGCCATCCTCTAGAGTGGAGTGGCTGCATGCCTGGAGCCTCCCCTCCCCGGCCACGTTCTTGGGCATCTGGGTAAGGCAGATATGGAACACGGGGAGGAGTGAATGCAGCGGGGATCTGTGCTCCTGTTGCCTTTCCTGCTGCTCCAACAGCAGCTTCATCATGTCCATTTGCTCCCCCATTAGCCTCAGCATCACATCCTGCCTCCGCTCTTCACACTCACTCAATTCTTTCCTGACCTCTGCCACTGAATGCCTCCCTGCATTAAGCTGTGTCTTATCGGTGCGGGAGGACTGCATGAGCTCGGAAAACACGTCATTGTGAGTGCGGTTTTTTTTGCCTTCTAATCTGCAATAACCTCAGGGATGGAGATGATAGTGGGAGCACAGAAACATTCTACCCTCTGGAGGGACTGCATGGTCACCTGTGCTGCTGCGTTCACCACGCTGACCAAACAGGAAATTAAATCAAAAAGTTCCCGGGGCTTTTCCTGTGTACCTGGCTAGTGCATCAGAGTTGAAAGTGTTGTCCAGAGTGGTCACAATGGACCACTCTGGGATAGCTCCCGGAGGCCAATACTGTCGATTTGTGTCTGCACAACCCTAAATTTGACCCAGCAAAGTCTATTTTAGTGCTACTCCCCTCACCGGAGAGGAATACAGAAGTCGATTTTAAGAGCCCTTTAGGTCGACGGAAACAGATTGGTTGTGTGGACTCATTCTTTTTAAATTGACCTAATGCAGCTAAATTCGATCTAACCCCACAGTGTAGACCAGACCTTACAAACTATTATAAGAGCCTGCCCTTCAAGCCAAGAGGATCCACCATTCACAGGAAACAGCACCCTGGATACCTACCAGGTTCTCTTCCCTTCTTTTAATAGTCCACCGAACCTTTTAAGAGTTTCCTCGGATAAAGCTTTTATCTTCCCTACTGCTTGTGCAGACCCCATGCTGTCTCCCTCTTCTTTTGGTCAATTTGCTTTCCCAACTGGTTTAATCACTTTTTTGAGCTTAAATGTCAATGTACTTCTACTGTGTCTCTGGCCTCACCTTGCTCAATTTGCAGTGAAGACACTGACAAACTGGAAAACAACATTCCTTTGTCTAGGGCAAACCTGTGTATCAACTATTTCCAAAATTTGTTTTTACAATATATTTCCATATATATAATTTTTTATACACAAACCATACATACACCACATGATGATATTCATGACTAAAGTGTCACCAGTTTTTACATACAATATCTTACAAAACATTGTTTGGCTAACTATTTTGACAACAGTCTGTTGAATGTGTCCTTTGCCAGTTGGAACAAAGAAGATCTGTGTCACATGCTTCCGCTTTCTTTTTTCAGGATTCCTAAATCAATCAGTTCTGACTGCTTAGAGCATCTCTAACTTCTGGCCAAAGTAAACCTTCTCTGGAGAAAATAAGAACACTAACTCATGGATCTGAGATTAACTTCTCAACTTTCTCGCCTTGCCTTTCAAACAATAGTAAGAGGTGATTAGAACCCTAAACCAACTCAACTCTCTCTTCCCATACTACAGAAAGCTAAGCAATGCACAACTGTTTAGGGTGATTGCCAGAAGCAGAAAATGGGACCTACAGTAGCAAACCTACATACTTAATAAAAAAAAAAGTACCTTTAAATGAACCAAAAAAAGCATCTATTTATACTAGCCATTAAAACTACTACTAATTGCTGATTACAACATAGGTGCAGGAGAGGGACATCATGAACTAAAAAGCATTTCCTGAGGAAGTTATGACTATATTCACAGGACACTGCTTTGCTGAAAAGGGGCAAATAACACTGCCAGATCTTGGCAATAAGGAGCCACCAAATCAAAAATGGTTTTCAGGAACCTAAGATAAACATTTTTGTTGGTGCCACAAAGCTCTTAATCTTGAGAGGATGATCCCAGAGCATCTAAATCATAAAAAGTGCTTTAGTAGTAAATAGTATGTCTCACATATAGATTACATGTGTGATGGGGTGTATTCAGTCTCTGCGGCTCTCTGCTGGGGGCCCTGCTGTCCTACTAAACCTTGTCTCAAGAAGCAGTGAGCTGATAGGAAAAGAGCAATGAATGTGGATCCTCCAAGCTTGCCTAGAAAGGAGTCTCAAGAGTGCTCATTTTGGAAATCACAGAGATCAGTTCTCCAGGGGCTAGCAAGAGCCAAGCAGAGCCCTGCTGGCCCAGATAAAAGGAGGTGAAGGGCCATAGCAGTCAGTGTCTATCTGGGAGCAGGAAAGGGTGCTCCTCTCTGGCCAGGAGCTCAAGCACTAGCCAGAGATTGTTTCTGGCTGCATTTTGAACACCTGGGTTTTCTCCATGCAGAAGGACCCAAAAACCCTAACCCTGAGGTAAGGGTGAAGCTAAATGGGCCAGGTGGGAAGAGGCCCAGGGAAGAAGCAGCAAAGAAGTGAAGGCAAGCAGTGCAGAGTAGTGGGTGGGTCTGGATTCCCCTACTTGCCATTATGGCATAAACCCCAAGAAAGGGACAGGATTACTTGAGAGCCTGAACACGGGCCTGAATTTAAAGGGCCCAGAGCCAGGACCAAAGACTCTAACAAGAGCAACAGGATTGTTCAGTTACTTGACTCCATTACCCTGGAAGAGTTCATTTGGACTTTGTGACCTGGCTGGAGAACCAAGCCCCAGAAGAACCACCAAAGTCAGACAGCAGCCTGCACGGGATGCCAGGATCAAGGAAAGGACTGCAGTAAACCACCCAACCACTCATGCAATGGGTGACACCCCCACCACACTACAACATTCAGTACCCAACCATCCCTTTCTGACCCCTAAATTAAAATGCCAAATCCTGTCCCCTGATACTCATCCAGTTCCCATTTACATCATTATGGAATTACGAGCTATATATGTGTATAATTTGGAATCTGCATCAGCATTCATTAATGCAGCTCTTCATGTTAGGAGGAAGGTAGAAACTTTACAAAAAACTCTAATTTTTCTTTTCTTGTTAGTGAAATTTCACAATGGTCTAACCTGTTATACTTCCAATTATTCAATGACTGCATACTGGTAAAGATGACAGCTACTGACACGTAGTGTTTTCACATATCAGAAATATCAAAACTACCAGAGCATCAGTTCAAAGAATAAATATTGTCTCAGCAACAGTAACATCACACGCTGTGTGTTTTCACTCAAATGTTCCTAGTCTAAATCAGTCATTTAAAAGGCAGAAGTTGCAAAATCAAAGGATGATATTCATTTTGCTGTTAGTTGCAGGGGGTTCAGGTTTTCTTCCAAAGTGGGTCATAATTAAATTCAAACAAGCATTTGAAAATAAAGGCAAGTACTGAATGGAAGATTCTCCGAAAACCATGAATCCCATTGTCAGATTTTTATTTTCATCCAATACTTCATCTTACATATCAAGTTATTTTCACATCTCTCTGATTCATCATACTGACTGAGCTAAAGTAATAAACAAATATATTAAGGATTAAAATTATGACACATTAGATCTTTAAAATCTGTAATAGTTGAGTGATTTATTCACCTTAGATTATCCTGATGACTATCCACACACATTAAGCAAAAATTCAATAAGACAAATATTTGTTTATACAATACAGAAAATTGTGTGTCCTTTGCCAGTTGGAACAAAGGGGCTCAGTGTCACATTCTTCTGCTTTCTTTTTTCAGGATTGCTTGATTTAAACATTAAAAGCAGGCTAGGAAAATATCTATTGTCAAGACAGGCCAGGACAACCAATATCCTGGATCAGACAAGTTAAATTTAAATTTACTACACTTATAAAGTTTGCAGACGATACCAAGCTGGGAAGGGTTGCAAGTACTTTGGAAGATAGGACTATAATTCAAAATAATTTGGCCAAACTGGAGAAATGGTCTGAAGTAAACCGGATGAAATTCAATAAGGACAAATGCAAAGCACTCCACTTAGGAAGGAACTATCAGTTGCACACATACAAAATGGGAAATGACTGCCTAGGAAGGAGTACTGCAGAAAAGGATCTGGGGGTCACAGTGGACCACAAGCTTAATATGAATCAGTGTAACACTGTTGCAAAAAAAGCGAACATCCTTATGGGATGTATTAGCAGGACTGTTGTAAGCAAGACACGAGAAGTAATTCTTTCACTCTAGTCCAGTTGAGGCCTAATCAGCATGAAGTATTGTGTTCAGTTCTGGGTGCCACATTTCAGGAAGAATGTGGAAAAATTGGAGAGAGTCCAGTGAAGACGGACAAAAATGAAGGTCAAGAAAACACGACCTATGGAGGGAAGACTGAAAAAATTGGGTTTGTTTAATCTGGAAAAAAGAATGAGAGGGCACACGATAATAGTTTTCAAGTATGTAAAAGATTGTTACAAGGAGGAAAGAGAAAAATTGTTTTTCTTAACCGCTGAGGATAGGACAAGAAGCAATGGGCTTAAATTGCAGCAAGGGAGGTTTAAATTGGACATTAGGAAAAACTTCCTAACAGTCAGGGTAGTTAAGCACTGGAATAAATTGCGTAGGGAGGTTGTGGAATCTCCATCATTGGAGATTTTTAAGAGAAGGTTAAACAAACAACCGTCAGGAACCGTCTAGATAATACTTGGTCCTGCCACAAGTGCAGGGGACTGGACTAGATGACCTCCCGAGCTCCCTTCCAGTTCTATGAGTCTACTTATTGCCTACAGGTCATGTTACTGACCTGCATGAAAAAAATATTGGATATATGACTGATTGGTGGATCCAGCCCACTACTGAAAATAGAAACTGGCCTTCTGCCTCAGTTTCCTTGTAAATGTCACCCAAACGAAGAAGAAATTGATGACTGAGCCACTGATTACTTTGTTAATTTCTTCCTCCTCTGGCTCTACTCAGCCACTTGAGCTACATGCTGCACTTGACTGATTAAAAGTGCATATGACTGACTGTGTATATGCTCTCCCCAAAGTGCAGTTGGGTATAACTGCCACTCAATAGCATTTGCAAGGACACTCGGGCAGGCAGGGAGGCAATTTTCATTTTCAGCTTCAGATCAGATACTGCCCAGCCTGGGCCGGCTCTAACTTTTTTGCCGCCCCAAGCAAAAAAAAAAAAAAAAAAGCACCACCCCACTGTAACACCCTCTACCCCGCGAGCGCCGTGCCGCCAAACCCCACCCCCGCTGCACTGCCGAAACCCCTGCCTCCCCGAGCGCTGCGCTGTCGAAACACGTCCTCCCTCTGAGTGCCACCCGGCCGAACCAAAAACAAAAACAAACAAAAAAAAAAACCACACTCCAGCGCCGCCCTGCCGAAACAAAATAACCCTGAGCGCTGCCCCGCCCCACGGTGCCAACCCAAGCACGTGCTTGGTCAACTGGTGCCTGGAGCCAGCCCTGTGCCCAGGTAACGCAACTGGAGAAAACTATATTTTCATGACGGATAACCACATTTAGGATCCCAGTAGTTCTCTGACAAAAAATTTACTAACATGATTAGGACAATGACTCCTTCACAAAAAGTGAGGGACAACAAGATTGTGGGTTGTTTGGATTTCAGATTCCAGCTCTCTCCCCTCATTATTAATGATCTCTTTATATTCTTGAGATATGTATTTTAACAATGGCTTTGATGCCACATTTATTGGTCATTCTCAATTAATTAGTCAAAGTATTAGACTAGTTAATTAGACAAATGAAGTAAGGAGTAGCTCAAACAGCTGACAGATCAGAAATGGCCATTTTTGGCCATCTGGCAAGAAATGTTTCCTTAAAACTTTCAGACCTTTTGCCATCAATCAAATAAAAAATAAATGATAAGAGTAATCAAATACAACCTCTTTGCTACATGCCACAACCCTTAGACAGCTAGGCTGGAATACCTGATAGAGATAATCTGCCACGCCACTATTTTTCTTTGCACATAGTGGATAGTTGTCCACGGTACTAATATAACGTAACTGGCTGCTTTATGGAAGTCTCAAGATATTTGGGCATAAGATGAACAGATATGCTTATTATACTATACCTTTCCCAGGAATGTTAATAAAGCATATGAATGGGACTGGAGATTCTGCTATTCTTCATCCGCCAAGACTGACCCGTCCAGCCAGAACTTCGAGCACATCAAGAACATGGTATGGGGACCCTCACATTGCTGCCACCTGTTCCATAATCACTTGGGTTTGATTCAACCACCTTCAATCACATTGGGTAGTAGTTCTATAGCACAAGGAGTGTCAGGGCTTGGAGTAAGCACGAGACTCCACACTGTAGGTTAGTCAACCCAGAACTTGACTTTTCATAAGCACTATATTAATTTAAAAATAAAATCTTCCATAATCTTCACAGGCATAGGAAAAGGGCTCAAGATCTCCAGCATGGAGAAACCATGAAGTGAGTGGTATCACCTCAAAATACACATAAACATATACTTCTATGCAAAAAGCAAATTACCAACATCCATCTAACCAGCAACTTTCAACATTCTACTGGAAATAAATATATTGCTTTCATTTTCACTGGAATTGTGAGCTGGCTTTCATCTTTTTCATATTGTTTCAGACAGTTAACGTATTCTCTCCTCACTGGACAGAAAATGAACACATTATGATGAATCCATCTTAGAAGGACCCGTGGCAGCCAGATAAAACATGGTTATTACTGTTAGAACTAAAATGAAATATTCTGAAAATGGCAAGACATTGTTAGCCTGATGTTCAGAAGAAAAGCTGGAAATAGAAGAATGGGGGAGCAAGGAGAGGTTGTTTCTCTACTTTTTCAGATTTATCTTAAAAACAAGATTCAACATTTTGCACTTAAAAAAAAAGCCTTGATTACTCCATCAAGCAAATGCAATGTGTGATATTTTTTTATGTAAACTACTGACAGCAATATTTGAACAGTTATTTTTTTCCCTAAAGAAACTTCACACAACCATAAAATTTTCATGCGAAAAGAATAATTTCTTACATATACCAATCAATCAGGCCAGGTCACTTTGGTGCTCATCAGCAATTAGGAAACAAGATTTCTGATATGTTTTGGTTCTCTCTCTTAATATTACCACCTCAAGAAGGAAAACCAAGAGAAGATAACTGCAAAAAAAACTGAACGTGTGTTTAAGCTTATAAATCTCTTTTTTTTCTGTTCAAATTCTCGGTAGCATTTTTTAATACACACCCAGCATTGACAAACTCGTTGCTATTATCAACTACCATGTTTACTTATTTCTGCTAGGGTCACAAATGAATGGCCTGACAAACAGCATGACTAGAATTTTATACATTTTAGTGTGTATTTATTACGAAAAAGGCCGAGTTGTAGCCCTTAAAGGCCCTGGATTAGAGGGTTGTGAGGTTATTATATGGTGGGTTGTGAGCTGTCAGCCTCCACCTCAAACCCTATATTTCCTCCAGCATGTATAATGGTGTTAAATATATAAAAATGTGGTTTTTATTTATAAGGGGGAGGCTTGCTACGTGAAACGGGTCACCAGTACAAAAGTTTGAGAACCACTACTATGGAACAAAGACTTCTATAGGCTTTTACAAAATCAAATCCTTGTATTCAAATAGTTTGAAGATGGCCCCAGCAAGAGAGAGAGAACTAATATGCCCGGTCTTGATCTTATTTTTACCAGTGTAAATCCACAATAACATCACTGAAGTCAGCAGTGTTACACCAGCATAAAATGGGCTCATGCTTTATCAGAATCTGACCCAATATCTTTTCAAACACATCGGCATTTTAGAACATTTCCAACTCATCAGCCCAAAATTAGATAATTTTAAGCATTGCTAAGTAATCTTATATATCCTACTTGTGTAAACTTCAAAATTTGATCCCTCTCAGGTTGTATTCCTAAATTTAAAAAAAAAAAAAAAAAAACCTAAAAATTTCATCCTAGTATGTTTTTAAAGAATGCAATGTATTTATTTTCAGTTTAAATAAAATCAGGAGTAAAGTGGAAATAAAAATTTGCCTTTTTTCTGTCCTTTACTGGGTTTACGAGAGTGCTGAAGGAAACATGGCTAACAAGTTCTTGCAAGAGAGACACATAAGGACTGGAATCCTCATAAGCCAATCGGAATGCATTCTTACAAACATAATTCAAGTTCAGGATACATGCATTTTAATACAGCTACTTCAGATTCCATAATCTAGTAGAGATCACATCTGATACAATTTCTGAGTATCATATATTAATTACTCAGCATTATTTCAGAACTCTGGGTACCATAATAATGCAGGACACTTTTTAAGAAGCACTGAGTTCACATTTTCTTTAAGAAGAGTCTATTTTACTCTCTGAGGAGTCTTCCAGCATGATAGGCAACATGTCAAGAATAATAAAAATGGTGCTCTGTACATTAAGATTTCTTTTTATTTGGAAGGGGGAGGGGATAACACTCTTGGCACCAAGAAATGTAGGAAAGAGTATAAAAGTTTTGTAGCTGTTCTGTACTAGAGGATCATTAGGCACTTTCTACTGCTCTGCAAAGTGGTAAATAGGTTTTCAGCTCTTTTAACTATTTGGGGTTAAAAATAAAACAGCAGGAATGAAACACTGTAGAGCTCTAGTTACTGTAAGTAACACTTGTATCCCATTTATCCATCATTCTTTTTGAAGAAAGGGCTGAATAAGATACACACAAAACATTTTTAAAATATCAAAGTATTTACCAATGTCAATATACACCAGTGTGTGTATGTATGTTTCTTGTTATAACATTAAGGGTCTAGCCCTCAAAAAACAGGAATTTAGTTAGTTTCTCATTACATCTTTAATACATGCTCCCCAGTCCAAATAGTACATATTCCATTCTTACAGGTCTGTAATAGATGGCCATAAAAATAGGGTAAAGTAAAGACTGAATTGCCTGTCTTCTAGAAAGTTATATTAAGAAAAAAGATTTCAATAGTACAAGCAGGCAACAAGTTTTAAAGTAACTAACATTTGTACATAGGCTAATCAATACCATTGGGGTAAACCCAGAATTCGATCCCTGACTGAACTACTTTTTGAGGTTACATCTAATCCACTGTTACAAACAGATAAAGTTTATTATAACCAAACCAAATTCCCTTGGATTTAAAGTGCTGCTGGAAAAGGAAATCTCACCAAAATTATTCAGAGAATATTTTTGTCTCTTTCCTTTTTTTAAAGGATATTCTTTTAAATAACATCTTTCCAGGATCAACTTAAGTTCTTAGTAAAAAATTAAGGCCCCAATTCAATAAAATCCTTAAGCACATATGGAACTTTATCTATATTCAGCACAGCATATTTTTAAAGGACACTGGTAAACAAATTCCTGAATGAATAATTATAATATATTTGTTCAAACAGGCTGAAATATCAATATTTTCCTTCAAAAATTTTGGATTTTATTTAACAAAGGACTGTGTCACAGAATCCTGTTAAAATGGTGAGATGTAACGGTCATCTTATATATAATAGGAATCTTTCAGTGATGATTTCCTTTTTAATAACAGTAATTGCAAAAGGTTAATCAGTAATATTAATTCTAAAATTTTCTGCACAAGACAATATTTTATATAGATGTAGATATACCTACACACACACTTCACATTCCTAGCTCAATATGTACAATAGTAATTCTCAACTTCATCTATAGCATCCATCACATCTGGGGAACCCCTTTTTGTTAAGAATCTGCTGGTTCGATACAAATAGCTCTTGTATATAGTAAGCATGTTTCCTAAACAAACACTACAATCTAATTATAAACTGAGTTTTCAGTTACTCAAGCACCTCTACTATCAATATGATTATTTTTGATGTAAATCTCTCTCTCTGGGAGTTTAATCAGCCAAGTCAGGAAAATCTAAATTAAATTAAAGAAATGTAAACTAGACCCCCAAAGCCCAGAAGTAAAAGTAATGTTAACAAATTTTCCAATGTTACCTTGAAATTATACATTTTATAATTATTTATAAATGTAGCTAATTGCATGAGAAATGAAGCACTGACTCGGATTTGTGGAAATTTTTTTAAATTCTCTCTCTGAGGGATTGGTTCAAGTGGATTGGTAAAAAACTTTTGCTTCTGGATCACTACATTCAGATCTGCCCCCACAACTGTTCAGAAGGATTAAGTGTAAGAAAGTAGTGGTGTTGGCAAAATTTTCCACTGAAAAGGGATTGAGAAAATCCATCTCCACAACCAGTTATAAAGGATATCTTCATTAACAGTCTACGCAGAGAAGTGAAGGACAGAAGGGCAAGAAGAATAAACTACTCCCAATCTTAGAAGTAGCTCTTCCAGGTAAGAGTTAGGCACATCACTGGA
The DNA here is from genome assembly GCF_003597395.2 of Chelonoidis abingdonii. Lineage (NCBI taxonomy): Eukaryota > Metazoa > Chordata > Testudines > Testudinidae > Chelonoidis > Chelonoidis abingdonii. The sequence goes on along the minus strand of NC_133770.1, from coordinate 30,372,585 downwards.
ATAATGCAGGGAAGCCTGCACTGCTTCTTGTCCATGACAAACCCAATCTACTAACAAAATGGACTTACATCTCCCATCCATCATTCAAGACACTAAATTCGCTCTTACCTATAAAGACCCTTAATTCCCTAACAGAGGCACAGAAATTCAATCTGAATACATGCAAACCACATACAATCATATCAAGTTGCAGAAGATAGGCAAGACTACAGGAATAGTTCAATCATTCTACCTTGGCAGAATAATATACAATAGATAGCACATTCAACTGATAAACTAATTACATTTCACACACAAAAAAATGCTTAAAAGTACATCTAATTAGGAATATAACATTTTTTATGGTCTGAATGTTTTGATCTGCAACCTCAGGCTGGAAATAATCGTGACTTTCTGTTAAAGACTCAATGGACTCTGTAATAATTCTGAACAATATGCATATCACCACATAGCAGGCACGAAAGCTAGATCTAAATTCAAAAGTAAGGTCCCTGGATTTGGCTTCACTTCAGTGTGGCATACTGAAAGTTTTGTGGCAACTTTGTTTGAATTAAAAAAAAAAAAAAAAAGATGCTTTTAATGAAAAGCAACAATCACTACAGCAGCTTCTGTCCTAGTTATTTTAGTATTAATTTTCCCAACTGGAGCAGTATTAGAGCAAGTTTGGCCTGACCTGTCACCTTTAGATTTCCAAGTTAATCCATAGAGATGAATGGTACCGTTAACACCTCAGAGCAATGGTTTTAGATGATCTGAAGATTCAGAAAGACAACACTGTGTCTGTTTACTCTCTATTCAAATTTTCAACGCTATTATCATAAACATGAGGGCTCGAAAAATAATTCTAAATGGAAGTTGAGAGTCTCGAGAACAATTCTGCTGGAATACTGGACGCTGTAGCAAATGCCACTGAGTACATGGGAGTCTGCCTGTGTGTTCTCCAGGAAGGCATGGAGCAGAAAACCCACAGAAAAATGACAAATGGGCAGCAGCACTGAGAACACAGGCAGCTACACTGTGCCATCCCCTGCACTACTGATTTCTTGCTATTTTATTCTAAATACATGACAGGTGTGCATTAAAAAAATTAAGTGTGCGTCATGGTAGGAAGTACTGGAATCAGGAAACAAATTTTTGTTGCTTGTTCCTCCTCCTCCTCCCTTCCTGCAACACCAAAGAGGGGACCAGAATGTACATAACACTGGGGCATCCAATGGCAGCCAGCTGTGCAAACAGGGCCAGGAGTCTTTTAGGAGTACACAGATGTAGAGAAGGCTTATGTTGAGAGAGGTTCCCAGAGTATATAGTTTAACTGACATCCTAACAAATGACGTGGACAAAAGAGACACTCTCCAAACTCCTTCCTTTCTGAGGAGGTACAGCAATCATAGTTGAAGAAGGGAACACAGATTTGTAAATAAGTTTTCTCTTCATGCTCACCTAGTTTCCTGGGACTGACTAATATGGGTGCATAAGAGCACTTTCTAAGTCATTTTTCATACACACACACTCTCCGACCTTATGGATATATGGCTATATTTAAGATATTGTTTGCCAGGGTAATAGTTTTGGTTCCTCTTATGAGACACTCAACATTCCTCTTTCATCCATTCTCTGCTATAGCCTCCTCCGTTGTGTGAAATAACAAGTAATGAAATTTCCATTTTAAGAAAGGAAACATAATACCCATTAAAGATGGTGTCATCGAGAAAAGCACAGCATTTTAGTTCTTTCAGAAATATGTGAAATATACATCGTAAGGTAAAGTAACACTTTACAGCAATATAAAGAAAACAAAATGGGTATAAATCTGGAAAGGAAAATGCTACTAGAGGAATTTTGATGATGCTGTAGTAAACCTAAATATTGTGATAAAGATATGTGCAAGACAAAAAAAACCTGTTCTTTCAAATGTATCTGTGTAACAAATTTCATTTGAACAAAGATGTAAAATTTCTTAAAGGAACATTAGGGGAAAGTTGCAAATTACATTTAATAAAAATATATAAAATGCCAACTCAACTTACTAAAACAAAATTAGGGCTGATGATATAAACTCACAGGATGCCTTTCATTTCTGTAAAGTTTATTTATAATTAAATAGTGACCAAGACAAGAAAGCCCATGATGGTATATAAGAATTTATTCTGGATGTGCCTTAAGTTAATTTCAGCTACAGCAGTTCATTATTCATCAGCTCTTCCAGCGCCAATTAGCATTAGGATTGTGTGTAAATATTTCAAAAACATGTTAGCAATTACCGGTACCTTAAAGAAATATTCCACATAAAAAACAGGAAGAGATTTTAGGTGAAATGCCAAAAGGTAACAATGTTACCAACACATGAAAAGAGTTGTCAAACAAGACCACAAAATTATATATCAGGCTTTGCTGTGCACAAAAATACAAAATGCAAACATGATATGTACACCCTGCTTCCATTAAGCACACTATAATTATTGTTAATTATCCTAAAAGATAAAATGCCTTCAAATTGAAAATAAGAGCTTTCGAAACTCTTCAGTTTGCCTCTACTCTGTAGCATTAATGAAGTGATGATGACAAATATCTAGTCAGAGAGCTAAACTGTAAACACTTTAAAATGCAACAGATCTGGGCCTCTATCCCCCTTGTCAATTTCTAATTTGACTGCATTGCTAAATAGAAGAGTAAAATTAGACTATGAAACTATGAGGATTAAGCAGCTTTCCACCTTTGTTCTTGAAGAGTTGAAAAGGACCCTTGAATTTCCTGGATTCTGCAAAAACGTAGAATCAGTAAAAAAAAAAATAATAATAGTAATAATAATAATAATAATCCTGTTAGCTATAATGACAGAAGTATAAAATAGTCTAGCCAGTCATCCCACCCCACCCCCGCAAAAAAAAGCTCTGTTAAAACAACAGTGTAGCAAACAGAAATACTTTATCATTACTGTTTAAAATTGGATACAGTGCCATAAGTGTGCACAGTATTTGAGAAAGCTTTAAAAAAATTGACCTAAAAATTGAAAAGAGCCCCAGAACAAAATTTCATTGTCTGAGGCTGTCTACAACTAGAGACTTTACAATGGCACAGCTGTACCAATGCGGCTGTGCCACTGTAAAATCTCTTGTGTAAACATCTTAAGCCGAAGACCAACAGTAAACAGTTCTGTGCACACTATCACTTATGCCAGCGTACCTTATGTCACTTAGGGGAGTGGTCTTTTCACACCCTAAGCAACATAAATAGTAGTGTGGACATGGCCTGAGATAGATCTTACAGACTGGGTAAAGTTTAGGGGCAACCTCACTGTGAGAGGTCCCAGGTGCTATTCATGTACCCCAATTAGAATATTCAATCAGTCCCTGACTATTCAGTGTGAGAATGGAGAAGAACCTTTCTATTTACTTCTCTCTTCTCTCCCTACAAGCCTGCTGGATATCATGTGATGGGTCTTCACTACTCTAATCCCACTACTTCTAATCTCACACAACCTCCTAACTACTGGGGATATAGAGGGGCAACTAAAAGCCTCCTTGCTATCACAGAAACAGATGTCTTATACTTTACTCCACCCTGAGCTTTTCATTTGCATGTTCTCTCTCTATGTTAATACAGTAACTCCATGCTTAACATTGTTGTTCTGTTCCTGAAAAATGTTACTTTAAACAAAACGATGTTAAGCGAATCCAATTTCCCCATAAGAATTAATGTAAATGGGGTGGGGGGTTAGGTTCCCGGGAAATTTTTTTTGCCAGACAAAAGACTGTATTTTATAAGTCAGAGGGTGGGATATTTCCCAGGGAGTGCCTTACTGCTAAACTAAGCACGTGGCTGACACCTCAAGAGTTAACACATTGTTGTTAATGTAGCCTCACACTCTACAAGGCAGCACGAATGGGGGGAGGGGAGACATCATGGCAGAGAAAGACAGAGACTAGGGTGACCAGATGACAGGGAGAAAATATCAGGACACATGGGGGACAGGGATGTCTGCCGGCGGAGGTGGGGCGGGGGGGAAGCAGCAGCAGCTGAGTGCTACCAGCAGAGCGAAATATCAGGACAAATTGTGTCCCGACCAAAGGGATGCAGGACAAACACCTAAATATCGGGATGTCTGGTCACCCTAACAGAGAGACACTCCGTGTGTGTGTGTGTGAGAGAGAGAGAGAGAGAGAGAAAAAGAGATGCGCATTGCCCCTTTAAGTACACTGACCCCACTCTAAGTACATTGCCCTTTTAAGGAGATCAGCAAGTTGAGACAGCAGCTGCTGCCAGAAAGTTCCCTCCCTCCTGAGCTCTGTCCTGTCCCACCCCCACTCTGTGGAGATGAGGTAAATAAGCAGAGGGCAGGAGTGTGGGAGGAAGACACTCTGACATTAGCACCCCTCTTTCCCTCCCCCTCCCAGCAAGCAGGAGGCTCCCGGGAGCAGCTCCAAGGCCAGTGACTCTCAAACTTTTATACTGTTGATCTCTTTCACATAGCAAGCCTCTGAGTGCGACCCCTCCCTTATAAATTAAAAACACTTTTTTATATATTTAACACCATTATAAATGCTGGGTGCAAAACAGGGCTTGGGGTACAGGCTGACAGTTCACGATCCCCCATATAATAACCTCGTGGCCCACTGAGGGGTCCCAACCCCTAGTTTGAGAACACCCAAGGCAGAAGATAGGAGCAGCACACAGCAGTGGGGGAAGGTACAGCTGAACTGCCTGGCAACTGATAGCCTGCTGGGCAGCTGCTGCACAGGGAACTTAGGTGAGCAGGGAGCTGATACAGGGGCTGCCAGCCCACCCTGTTTCCAAGCCCCCACTAGCTAGCTCAGGGGTAGGCAAACTATGACCCAGGGGCTGCATCCAACCCTCCAGACGTCTTAATCCGGCCCTCAAACTCCCGCTGGGGAGAGGGGTCCAGGGCTTGCCCTGCTCCAGCCGGGGAGCACAGCTCTGCACAGCTCCTGGAAGCAGTGGCATGTCCCTCCTCCAGCTCCTACACACAAGGGCAGCCAGGGGGCTCCGCACACGGCCCCTTCCCCAAGCACTGCCCCTGCAGCTCCCATTGGCCAGAAACCGCTGCCAACGGGAGCTGCCAGGGCAGCACCTGCAGATGGGGCAGCGTGCACAGCTGCCTGGCTGCACCTCGGTGTAGGAGTCAGAGGAGGGACATGTTACTGCTTCTGGGAACTGCTTGAGATAAGCGCTGCCTGGAGCCTGCACCCCTGACCCCCTTCCAGTCCCCAATTCCCTGCCCCAGCCCTAATCCCCCTCCCACCCTCCGAACCCCTCTATGCCAGCCCGGAGCAACCTCCTGTACCCTGAACTCCTCATTTCTGGCCCCACCTCAGAACCTGCACCCTCAGCCAGAGCCCTCACCCCAATCCCCAATTTCATGAGCATTCATGGCCTACCATACAATTTCCACACGCTGGTATGGCCCTCGGACCAAAAAGTTTGACCACCCGAAATAGCTTCAACTGGCTGCTCTTTCTGCAAGCAGTAGACAAAGCTGGCAGATGCCAAACAACATTATAAGGGAGCATTGTTCAACTTTAAAAGAACATGTTCTCTAATTGATCAGCAATGTAATAACGAAACAACATTAATCGGGACGACATTAAGTGAGGAGTTACTGTAACTCCAGAGCCTGCCTGCCCTGGCTGCCACACAGAAATTCTGGACAGTTTTGCTGCTGTCCAATAGCAACAAAGCAACGAGTCACTGCTGCAGCTCGACAAAGCTAGGAGCAGAGACAATGGCACTAGACTGATCTGCTAACCAACTCAAAGATCACATCTGCATCCATTTATAGCTAATTCACATAAAGTACATTATCTCTGAAAACATCATGGCTAGAATATATATATTTTTAATGAACACAAATTCTTGCCAAAATTGATGAGGTAGGTCCCCTTAGTCTTCAAACCAAACACTACGTTTTTTCCTGAGGAGAGTGGAAAAGTGGATTTATAAGCATGACATTTAAGGCAAAGAATCCTATGTAAATTTTATGTATGTAAAGATGCCATATTAACTCAGTCCTTTTGATATACACATGATTTTGGATCCACACTATAGAACACAGGTCCCCCAACTGTGCGGCGTGTCCCCCTATGGGGGCACAAAGGAACATTCAGGGGGCAGCTGGGGACCGGGCTAGCCCCCAAAGGAGGGGGGCACGCACCACCTAGCTCCACTCCTGGCCCCAGCCCCAAGGACCGCCAGTCCCCAGCTGCCAAAGCACCACCCCTGCCCCCAGCTGTGGCCCCAGCCTCAGCCCTCTTACCCTGTGGGATAAGGGGGGCCATGAGGTAAAAAGTTTGGGACCACTGCTTTAGAAATTACTTTGAAAAGACAGAAAATGCATGGAAGGAGGGGGATGATAAACAGAGGCTTTAATTTATATGGAAAGGCTGGGAAATACACAAAGAAGATTACAAAGACAGACAAAAACTGAAGTCCCCAAGGGAGATCCTGAAAAGGGGTTAACTGGGGAGTTGTAACAAAAATCTCTCTGAACTCAGAATATTTTTAAATGCTGTCCTGTAAGATATGAAGCAATTGTCTACTCTCATTCCAAAACGGTCAATGTAGTCTTATAACAATATTCCACAGCTTTATTAACTTGGGGGAAAGTGGTGAGCTTTCAGCATTAAGTGTGTGTTTTTCAAATGCAGTTATAAAGGAATCCAGCTGTCCTAAATTTTCCAAGAGAGGAAAGAAAAACTACTACTCAAACTTTGGATCTGGATTAGAGAGGCTCAAATCTGACAGAAGACTTCAGATTTGCATCAAAGAATTAACATATTATTTTAAATGGCTCACTTCCTCAGCTGAGAAAGATAAACAGAAATGAGCAAAGGGGAGAAATCCAGGTTTCTCCTCTCCTCCCGTCTGAGAAAATTAATAACTGACAGAATTTTTAAAAAGTTACAGATGCCAGCAACTTTCCCAAATCCCCAAAATCTTTCTAGACATACTGAGCTGTAACTAATCAGAATGGTGTCTCTTTCAAATCTCAGAGAGACAACCACTGTAATTTCCCACTGAGTCAAGATATATTATTAAACTGCCAACTTCAGAGAAAACACTGAAATCATCTTAGTTTTCTTTATGCAAGCAAGACAGAAAAATGCACAGATGCCGAGTACTCACACAGTCCTCTTGCTTATATACTTTCTCCCTATATGAAGGATTCTAACCTTCAGCTAAACATAGGATTCAGCAACCAGAATAAATGGAGTTTGAGAAAAGAAAACTCCTTTATTTATTCTGATACACAATAAAGGATAGTACTATTTCTATGAATGATTACTTTTTTGGTAGCATATTTACTAAAACGCTTTTTCTTCCCTCAGTTACCCTTTTTCATCGCTACTTCTGCCTGGAAATAAGATGTCCAGCCATTTTGTAAAACAGCATGAAAGACATTTCACAGTTCATAGGCACTGCTGTATTCTCTACAGAAGTGTTATTTGCCACTTATTAACAACAATACCCTTCAGTGACTCAGCAATATTTATTAAGGTCATGTCTACATTACGGGCCAAATCGGCACTGCTCTGATTGATGCAGCAGTGTCAATTTAACAGGTCTGGTGAAGGTAAGCTAGGTCAATGGGAGAATGCTCTCCCATCGACATCTGTACTCCACCTTCCAGACAGGCGGGAGCTCAGTCAACGGGAGAGCGTCTCCTGTCCACATAGCATGGTGTAGACCCCACTGTAAGTCGACTTCAGTTATGTGATTCTCATACCTGGGAAGTAGCGTAACTTAGATTGACTTACACCGTTAATGTAGACCAGCCAAGGTATCCTTTCAGCACCAGTACAGTAGGAGGGACTATCCCTTCTATTTATACGGGATGTACCCGATTGGTATAAAAAGATGTCTGAAACCAGGGGACAAGCCCACAGAGAAACACTTTTCAATAAAAGAGCAGACCTTGTAACAGTTGGGAGGAATGTGTCTATGTAAACTGATGCATTTCTCTTTGTTTTATGAACATTTATGTTTGGAACCTTCAGCATGGATTAGAACTTCCATTTTGTAACAGAAAACAGGTTATGTCTGTGGGAACTGCATCAGGGTCTTCAAAGATTCATCAGCATTAGATAGCTCTACCCTGCTTGAACAAAGGGGAGTTAATTACTCTGTCAGCAATCCTGCATGGGGCTGCATTGTGGAAAATCACAGCAGAAGGATAGGAACAAAGAAAAAGCATCAGAGACAGCTCTTAACATTGCATGCTCTCTAGCATGGGGAACCATTTCATCTCTAGAACTAGACAACTCAGCAAGAGAAGTGGAGGGCAGGAAGGGCCCAGCCTTCCTTACAGACTTGGACAAAACTGTGAGACACACATAAAATAGACCAGATGAAGGGATATTGCATTCTGGTGTTTGTTTTGCCTACATCTGTAATGCTCGTGTCATTTCTGAGTATGTGCATTAAAAATAAGGAACACAGGCTTTGCAAAAAGCTTCTTAAACTGTCACACGGTCCCGGGAAAGTTAAACTATAATCCTAGAGTGCCCATGGAGATAGACTTTGGTGGGAGGCATGCATATGCAACTAGGGAAGGGAGGGGGCACGGCTTGGAAGAGCTGAGGCACTGGAGGTCTCCTTGCCAAGAGCCGTGTCAGACATGAGGTCTCCCTCAGCAGTGATAAGTCACTACTCAGACTCAGAGAAATAAGTAGTATGTAAGATTCTACAGCTGGGTCCAATACAGCACACTGGTGACCAACCACAAAAGGTGGCTCAGCCAGGGCTATAACAAAAGGGCCATTCACTGAGAATGTATCAAGCCCACTGATGTTTAAAGCTGGGGTCTATTAAGTCAAGTGCCTCAGCTGATTCCAGCTGCTGAAACAGAACATGGACTCAAACCAAACATACACCTGCATGCAAAATGGTTTTACATGACAAGTATAAATCCACGTGGAATGGCAGGTGGGATAACACAGGATGACAGGAAAACAATTAATTTTCCTGAGAACTACAGAGTCTCAATCTACCACAAACAAAATTAGCTACAGGGCAACACCAGTAACAATGTCAATGAAACCAGTTACATATTGGTGGGAGTAGGGCTGGAAGGAGGGGGTCCTGCACAAACACTATGTGAGCACATTTTTAAATAAAAATTAATTCTTAAAACCCACAGAAACATATAAAACACAATTACAGTCAAATTTCAAAATGAGAAGAAGCAGGGAATGGTATGGACCGTCCAGTGGGTGTCCTGACATGCAATCCAACTTGCCAATGCTGCATTCAAAAGAACTTGCGAGGTAGGAGAGTTCCACCAACCTCATGGTAAGGAGCCAACATTGAAGAGAGAGAATCCTGTTGTTTCAATAGTAGCTACTGCAGGCAAAAGTTCTATAGTAAGAGCCTTTAACTGCCTGTCTACATGTCATGTCACAAAAGGACATGACTCAGTTTCCTTGTGTATCAAATTAAATTTTCTTTGTATTTTGTTACTTCATGACTATAGTCCTCTCTTAGCATAAATGGAAGAAACACAGGATTACTGTCCGTTACCACATGGCACTAACACTGTGCTATTATAAAAGAAAATGGCAAGTCAAAAGAAACAATTACTACCACTTAAAAAAAAAAATCTATAAAGTGCTGCTGACGAAAAGGATGCACTTCACATAGCTTATAGGCCCACTAGCAGACAAATTGCAATCTTTACTGTAAATTGTTATTCTATAGTTTAATAGAGTTACTCGTCCAACAAAAAAAATGTACAGATAAACAATGAAAAGAATGAATCCCATGATGGCTATATAATTTGACCTTGCTCACTTACCGAAACTAAAAGTGCACATAACACTTCAAAGACAAACACTGCTTTGAGAAACGGAAGCAGAAAAATACAATGGATGTGGGTGGCATTTAAAAGTGATCCTATGATCCACAATGTACTGTAATTTTGCATGTTTTACAAAAGTGGGATTTTATACTGATTCAACCAAGAAGTGTTTTGTAATTAAAAAAAGTCATTTCTCAGTTCATGTGTTTTTCAAGATGTCTGCAAATAAATACATTTTACCATTTCATCTTTTTCTTTGATGGGGATTGACAACTTTACTAGGAGTTAGGTTTTGTACAGCTAATAAAGTAATGTGATTATTCCATTAGTGCGCATAATTATTGCAGAATAACTTATTAAACCAATGATTTCTTGGCTCCTCTAAAAAGAAAAGGAAAAATTAAAATTTACAGAGTTGTAAAATAAACAAAAGCCTGAAGTATACAAGCATTAAACACCAAAAGTATAATGGGCTGTAAGCTCCCAAATATCTTTTGTACCCAGGAGAGTGGACATGTCCAGCAAGCTTCCATGGTGGCAAGGGAGAAGCAACAATTATGCACAATGTGCAGAAGTCCACATCAGGAAGGCATATATTATGTATGGTAATACATCATTTAGGGTAGTGGTTTTCAACCTGTGGTCCGCAGACCCCTAAGGGTCCGCAGACTGTGTCTAAAATTTCCAAACAAGTCTGCAACTCCTTTTGAAATTGTTTAGGGATCTGCAAATGAAAAAAAAAAATGGTTGAAAACCAAGGATTTAGGGGATAGGCAGTATTCAGAGAAGTAAACTGTATATGATTTGGAATTCATCATATACAATTAATTCAGTGCAGTACGTTACTTGGTTACTCCACCGCCATTCTCCCTATGGTTGTCTTCATCCCTTGGCTAACAATAGCCTGTGAACCATTTTTCTGCATAAAAATCTCAACTTGCAGGGGGGTAAAGCAGTGAGTTCTACCGCCCCTGTAGTTCTGGTATGAGTTCTATTCATATGTTAAAAAAAATTCAGCAAGAAGAGGTGGAACATGGGCCTTTTCTACGCCTAAAAACTTAGGTCAGCCTAACTACAACACTCAACGATGTGAAAAATTCACACCCCTAAGAGATGTAGTTAAGCTGATCTAAGTCCTACTGTAAATAGTGCTCGACTGATGGAAGAATTTAGCCGTCCTCTCAGAGAGGTGGATGTGCTACAGCAACAGAAAAACCCAGCCTGTTGCTTGTGCAAATAAGTGCCTATGCTACAGCACAGCTGCAGCTGTGTCACTGTAACATTTCTACCCTTGGAGAACACCTAGTCCACTCCCTGCTCAGCACATTTGATCTCTTTCTTCAGTCTTAATGCCAGATTTACACTTTCACTGGAAATTAGAGGAGGAAAAAATGTGACTGTCTTAAACTGTTAAATTCATAAGGAAAATCTGCCACAGTAAAGATATAAAAGACTCCTTTAGTTCCTCTTCTATGAATTCCATTCTATTTTTTGCTTCCCTGACAATACAGATTACAAATGACACCAGTCCAAATAATATAGCATAAAGTTCAAAGTCCTTCTCTCCAGCGTGTGTATATCAAGGAGAGATTAGCTTTCTTCAGTGGTTCCAGAGGAACTCAGGTATTTCACTTCATCCCATAAGGCATCTATCACTCAGGCTACGTCTATACTACGCGCCGTTTCGGCGCGTTAAAATCGATTGCTCGGGGTTCGATATATCGCGTCTGGTCTAGACGGGATATATCGAACCCAGAGCGCGCTTAGATCGATTCCGGAACTCCACCAAAACAAACGGAGTTCCGGATTCGACATGGCGAGCCGCGCACATCGATCCCGCGCGGTGAAGACGGGTGAGTAAATCGATTTTAGATATTCGATTTCAGCTACGCTATTCTCGTAGCTGAAATTGCGTATCTAAAATTGATTTTCGTGCGTAGTCTAGACGGGGCCTCAGTGTTCACTCTTAAGTCCACTATTTTTTAACATTAACCTACTGCTTTGAAATCTGTAACTATACATTATGGTAAAAGAAGTGATTTGGTATCTGTTCACACAATGCTATATTATGCAGACAAGCCACAGTATGCTGACTTGTCCTTGCAAGAAAAAGCTAGCTGATTTCCCCCTTGAACCCTCCCCCTACCCCCGACAACCAACCTTCAGCAATCTAACAAGAAGGGCTTGGCAACAATTGAGGGATTACTGCCTCCTCTCTATGAAAAGCTCATGTTCTGACAGAATAGTGTAAAACATGGCTTTGGAAAGGTCACTGCAACTCATTTTCCTTCTTCATTTACCCTGCTTATGGTCTTCAACCAGCTTTTCCCTGATCACATGACACATAGAATCCAGGCAGTCATAATTTACATTCATATTGCAACTGAAGATGTCCTAAACCATGTTTCCTCGTCCCCACTAATTCTCCCTCCATTCAGGGACCATCCTGGGGTCATCCTGCCACTTAACTCCTTTCCTTCAGTCATTAATCCAGGATGGGCAAACTTTTTGGTCTGAGGAAATTGTACGGTGGGCCGTAAACGCTCACAAAATTTGAGTTTGGTGCAGGAGAGGGTGGCTGGGGGTGTGGGCTCTGGGCTGGGGCCAGAAATGAGTAGTTCAGAGTGTGGAAAGGGGCTCTGGGTTGGGGCAGGGGGAAAAAGGGGGAGGCTCCAGCTGAGGGTGCGGGCTCTGGGATGAGGGGTTAGGGGTCCAAGAGGTTGCTCCGGGTTGGGATGGAGGGGTTCGGAGGGCAGTAGGAGGATCAGGGCTGGAGCAAGGGGTTGGGGCATCAGGGATCTCAAGGTCCAAGCTCTGGGTAACTCTTACCTCAAGCAGCTCCCAGAAGAAGCAGCAGCTGCAACATGTCCCTACTCCGGCTCCTATGGCATGTTCCCCATTCTGTCCGCAGGTGCCACCCTTGCAACTCCCATTGGCCGCAGTTCCTGGCCAATGGGAGCTGCACGGGCATCGCTTGGGGCGGGCTGCCCCTACTAAGTGTAGGAGCTGGAGATGGGACATGCTGCTGCTTCTGGGACCTGTGCAGAGCAGGGCAAGCCCTCAAACCCGCTCCCCGGCTGGAGCACAACAAGCCCCGGACCTCACTCCCCAGCAGGAGCTCGACAGCTGGATTAAAATGTCTGGAGGGTCGTAGTTTGCCCACCCCTGCATTAATTGCACATCCCAAGGGCAGTGTTTTTTTAAAAGATGATTTAAGTGCCTGTTTCGGTCTCATTGTATTAACTGCCTTAGGACTCATGCGCTGAACAGGGGATTCACAGGAGTTCACACAAGCTCCTTGTTGATATGGCCAGCAACAGGTAGACAATCTCAAGTTTGTTTGTTTATTTCAGTAATTCAATCTTAAGCACTCTTCCTTGTGGAGTTAACCTTGAAAATGTAAACTAATGTAAACCAATTACTAACACTGAAAAGGAAACCAGTTGCTAGGGTAGAAATGGAGACAGCAGCTGTGCTCCACTTATACCTTTTCTACTCCGTCTCACAGATAGATTTAATAATGTAAAATGAACCAGTTATGTTTTGGTGTGTTCCAAACAATTATCTCACTAGCCCCCTCTAACACCTCTAGGCCATCAATGTCCTTAAAGGATCACAGTGGCCAAAAAGCTGTTACTTTTGTGTGGGAGGCAATCAGAGATCCACCCAAATTACTCTGCTTCTTCATACATAAAATATGAATGAAATAAACCTCTGTGAATTTGGGAAATGTTACCATTTTACAGACAGCGGCACTGAAGCACATAGAAGTTACGTGAGTTGCCAGTGCTCACACTGCAAGTCAGTAGGAGAGCCTGGACTAGAAATCAAATCTCTTCACTCCCCGTCCTGTACTTTAATCACAGAACCATCATCCTTCTCAGTCATAAAATCAGAGTTAGAAATACATAAACTATATATGGCATTTTCTAATTTTCTAAAGTTGTTTTGATACAGACACAGTATATTCAATTTTCCAAAAAAAAAAAATCAAATCATTGCATTGGGAAACAGCTGGCATGACAAAGAAAAGGAGCAAATTTGGTGTAATGCACTAGAGTGAAATTTAAAACCACAAATAAATTAAAAACTTTGGGGAGCTGTGAAAATAAGTTAGAATATGCACTTCTCAATTCTTTATCCAATAATGCAAACCACACACAGGGTAGTGGAATTACTATACTATATTATGTAATTATAGTAACAGAGAAAGGTATGTATGTATCTCTGAAATGCAACTCTGCCAGAATTTCCAAAGAATTTCAAAGAGAAAATGTTGCTTATACTAATTGCTATTAAAAAGAAGACTAAAGATAGGACCCTGAAACTCTCTGAAAAAAGAAAGACATTTTAAAACTACAGTGTTCAATAAACATTGAGAATAAATTTAAAATGACATTTGCACATCAATGGATGGAGAGTCACTAGAAGAGATTAAACTTTTAAGAGAATCCTTCTAGAGTCACTGTGTGTGCGCATGTATCAAGCACACTACTGTACTATAGCTTTGACCAGAACACTAATGGGACCTGCACAGACCTCTTTCCCAGATGAGCCAAATGGGAGCTTTCTTCTGACTAAGCCATTAGGAGTGGAACTAAACTTGTCTCAGCTGGAAGCTGTTCTCTGCATATCCTATGATGTGCAAAAGATTGTCTTCAACTATTCTTGATGCCTAAGCAACGCAAATCTCATAGGATACAACAAAGTATATGCACCAAAAAAAGGAAAAAAAATTGCATCATCATCTACGTAAATCAATACCCATTACTGACTATTTGGTTGAAATGCATCTTTTATTAAGCTTCTTGAAAGATACCTTGTAAATTCTCTCTTAGAGATGTGAGAAAAAGGAAGTTAGTTACTTAGATCACATTAACTAAGAGCCAACGTTCAAAGGAAGCACTACTAGCTTCCAATCTTAAAGGTTCCTTGGCCAGCAGAGCTATGAAAATAGATGGAAAACCTGCCTGAGAAGCAGACTTGGCATCAGAATTAAAATATGCACGATACATCCTATGAATAGCAAAAATAATGAACTTTGCAGAGGTCATATTAACATAGTTTAATATGCCTCCACAAAGGAATATTCCCTGCCAGGTCTGATATTTGTCAAATAATGTATTTTAAACAGATGTGTGATAGATATTTTCATAAATTTGAAGAATTTAATAAATAAATACTACAGAACAGTATTTTGTATTAAAAGAATTAAAAAAATTGTGCAATAAAATGTTTCTTCGTACGATTTTCCTGCCTTTTTAAATTGAATCATCATGAAACCGTACAAGTGTTCTGAGTTCTGTTAAGTAATTAGAAGGTTTCAATTGCATTTTGTCTAAAAAAAATATTGTGCACACATTGTCTTCATAGAATATCAGGTTTGGAAGGGACCTCAGGAGGTCATCTAGTCCAACCCCCTGTTCAAAGCAGGACCAATCCCCAGGCAGATTTTTGCCTCAGATCCCTAAATTACCCCTCAAGGATAGAACTCATAACCCTGGGTTTAGCAGGCCAATGCTCAAACCTCTCAGCTATTCATCCTTCATCCACCCACCAACCCACCCACACCCACACTCTCCTGGAGTTTGACAATAAAAACAAACGAAATGTGGACATAAGTTGAATTTCCTAAATTTTTTCTCCAAGCCACATAAATCAAAGAGCCCAATCTTATACTTTGCTGAGTGCTTCCAACTGCAGCTACTGATCACTGAGCGCACCTAGGACAGGTCTACGCTATTGCTTAAGTCAATCTAAGTTACGTCGCTCAGGGACGTGAAAGACACTATCTGAGCAACGCAAGTTACAGCGACTTAAGCACTGTCCACACCAGCGCTATGTTGGTGGCAGACACTTTCCCATCAGCACAGTCTTCACCAGATGCACCACAGCGGTACAGCTGCAGCAATGTAGCACTTCTAGTGTAGACCTGCTCACAGAAATTTGCAGATCAGGCCCCAAATCATCATCATTTTTTGACGATATACTGAAAACTGAGGGTTGAAAAATACTCCAAAAGTGTAAGGCCAAAATGTGATCCATTTCATTTGCTATGTATACTGGCTTGAATTTCAATGATATTTTTAAATCCTCTCCAGATAACACTGGATCAAAAAAAATGGTTGAAAATTTACTGATATCACCCTTTTTGCTAAGGTTATTAACATGAAGTCCAAGTGTTATCCAACCCCTTTTAAACTAAACATATCCTACTGTCTGCATTTACAAGGCTATCCTAAGATAAGACCACACTTCTATACCTCAATGTTTCTGTCATGTTTTCCATCTGTGGACCTCAAACAAATTTACAAATGAATAAATTTAGTTTCATGATACTCTCTTGAGGTAGAAAATATTATTCCATTTTTAGAGATGAAGAAATCAAGGTATGAAGGAGTACAGCATCTGTTTAAAGTCCCACAGGAACTCTGAGCAGAGACTGAAATGGTACACAGGTGTCCCAAATTCCAGTCCCGTGCCTTAACAATGAAGGCATGATTTGTCCTTAATGAGACTGTATCTCTAGTTCCATCTATGTCCACATGATCTCTTTTAATAGTAGTCATGGAAGGTGCTAGGATGGTGGCAATAGTAACACACACACACACACACACACGTGCGCGCACACCAAACAGAATAGGAAATACCAGTGAAAGCTGTCCAAACACTGACATATCTAATGTGCCTCAACACTGCTATATAAAATATTACTGCTAACTCTATGCTCATTTAATATCTGGCCTCTCATTTATTAATGGTATTATCTAGCACAACGAGCCTAGTCAAGGACCAGGAGCTCATTGAGTTAGGCGCTATACAAACACAACAGAAAAGATGGTCCCTGCTCTAAGGGGCTTGCAATTTAAATAGACAAGGCAGACAAGGTGGGGGAAGGGATGGAACACACAAGCCGAGTGAACATTGTGATGGCAGCAAACATGTTAGTACCATCATGATTTATTTAGGGATTAGTTAGGAGGGGCACAGGGCTAGGCAGAAGAGAGGCAGGTATGGAGTTAAGCTGAAGCAGAGAGTCTGAGGCTGGGAGTAAATAACCAGTGGCCACAGGGCAGAGAAAGTCCAGTTAAAATGGAAAGTTCTCCAAGGCCCTGCTTTGGCTGCTTATGCCCCTACTGCCTGGAGACCATGGCTGGCTCTTTAGAGCTTATTCCCAAATGGTGTGGAAGGAGAAGCCACTACCAGGGTCCTAATGCCCAGTAGTGGGGAAGGTCTCTGCTGAGCATATTAACAAAAGTGCCAATTGTGAGAGTGACTTTTGTGATGTGAGCCATGACACCAGGGATGATGTAAAAACCCAGGTAGATAAGATGGAACAAATTCATTTCAGAGAGACCAATAAATACTCAGTGAATTGATACTGACTCTTAGCTACTGACTTCTTCATCCCCTCAACCACACAGAAACCTTCATCTCTAAAATACTGGTTTGAATCCAGCTCTGATTCATAGTGATTGAAATCCATTATCGTCCGCTGGCTATTCAATGGTGTATGTGAAATGCGTTACTGGTGTTCATCTAGATCAGGGGTGGCCAACCTGAGCCTGAGAAGGAGCCAGAATTTACCAATGTACATTGCCAAAGAGCCACAGTAATAAGTCAGCAGCCCCCCATCAGCTCTTCCCCGCACTGCCCCCAGTGCCTCCCGGCCACCAGCAGCCCTGCCGATCAGTGCCTCTCCCTCCCTCCCCGCACCTCCTCATCAGCTGTTTCCTGATGTGCAGGAGTCTTAGGGGAGGAGGGGTAGGAGAGAGGGCACGGCAGGCTAAGGGGCGGGAAAGGGTGGAGTGGGGACAGGGCCTGTGGCAGAGCCAGAGGTTGAGCAATGAGCACCCCCCGGCACACTGGAAAGTTGGCGCCTGTAGCTCCAGCCTGGGAGCTGTCGCCTATACAAGGAGCCGCACATTAGCTTCTCCGGAGCCACAGGTTGGCCATCCCTGATCTAGATCTTATCAGACACATGACAAAAATCATGAAAGCCTCTCACAATTGGCACAATTTGAAAATGTAATTCACACTGGCATCTCTGACTGACTAAATATATCCAGGTTCAGTGCTTTAAAATCCAAGGTGAAGCATAGCAAAATGTGATATCTGCCTGTTGTAATTTTGGCTTTTAGAAATTCAAAGTAATTAAAACGAGCAATACCTAAATTTATTTTCTGCGATGAAAGATTTTGAAAGCCACTTGTCAGAAATAAAACCAAGATGGTTTAACTAAGATTACTTACCCACAATTCATCTGTTAATATAAAGGGCTGTCTTCACTGCAATGCCAGCCAAAAAAAAAAGACAGACTGCAGGAAAACACAGCTTTGCAGATTGCTATCTTTAAATCCCACGCACCAATCTTTGGTTTCATTAGTTCTAATGATGAGCATCCTTTATATAGGATTTCATTTCATTTAGCTAGGTGAGTTGAGAAACTCATATTGAAATTTCATTTTCTACAACTCTGGGTGACAGACAAAATTGAAGCTTTCCTTTGATCAATGAAACTTACGTAGAACACTTGATTAAAGTCTATTGTTTTTTCTAATGACATATGCACCTACATCTTTGTACTAACCTTAATAATGATTCCTGAAGCACCTGATTCACAGGCAAGCCTTATGGAACTCTTCACTTAGAACTGCACTCTCACATGTCTTCTTTCTGAAGTAGTACAGTGTTGGCTGAACTGAACAGAACTCAGTTATTCAGCTTACTTTTTTGTAGGCAAGTCAAGACTCTTACCAGATGTTACCATCCTATAGTGGTAGGAGAAGTTCAACTCCATTAATTTGACAAGGGAGAGCTTTTAAACTATTCTGTATTAATACACAAGTATTTCTTAGTAGGAGGCACCAAAATTCCTACATCATTCTCTGTTAGCCACTAAAATACAATACACATCACCGGAAGAAATACTACAGTCAATATTCAAACCCAAAGAAAATGCACATTAAACACTAAATTTCTCTTTCTGATGATGTGGTTATGTCCAGGGGCTGATGGTACATACTATACTCATACTGCTTAAATTACATGTTGCTATCAATTATTTTTATGAACTCATAGAACAGATTTGGGGTAAGTACAGAGTTCTTACTTAAGTCTGAATTTCCTTGATTAGTTGGGTTTAAATCACATCCTTCAAATTATTTTAATAGATTTTTATGACATGATTTTAATCCCCATATATCAACAGGCAATATGAGATTTAGCTGTTCTTACAATATTACCAGACAGAAACCTCTATTAAGATTGAAAATACATATCAGCAATTTAAGTGCCCAATAAAGATCCCAAAGCTTGCAAGGACTAGAGCTCCAGTGATCCTCCTAAGGAACAAGGATAGGTGGTATACAACACTGTCATAAACAGATAGCTAAGGGTTAACGTTTCTTTCACCTGGAAAGGGTTAACAAACAACACCTGACCAGAGGACCAATAGAAAACAAGACACTTCAAATCTCAAGGGAGGGAAGCCTTTGTTTGTGGGTTTGGGTTTGACTTTGTTCTCTCTGGTCCTGGACAGGACTAGAGTAAAACCAGGTTTCTGCAATCTCCCAGCTACAGTCTCTTATCTATTCAGAATAGTGAGTAAGTAAAGGCGGTTATAGTCTTTTTATTTGTTTTTTTCTTTATGTGCAAATGTGTAGTTGCTGGAAATATTTTAATTGTTTTTTCTGGATAAGGCTGTTTATCCATTTTTATAAGCTTAACAGTCCCTGTAAAATTTCATCTTGATTACAGAGACAATTTTTATGTTTTCCTTCTTTTATTAAAGTTTTCCTTTTTTTTTAGAATCTAATTGATCTTTTGGTTATCTTGTATAAGACACCAGGGAATTGGTGGGAGAAAGGAAAGACGGGGGGAGGGGAAATCTGCTCTCTGTGTTTCTCTCTCTACATGGAAGAAGAGCAGGGAAGGGAAGTGGGTTATCTCCCTTTGTTGTGAGACTCAAGGAACCTGAGTCTTGGGGCCCCAGGAAAGGTTTTGGGGAGACCGGAGCTAATCAGGGGCTCCACCCAAAGTCCTGATTGGTGGCAGCACTACAGGATCTAAGCTGGTAATTAAGCTTAGAGGATTCATGCTAGTATCTAATTTTCTGGACGCTAAGGTTCAGATTTGGGAAAGAATACTATGACAAACACAAGTTAATATTTGCCCAACAAATAAAATATCTTCCATTCTTCTGCTCCTCCAAAGCTCACATTCTGCTATCCCGTTGATATGGACCTTTTCTCCACTCTATACCGTTACCTCCCCCACACTTCCTTTTCTGTTGACTTCCCCATAACACCTGCTTTTTGACACAGAGACACACACACTCTCCCATGCCCTCCACAACAAACCCCCTTCAAAAAAGAAATCAAGCCTGTTGCACTCTGAAGCACATTAGGAGATCTGAAAGAAGGAGCAAGGTAAGGTTGGCAATGGTACCACAGTAGGAAGTCCTTTCTCCTGTTCAATAAATTGACAAAGTAGACAGTTAAAATTAAATTGTCTCCCACTTTTACAGGGTAGTATCTGGCCTAAAAGTGTTACAAGAGTTTTCTCAATGTGGTCACCACTCTCACTGCCACCACTCCTTTGTGTGTGTTAATCTGTGAAGAGCTTACTGATTAACTTCAATTTTGGTGGGAAAATTCTCCTCTTGCTAGTGAAAAGTCTCTAGAACCAGAAGTGTAGGACTGGAAGGGACTTCAATTCAGTCCCCCACATGCATGAATTATTTTAATCTTTTCAAACTATATTTTTATGCATTGAAGGGTTCTAATGCCTGGTATATTACATAACAGGCAAATAGTTATAAGCAGACCTTACTCAAATTGTGATAATGATTTCCTTTGAGTCATGTTCTGTTTCCAAACCTTGACAAAGCCAGAAATATCCCCCAGATTATTCAGTGGCTCCCAGCAAGACCACATCTTCTCCAGCACATACTCAAATGACTATATTTCAGTTCTTTTTATCTGGCATGTCAGAAAATTAATCATAATCTAGAGAGTACCATTATAAAACACGGGGGGGGGGGGGGGGAAGGAAAGTTCAAGGTGAGACTTGATATAAAGGGATAATCAGGAGAAAAGGCATTAAACTGTCAAAGGCTAAACAGGAGAAGTTTCCATACAGTGTGATGAATTAAGCTGTTGAATCACACACCTCCTCTCCCCTCCCCGCAAGACAACAGTGGACATCTCACCATTTGAGACATTCAACACTGGACTAAAACAACTAGAAATATACTCTTAGGAACAATTCTACACTGACAAGAAAGTAGCTGAAAGGCAGCAAATGAACCTTTGGTTAAGGCACTGGATTGGAGCTCAAGGGATCTGAGTTCAATTCTCAGCGCTTCTATAGACATCCTCTGTGTTCTCAGACAAGCCACTTAGGACATGACTTTTCTCACATGTGCCTCCCACTGACTTTAGACTTTCAATTTCTATTTCAGTTCCCCATCACTACATATTTTACAGAGTATTGTAAGAATAATTCATTAATGTTTGTGAGGTGCTCAGATGGAGCCACATGAGTATCTAAATAAAAGAGAGCAGGATGGTCTTTTCCATCCGTGCATCTATGATTCTACAGTTATGCCGCCACACAAGTGAAGCAGTAAATAACTTGCCTATACAGAGAAACTAAATGGCAGAAGAGCTGTTCTACTATAGCTCCTCTATGTGGACACACTATTCTGGAATAAAAGTGACTTAATTCCAAAATAATCACTCCATTTTGTAATACATTCATTTTTATTCCAGAGTGTCTCCACAAGGGAGTGATAGTGGAATAGTTACTGCACAACAGCTATGCTGGTCAGCTTCCAAGTGCAGACAAGCCATGAGTCTTGCACGGGGTGAAATCCACTTCTCCACATAAAACCTGAGGCTTCATGCAGGTGAAGTGGAGCTGGGTTGGGGTCCCAAGATCCCAGGGAAAGGAAATAATAATGCATCTATAATTTCATTCAAGTCACCTGACACAGGGGTTCTGGGATACACTGAGTAGCAAAATTGTATATACTGCTAAAAATTCTTCAGTAGACAGGGACAGGTAGATGTGAATTCCAGACTTACAGACAGCATTTCTCCTTGTAACACAACCAATTCTTCATACTATTCAACGTAATCCATCCCCTAAAATAATATAGTAAACTAGATATTTGCATCTTAGATCTTTTCCCTTTCTGGCAGATTGTTCACCCTTGTAGCAATTCCATACAGACATTTCCCTCAGATCTGACCAGTTCTTCCTAGACAAGAGAGAGTATCTTACTTTGGCAGGGGCTTAATTTTTATATTTTATTTTATTTAGTTATTTATTTTTTTGTCTGTTGAGACATTAAGAACATCTCCTCTCATTGAGATATTTTATTTTCCTAGTCTCATTGGTAACTTGTGATACTGCATTGAAAAATTAAAGACGACACTAAATAGATCATTGTTCCTTGCTGCTCTAAAAACAATATAAAAAGAGGAATATTTTTTTTTAGTAGCATGATCCTAAAACTATAACTTCTGCAACTATCTTGTTTCATGCTTTAATTGTTAAGTTGGACCATAGACTTCACAGAAGCAGCAAGAGTTGAAACTCTGGGAGGTGCAGAGAAGCATCCAAAGTTAAAATTTTTAAATGAATCTCTCAGCAATCTAGCAATCCTATACAGTTTTTTCTTACAAGATTTCCACTATTTCTAGACTAGGCTTCAGTCAAACCAGAAATACCATGAGAACAGAACATCTCACAGGATCTCAAGTCTCTTCATAAAATGACATATAGGGAAGTCTTAATTTTATTTTAAAGGTGAACAAACCTCTTCCAAATTGCAAAGAGCATTTGGCTCACCGTGGTCACCAAACTGCTTCTCAGCATTATGGAATTTTCCAAATTAACAATATTCACCACTAACACACAGGCTTTTTTTCTGTTCTAATAGTGTAAATGTGTAACAGACTACTACAGGAACCAAGCATTAGAAGCATTAGAATTTGACAATAGCCATATGAACATGTGCACTATCAATCTCAAAGAAACATTTCCAAGATGAAATTTGGGGTGGCAGGGATAGCTCAGTGGTTTGAGCATTGGCCTGCTAAACCCAGCGTTGTGAGTTCAGTCCTTGAGGGGGCCACTTAGGGATCTGGGGCAAAATAAGTACTTGGTCCTGCTAGTGAAGGCAGAGCGCTGGACTTGATGACCCTTCCAGTTCTAGGAGATGGGTATAATTATTATTATAAATACCAGAAAAACAAAAACTTTACAAGGTGAAGTTGTTTTTTCCTAGTCTTCATGCATTATTTTGAGAGAGAATCACTGATGCAGATACACTTTATGTGCATTCAGAAAAGAGAAGTCATATCCTGCAAAACAGTACAGAAGTTCTGTGATAACAGGATGGTAATTTACTTATCCCTAAACAAAGGATGTCGTATTTCTACCTTTCATTATTGATTACAGAGATGTTTCAGTCACATACACAGATGGAAGATATTTAAGTTATCACTTTATAAAATTTAGAGACCACCCTAATAAACTAAATAAAGGCAGAAAAAGCAGGACACTGAATATGAAAATGCACCAATTGCATAAAATTTCAGACTATAAAACAGTCACATTTTCCATCAAACCTGGCACATACCTGGAAATTTTTAAAACACTCTAAAAGTTGATTGACTAGTTAAGAAGTCTTTAGTATGGAGCGTTGTCTCAATCAATTTTAGAATAAAACTCATAACTGTTTATTTCTATTAAGTATTGTAAAGATGTGCAAAATAAAAAGAGCATTTAAAAAATACACTTCCCAAGCTATTAAGAGATTTCCTGGTATAGAGACTAATGTTTGCATTTCATGCTGAAGGCCGACTGCAATAGCTATTCTGCTATTTATGTCCATTTTCCATATAAACATCTGGAAATAAGTAGCAATGATGGCTGCTTAGGAAAAGGGGGTGGAGAAGGGGGATACAAGAAACAAACAGCAGGAAGCTCAAACCTCAAAATGTACATTACAGCTGTTAGCAGTTATGAATCACACACAGAAACAAAAGGTTAATGAAATCCTATTGGCAGCAATTCTATTTCTTAATGTATTTTTACAGTAACTCTGGTGACGGTTTCACACAGAAATAGAAATCACATGGTCTCAACCAAAAGGTGAATTTGTAGAACATCTACCAGAATATATAAGATACCGCTATATGTTGCTAGGTATTTCCAAGGCCCATGTGTACCTGTGTGCGAGCAGACACACATGCACACGCACACAGTCTCTCTGCAAGGTCAGAGAAAAATTCTGAACACTAATTGTGTAATCATTTTGTCTTTCATCTTAACCATTTAAAAATGAGAGTCAATACCACACAATTTTTCAAGATAAAAACACATTCAAAACATGGCCTCTTGTTTTAGTTTAACAAAACAGTCCTGTACTATGCTACCAACATCTTCATCCTTGTTTTGTATTCTTAAGTAACTTTTTACAAGTGTCCTCTGACAGAGTTTATCAAACATTCACAATCAAACATATTGGGTATTTACAATTCACAGAGCTGAAGAGCATTCTCTCTTCTGGTGAGGTTTTTGTCCCCTGTTTAATACACGCATTTTTCTTACAATTAAATAGTAGCTCCTGTCACACTTGCTCTACACAGGCCTCAAGGCTGACCTCCTGTGGAGCACTTACTCATTAATTAGTTTAAGTAAAGGTTTAAATACCACATTCATATACTCACTTATAATTTAATCTAATTTGGAGTGTTCCAGTAGTTATCAAACAGACAGTACCATGCTTCAGCTATACAATCACACAGAAAAAAAAGGCTATATTACCCCCAACCGTTACATCTGGATTGCAACCTAACAATATTTTATAGATTATTGTAGCAAGACTTAACCTGAAATTTATATTTTCAAATGTATGTTCTAGTCAACTGTCCTCACAATATGTTTTATTGGTTTAATTAGGATACAGGAAACCAGCATCCACATTCACTTCACTAAAAGGCATATGTTAAATAGTCATACAGCCAGTATAATATAACTGAGGTCTGTCACTTGGAAAAAACTGCTACTTAAAAAAAAAAAAAAAATCAATATTCCCTATTTATTTTTTTACCCTTTTTCACTCTGGTTTTCTATTCCACACTACAAAGAAAGCAGTCTTTCGCTGTACCACAATCATAGTTTCATCAGATTTGGGCATGATTCCATAGAGAGAGGTTTATTTTGAAGATTTCCTCAGTTTTTTTTGTTGTTTTGTCTTACACTCACCAAAACTGGTGCTATGTCTGTGATGGGGTGTCAGTAAATCAAGGTTTGAGGCATTTAACCACCTTAACAAGAAGGGACAGTAGTTACTGTACATTGCTCAACAACATGGATGAAAAGTAATAGTGATTAACTGTAAATATAAAGCAAAAAAAAAAAACAATCTTGATAAAATTCAAGTGAGACCTAAGTTCAGTCCCAATAGACACAAATCAAAGGCAAAAAGTACATCAAAAGTACTTTCATTGGTTTAGTATATTTCAGATGTAGCTGAAAGTATATTCGAGAGCAGGTTGCTGAACTCACTTTATGGGTCTCACAGCACTGATGATAAATCGCCACTAAATCAGCAAAAAATCCTGGAAAAAGACTGACTCCCCACATGTACAGGGTTGCCAACCCTCCAGGATTGCCCTGGGGTCTCCAGGAATTAAAGATTAATGTTGAATTCAACATTATGTCATGTGATGAAATCGCCAGTAATACATCCAACCAAAAGTGGCAACCCTACTCATCTATGTTAGAGAAGAAATATCACCCAGTGTGTATTAAAAAAATAATTCTGATCTTCAAACCATAACACAGTCCTTCAGAGTCTGTTTATTTTCCACAAGAGGGGCCAGGACCTTAACCCCTGTATAAATCCTGAGTAAACAAAGGGGTTTCTCCACAGAGACTGGGAAGAAACAGAATCCTCCCACCAGGCTGGAAAACACTAGCACAGCCACTCTGCAACTCTTACTGCAGCCACGGGGCTCCACGGGCAACAGCAGTCCCTGCACACATTCCTCTATGGTGGGCTTTGGTCACCAAGCACAGCTGTAGATCCATCTGCCAGTTCATGCCACAACTGTAGCCTACTCCAGTGAAAACCTATGTAAGTCTCCATTTACCATATAGCCCTTGGTCATCAAGCATTGTTCTAGGGTATGCCGTGTCCATGGGCAGCTTCTCCACAGAGTAGAAAGTTAATTTTAGGTATATCTGTACCTCTAGTCAGATGAATTTTAAAGGTCAAGGATTCCAACGTTTGGGAAAGTTTTTATATCTGGTCCACTTAGTCCTGATGGTGTCTTTTCATAAGCTCCCTCACACACACTAAAACTATTTGCTTTTGAAATAAGGTTTACATTTACCACTTAAATAATCACTTGTTCTTTTAATATAACCAACAAAGTCTAAGCAGTGACAACCACCACGTTATTCACATTCTCCAGTACATACACAGTAAAAATATAACATACAATAAAGTTTACAATGATATTTTCTATTTTTAGGACATATTTAAAACCAAAAATCCTTAATGAGGCAGTGATTATGCCTACACTCAAGATAAACTTTAAACAACAGACAACAACAATATGCTCAGAATGAGTAATATTAAGATACTAGTAGTAAAAATTCATTCAATCAAAATTCAGATGCTGGAATTACTTTTATTTTTAAAAACTGGGTGGCTGAAATAATAAAAACAACAATGTAATATATTCCAACTACCACAATTTTATCTTACAACGTTCTGTGTTTTCTGTTGAAGTGCGAGCTCCTGGAGGTGCGTTACTAGGTGGGAATCTAAGATTTCATTTAATAAAGAACAGCAAGGCTGTAGCCCTCATGGTTGTGGAGAAAAAGCTTAACAGCACAAAGTAAGCATTACCCTAAAGATGCAGAAAACAGAAATCAAATAAGTATTTACTAAGTCACAATTTTTAAGCCAATCTCATGATTTTTGAATACCTATGGTTGGAAGTACTGAAATGTAATACCTCAATACTGCACATGTGTATCTTGGCATAAGTCACTATCAAAGTCACCTTGACAAAATACAATGCTTCTCTTTAAACCACATGTAACTGAAAATTTTTCTTATCCAAATCATAGATCAAACTAGTTCAGCTACTCCCTAGTGGGACAAGGGATAATCAGGGAAGGCCATGGTACATATGGTGCAATTATTTAGACTATTAAAAATATTTTAAAGAATGACCTTTGTATCCTGGCAGTCAGTCAGTTTCCCATTCTCTTCCCTAAATAGCCCAAGGTGCAGCCCATCTCTACTGAGGCTTAAAAAACATGAGCTGAACCAGTTTTAAAGACAGTCAAGGATAGCAGAATTAACATAGTTTGCCTAGAGTTGGCAGAAACCTAGTTTTTAAACCTTTCCAGAAAGGTATGTTCTAGTCTAGGTCCTTATCATTTTTCAAAACAGTCCATCCTGGTGTCCATTAGCCAGATAGACCTTGTCTACGAGATGATACCCTCAACTACTCAAAAGTTGTATTAAAAACACTCAGACAGCTAGCACCCTGATCCGGAGAGATACTGAGCAACCTTAAATCAGATTTATTTACTTGAGGGAGCACAGCCTTGTACAGGATTTGATCTTTAAATGCCCAATGTAGACGTTCTTCAAATCCATGTAACATCTCCTGGGGAAAAATTAGGCCTGAAACAAATGGAAGCACATATAGCACTTACATTGTACAGTAACTGCCATAGAATAAAAATCTTGAGAGATTAAGTAGATCTACTGTTAAATAAAACACCTACTAGGGATGCTTTGCAAAACTGAAAACATGTATTACTGTTTTCTGCCTTGACAGTACAACTACCTATTATAATCAGTCTTTAGAGGTAGAAAACAATTTGCAGTAATGTACTCTTACTGGTGAAGCAAAAATAAATTGATCTAGATTTAATGCAACGTCTGGGTTATTTTTTGTATACGTTAATGTACGTTGATGTTCGTTAGCACAGGGCTAATTATAATCACAGATTCCATAAATCATATATAATATTTTTAAAAATCTGTTTGTAACAAGTAAAATTAGACTAGTCATAATAGCCCACTAAAACTTAATGGATGCTTTAAATGTCAAAAACGTAATTTTTCTTTGTTTAGTTTCATTCAACATTTAGGAAACCTGAACATGTAGTTAAAAACTATGTTGCTTCTTAAAAAATGTGTTTATGTACTTACAACTACGCTTCTAAATCATCTCCTTAATGCTCATGTCTGTACAACAGCTTAGCTAGAACCATACAATTTATATGTAAATTAAACTCAAACACAACACATGCCCTTACATCAGTAACTTGAAATTTTAATGTCAATTATACGTACATAATAAAAGAAAAAAGTTCTAACAAACTTAAGAAAATAATTCATTTATACAGCAATGTGTATTATTACACACTACTTTATTAGCAGATCTCTAGAAAGACCTCTGAAGGTGTCATTCCTACACCAGTAAGGAATAGAGGTTTTGCAGAAGCAGTAAGTTTATGGTGATAACTATTCCATGCTTCCTTTTCAGACTTGCTTGCACATAGCACAATTGTACATTACTTAGAATGCCTGGGTCATGTGACTAAGACTCTAGCACACACACTAGGCTCTTGAACCAGGTTTCAGGTCTCGAAACACTGCTGTCAATACCCAAATGTTCTGATGTGGTGTCGCCTTCAGTCTTATTAGGAATAGGGTAGAAGGGGTGTAGTCTCTGAGTACGTCCCTTTATGGCGTGGCATGCTACTGAAGTCTCCTGTCTCCCTTAGAGTTCTTGGAAATAATCCACTCACACCCATAAAGTCTTTAAAAGCAATATTCTCCCATTCTTGGGGCCTCATTTATTAAACACAGTCCACCTCCCAAAAGAGTCCACTTGCCCACTCACAGGTTGAGATCGCCACAAGTCCTCCTTCCGGGGACTGGGCAGTTCTACTCCTGGCCTCCCCAGCCTGCAAACCCTTGAATTAAAAGGGACGTTTCCACAGCCCTCTTTCTGGGACTGTGTCCTGGCAGAGCACTCCTCTCAACAAGCGCTCTCTGATTGCATTAGGAGCCTCCTTTTTGAGTCATCTGCTTTCATCATGTGACCATGCCCTCTACCCTTCCCAGGTGGGTCAAATTACCCGATATCAATCTGGGTTGGCTGGGAGAGAGCCAAGCCTTGCCTCACTTACTCTACAAGGCTCCAGATCCTGGGCCCTTCAACTAACAATGGCCTGGATTTTCCTATACCTTCCCTTCTCCCAGACACTAACTATTCCTCGGAATCATCTTCCTTTCATCCAGCGTCTGTTTTGCTTTTTCCTTTAGCATACACTGTTGTTCTTGCCTCAGCATTAATGGCACACTGCTCTATCACCTCCACTCTGCTTCCCTTAGTCCAGATAAGGGGAAAAATCGAAGTGCACCATAGACATATTTATTTATGTTTTCAATAAATAGCCCAGGAGAATGCAGACTTCCACAGTTTCCACAATGCAAAAAGGCAGAGATAATTTTGGATCGCTATAACTCAAAGGGATTATTAGAAAAACTTATGATCCCTCTTGTAGAATCCTTATTTTCCCACCGTAGGGAAGAAAGAAGCAGCTTGACAAACATCTGTGTGAGCAAAAGGAACCCACACTTCAATGTCCTTTGCCCTTTCTCCCTTCCTCCTTTCTCCCCCTCCAAAAAAATATTAAACTTGAACAAACAGCCTCAAGAAATATATTACTACATTTTTAAATACTTCCCACTTAATAGTCCCATAGGAGCCTGAAAAGAATTTGATTAAACTTTTCCAGAATTGAAAATATCGGGGGGTAGGGGGGCTGTGAGATTTCCTCCGTATTATGAACAAAGCAAATATGGATGTGGTTTAGTGACAGCCTCAATCTATAGGGACTTTTTCATCCCTGTGTATATTCACCCTGGAGTGAAGGTCTAGCACACCACTGATACCCCTGAGTGGGGTTGCACCTCTATACCATCTGCACAAGAGGAGTGGTTTCTGCATTGGTCTCAGAAAAGTCAATGTGGAGGGTTGACTGGAGACAAGATGGGGAAGGGACCAGAGGCTCTAACACCATGTGGATTCAGTGGCCCAAACACATCGAGCATTTACTCTACAAAGGTGGCCCTGCATTTGCTTTGCTGCCTCTATCCCCATACTTCACCTTCATAAAACTCAATTACTCTTGCTTTATGTGGGTGGGGACATGATATGGATTTCACCCAAGGAGGGCCTTGCTTTTCAGAGTCAGTGAAAAGCGAGGCCAGAAGAGGCATCCTTTAACTTGCTTTCCTCTCGGCATATTTTCAGTTCTGCTTCTGACACGCTCTGGGTATGCAGACTCACTGAAGAATTCCTATCATCTTGGGAATGCAGGGATGTTTGAATTTCCTACCAGAGCCCCATTCAGACTACAACTTACAACTGGGTTTGTATTACAGTTAGTGACATAGCTGATTCTAATGATGTGTTTCTACACATAAACTGATTAATACTAAGGCTATGTTTACACAGGGGGGGAAAAAGATGAGTTTTTACACTGAGCTAGTTAACTCAAGTTAGCTACCTTGATGTAGAGAATACCCTTTTTTGCAGTGAAGACAAAACTCTGATTAATGAATAGAGCTGGGTGGGCAAAGGTAATCCTATTTCATGGAAGATTTTGATATTTTAAAATTTGGTTTCATTGCAATTCAGAACAAGAAACAAACATTTCCAAAGGAAATGGAGGCCTGGCTCTGATGCAATCCAACTGGAGGGATGCCCTGGAACCATGGACTCTAGAAGTCTCTGAGTCTGAAGCAGTCCTGCCTGATGAGTTCCATCAGTGCTTGTAAAAAAATAAAACAGTTTCTCAGAACTTTTTGATTTTGACCAGTCAGCAAACTCTAACAAAAAAAAATCATCACAATTCTTCCAATCATCTCTACTAATGACCATGATAGCTAAACGGGCATCTTCTTCGGCAGCAGTTGCCTTCCCATAATCAGTTCTGTACACTATTTTTCAAAGTAGATAAAACTGCTAACCATTCCTATGGGACCTGTTCAGCTGGCCCCCTTTCTTCACATCACTCTATGCTGCCCTGTGAGCATGTCCTCCACGCACTTAATCTCTCGAGGATGAACTGTGGGATTGATAGTTGCCCAGATTTTCCAAGAAGGCACAGATATCAACACAGTTTCACCAGCCTGGTAAGTGCAGACATACAAAAATACCTAACAATCGTCATGTTTTGACTAAAGATCTGCCTGCTGGAACCCAGAATGGACTAACACAGAGCTGTAAAAAATAAGAGTCAACTGCATCAAAAAGTAGGTTAAAAACAAAGAGTAACAGGAATCCAAGTTTACAACTCCCAACCGGGGCCAACCAAAAATATCACCTCAAAAACTAGAGTTATTTGGGACAGGTGCTATCTCCGGAGAAAAGAAATGTACAGATAAAATGACAAGCTTCCCAATGTCATGAACTAGCGCATCCTATAGTTTCTCATTGTGACATCAAGCTAATGGTGAGTACAAAAACACCTAAATAAAGATGCTGCCCCTCCCTCTTGGGTAAATGGAGGTGTATCACTATGAAAGTCAACTTTGCCCTCCATTTGTATTGTATACATACTGATTAAGTGAAGAGCCTTACTAAGTGGGTTCCATTATAAGCCTAATATCTCTAATACACTACATCTAGTTTTTAAGAGTGGTTTTAATTTCTAAATTATATCTCCATAGGTTAACAATCTAGATTCAACAACTCTGAGCATGCAGTAAATTGCAACTCAGATATTGTATAGACTTAATATATTTAAGCAAAGTGGAACTATTCCTTCATTACGAACATGTGGCATACTTTCATAAATGATATTATTGAATTGCAAGATTCATCAAAAGCATAGCAAAATTTAATAAAGTGATGATTAAGCAATCTTCTGCTTGTTAGCAATAACTGCTTTATCAGTCACTTACTGGAAAACTACTACGGTGCACAAATTATCTTCTATTGTTTTAATAGCTAACTTCTGCAAAGTAACCGTAAGCTCTTCATAAGCCTGTGATAGCAATCGTGTCTGCCAAGTGTATAGACCACGCTTTGATTTTCATTCTCGTCTTTTGCTCTTCAGGGTGAGAAATTAAACTGATAAGAACAGATAATTTTTATTAAAGTTAATGTTTAAAATCAAATTTACACAACTTAAGAAGGAAGGTACTGTACATCTGGAGTCAGGCTTGGGTTATGAGGGATTACAAGTGTCAGTTACAAGCTTCATAAGATATACATAGAACATAACCAGCACAGACCCATATTGAGGTGTGGGAGTTTTTAAAATTTCAGTGGATAAGTGGGCTCGGGTACGCCACCTATAGAATGTAATTACAGTCCAAATCAGTATTGGTGTAGTGAATAAGTACATGAGTGGGTGTGTCCCTTGATTCATCAGGGAAGGAAATAAGTGGCTGTAAAGACCCATTAAGCAGCCACTTCCAAGCAAAAAAGCATGTACCTAGCATGCAGCTGAGGGCTCCTTTAAGATAATGGAGAACCCTGCCCAAACCCAGTGAAAAAAGAACGTGTTTAACTTTAGCCACTAATGTGATAGATGCCTTTGGATAAATTTAGCACTCCTAATCATTAATAGTTACAGATGATATAAAATTAGGCCAATCCACCAATGATTTTGAAATCCTTGACCTTTTCTAAGACAGCGAATACTCTTGATTTAATAAGATTTGCTAACTGATAGTCAAACTAGGGAATACATTTTTTTCTAGACTCAACAAAGCACGTTTATTAATAAAATAATTTTAATAGGTATTGAAATATTCCTAAATTTGTCCAGCTTGTTGATCAGACACACTTCTATGATTAACGCAGACTAGAATAAAGATTTGTATAGTAAAAACAAAAAATCAAAAATTTAAAATTATAATCGAACATCAATATTTTACTCTATCTTCTTACTACAACGTGTGAAAGAAATGAAAGGAACACTGAGTTTAGACATCATATTCCTGCTAAAACAACTAGCAATCAATTAACACTGTCAGCAATGAAACTCAATTTTCTCCCCTGCATGTGGAGGTGAATACACAGAACAGATTGGTAATTCCCGTTGTGAGTGCAGCTAAGTGTTTCTAAGCAACCTTGCTCCATCATCTTCTGTGACAAAAACAAGCGAAAGTTTGAACTGCAGTCTGATAGAGCTGTGAATGCTAATGATTAACCAAAGAAGAGTGCTTCATTAATGACTTCTGAATGGAAGGTAAAGGAATAACATCCTTTTTTTTAATTAAAATGAAAATGAAACATTTTATTAAATTGAAAACTCAAATAAATTTAAGCTTCCTTCAGTAACTACAACATGAGAAAGAAATGAGCTTTCACTATCTTTCCTCGTTAGATGTCAGATAATCAAAATTATATTACTATTTTTTCCATAGATTTCTCCCTCACAATCCTGTGTAATACATCCATTTCATAAATCCATGTCCACATAATTTGCAATGGAATCATTTATCAGCCTTGGAATTTGCTTAATCCATTTAGCAGTTCTGGGTGGACAACATACATCAGCGGAAAATGTGCTGGCTTGACCTGAACAGTCAGATGCACCATACATCATTACAAAGCAATACTGTAAATGGAGATGTTGAAAGCAGCACACTGCACTATTATTTGCAACTGAGCCATAAAAACTAGCTCTAGGTTAGGCAATGCAGAAACTACTTTTCAGAAACTATTTTTATATGCATTTTGACAGACTGGATAGAATTGCAAGATGTCTAGTCACAGGTCTGAAATTAGTCTATAGTGCACTGCCTGTCCACTATGAAATTTACCTGACACACAAACAAGTATTCTCTCCGTATGCTTCTTTGACACATTTTAATACTCTGCATTATGATGCTTATACAAAAGGTCTCTCTCTCTATGAATGGTAATGAAACACCATTCAAAGTGTTTACAGTCAGACTTACAAAAAAAGATTAATTTGCATGTATCCATGAATTTTGTGCACTCCACAGTCTGGGAGAGACTGCCCAATTAGCAGTTTGACAAGTGCCTATCTCCTTGAAATGAAAAAGCATTAAGCCAGTAGATGAGCATTTAAATAAGTCTCAAATGTACTCAGATTTGGGGCTAGGAAGAGGACACGAGTATTTTTAGAAAGTTATGTGAACATTGGGGAAAACAAAAAGATTTTGTATTTCCTACAAGTGAAGGGTGTTTTCTAACAGACCAGTGCCACTCCTCTGTGGGAAGCAGAGACAGAGCATGCTACAGGTCAGAATTTTTTTCCTGACATGCCATGGGTAATAGCTCAATATTTTGCATTATGGGGGGAAAATATCTGCGTTTAACTACATTTTATTTTGTGTTTTTCTCTCCAGTTCTGTAATTTGCCAAAACGATAACCTAAAGAGAGTCTTGGACACTGGTAGGTTTGTCATTTCCTAAAAAGAGAAACTGAACTCTGACTGCAGAAGCACAAAGCCAGGAATATAAAACAACAAAAATAAAGAAATCCAAGACCTGCAATCTCTTCTTTGAAATAAGACAACTGTTATCATGGGCATAGGCAAAGCTAAACAACCTGAGATGATTGTTTTTATCCAACAGAAATATTAATGATAGGACACTGTAAACTCTCTAGGATAGGGACACACTCTTCATCTGCATTTTTATGACATACAGTTCAATCCTGGTTAGGACATTTGCTTGTTACCATAATATAAATGATTTGCAGTGCTAGTACCACCACCCACCAGGAACAATAGGGATTATACATTTAGGTTGAGATATATGACCCTTTCAGTTTATATGATTGGCAACAATGAAGTGAAATTTGGCATTGGCTTTGATGTGTAGAACTGCCTTTTTAAAATATAGAATTGTGTGTTTAATTTCCTTGGGTCTTATTTGCTGTTCTTAAATGATGTTATTGTGCATGGAAGATTATTAATCCATGAGAATTTCTTAAACTGTGCCTTGTAACAATGCTTCTTAGTACTTTTCTAAAATTATTAAAATATGTGGAAAAAGCAGTTTCTTTGCTTTTGTCATGCAATAATCTGCATGGCCATCCTTGTATATCCTGACAGCCTGGACTACAATACTGAGCCCAGCTATTTTAATTCAGATCTTTCTGCAGCTAAGGAAAAATGTCAGTTCCATTGCTTCTTAAGACAGTGGTTCAATTCTGCACAGACCTTTGAAGTTAACACATTTTTACCATAATTCATTAGTTCGTACATTAAGCTTGAGACAGATCAGTGATTCCACAGCCACGTGGAAATGGAATCTTAGAAGCTTTGCCTACATGTCTCTGAAGAGCTGTCAGAATTTCTCACTCTCAGGAACAGCCAACAGTTGTCAGAAAAGCTCATACCTTGCAGAACGAATGCGGAGAATGAGGAAGATAAATGTAGCATTTTGCATAAACATGTGCCTCAATTTATCAGCTTGATATTATTCTGGCTGACTGGATAAGGCCAGAGACTAAGATCAAATGAACACTAAGTGGGTTAAAACCCCCAGCCTAGAGGAAAAATAGAGGGAGTGGGCAGCAGCTTCTTGTGGGGAGAGATTGAATTAGGCAGTGCATGCAGCAGGGCTTTGGAACTAAGGCAGAGGCTCTGCAGGATGTGCCTGAGACAACTAGGCTCCACTAAACTGCGGGGGAGGTGATGAGTTGCAGGCAAGCCCCAGGCAATGGCGGCCTGTTGTGGGTTTAACCCTTTCAGACAGCTTCTTGTGTATTTTGAGTGAATATACATATACATCTGTTTGGAAGGCGCTTTAATCAGCCACTGATTATAGGCACCCAAAGAAGAGTGACTTGCAGATAGCAATTGCACGGGAGAGGGTGGTGGCCACCTCCTTGGGAACCAATAAGCAATGTAATACAGTGTAGGAGGCGGGGGGAGGGACATTCAGACAGAGATGAAGATAGTAAAACCTGACACCTAAAGAGGTGCACCTGTGAGGGACTCCAAGGGGGTCTGAGGCACTGCTTGCATTGTAACCATGGCAGGTGGGAATAAGACATGCTGTAGGCCTGCTGATCCAGTCTAATGTGGGGCAAACCATGGAGCTCCACCCTGGTGAGAGTGCAGGTCAAGGTTTGTCACATTCCAAGAATGTTCTTGGGAGAGCTCAGAGGTACAGCTCACCCCTGAGCCATCACAATGCTTTTACGGCAAAGATCAACACCAGTAGAGTTTCCATGCACCTCTCTTTATTGTAAATTAGTGCTTCTAGTGTAGAAAAATCATTTTCCATTTAGTTCTTGTGGTGTGACATACACATAAATCTGAGTTGCACCCTGAGTAGCACCGGGGCCGAAGAATTGCCAGGAAAACTGTAACCCAGCACCCTTTTCATAGTACTCTCATTAGTTCTGTTTTGTCTGTAAACTGAAGACAACTTTTTAACTAAATTATACTGAATATATTAACCACAAATGCAAATCATGTAATCTTGCAAAAGGTCCCCACGTCATTTTTAATTTTGTCTTTTTAAAATCAACATGGAGAATACCAGAAACTAAAGTATCCAATTTTAATTATTTATTATTATTACACTAGTGCACAGAGGCCACAGCCAGATTGGGACTGCATTGTACTAAGTGCAGTCATATAGCTAATGATTATCCTTGCCACACAAGAGTTGGAAGAAAGACAAGATGGAATTTAAATGATACAGCTTTAAAGGGATAATCACCACGATATACCTGCATTTAGAGAATTAATAGAATCACTAGCAAACTCACCACAGAGAGTTTCTTTTTAATGTGTTAATACCATTCAGTCATTAATCAATGGAAGACTATGGTTTTGTATGAGAAGTTTTTAAATGAAAACTTTTCCATTTTGCAGTATATTTTCTCTATAAACACTAAATTTCACAGCGCAAGAACAATAAGATTGAGCTAGAGTCTGAAAGACAGCTTTGTACCACACTAAAGAGGCAGCGTCCAGGTTACAGGGCCAATGTTTAATATTTCCTATGTCAGCCTTGCAGAGCTAGAACTGAGAATCTCAAAGTTCTAGATGCTCAGCGAAGAAACACACCAGTCAAACGAAGGTACCTGATTTGTTGTAATCCTAAAAAGCAAATGGCTCACTCCAGCTCCATGTTCTCTTGTGTTCAAATGAAGAGCTGAGAGATGTGGATTCTGTAGAGTCCCCTGCTAGCTCCAAAGAGTGGGAGTAACAGGTAGGGTCCATAAGTATTCAGTGATAAACTCAGAGTTCTGTATGGTTCCTTGCTGGGCCACCTACGTGTGACTGAAGGGATGTACTTTTTAACAGCTATATGTCACTTAAATGAAAGAGCAGACTGATTTTACCTCAGAGAGTCATTTTTAATACAATTTTTTACATAGGTAAGTTGTATTAATTTGGGTCAGGTGAACATCATGGTATCAAATAGAGTACAAATACATGCATAGCAGACTTATTTAACTGCAGAGAGAATAGCTCTAGAATACTTCTCCATGCAAAATGATCTTCCCCAAAATATTAGATTTATTTACGTGAATTTTACAACTGACAGGTCACCCATTACAGAGTCAAAAAGAAATTCTGTACATGTAGATAAAGCACTCAACCTATAATTCATGCCATACATTATTTGTATCATACCACTCTACCACAACAGTGGACAAGTACTGTGGATGATTGCCAGTAATCTGAGGGAGAATGTCTTAATAGTTTTATGCAACATTAGCTTCAGATTGATAATCAGGTTGATCTATGTTCCAATGCGCAAAGCATTATAAACTAAAAAGAGCATACTGAAAAATGAATAAATTGATAAATTACAAACTTATTCCATTTTCCTACCCTCTTTCCAAATTGCATTGATGGCAATGGGATTTCTGCACAAAGATCAATGAGAGAGTATAGTGTTACTATTGTCATGGGAAAGTTTCCTTACTTACGTCAGGGTAAAAAGGACCAGGTGACAAATGGGTGGGATATGCAAACATTTTCCCTCCCATAAACCAGGTTCATCAAGCACCTAACAAATCTGTCTCAAGGAAAAGCATTTCCTAAAGAAGCTACAAGTCAACCCTCTGCCTCAAACAGCAAAGGCCACCTGTAAGTAGTACTGAGATTCATGGAAAGGAGCCTTATATTTAAGGAAACTGAAGCAGTGAAGTGATTCCAGGAACTTTGGCTAAATAAAAAACAAGACTTCTCAGCCAACTTCTAATTAAAATAACCTATGAATGAGCGAGAAAAGGATGTTACTTACCTGTAACAGGAGATTCTTCAAGACGGCTGGCTTGCCAGCTACAAAACCAGTTTCTCCTCCCTTGGTTTTCACACCTCAGCTGCTAGAAGAAGGCCTCATCCTCCCTGATTGAACTAACCTCGTTATCTCTAGCCTGCTTCTTGCTTGCATATATATACCTGCCTCTGGAAATTTCCTCTACATGCATCCGACTAAGTGGGTATTCACCCACGAAAGCTCATGCTCCAAAACATCTGTTAGTCTACAAGGTGCCACAGTACTCTTTGCTGCTTTTACTTGGTTTCTATCTGCATTTCACTGAGGTTTATACACCTGCACCATGAGTGTGAGAGATTTTGAAAGTAGCAGTGTTCATTGCTCCGCCTCATGGTTTCATCCGATGCAATAAAGAACAGGACAGTCTGACCACACCCTCAGTTCCATCTCCACTGCAAGCCAAGAAATCCACAACAGAGGGGAAGGAGAGCAGGATTGGAATACAGGTAGGGACCACACACCTTGAAGAACCTCAAATTACAGGTAAGTAACTTCCTCTTCTTTCAATGAATGTCTCTAATGTATTCCACTGAGGGTGATTAACAAGCAGTCCTTAGTTGGGAGGAGGGTGCGAGAAAGATGATGGAACTGCAGAGCAGAGAACAGCCATGCCGAGTGAGGCATCCATCGCAGAGTCTAGCATTAAGATGTAATAGGAAGAGAAGGAATGTACCAAACTCCATATGGCCTCCTACATATGTCCATAAGCAGTACATTGTGAAGCACAGCCGTAGTCTATGCACGTGCTCTCAAGGAGTGGGCTCATACTCCAAAAGGCAGAGACAATCCCAACAACAGACAAGAGAGCATAATGCCCCCTGAAACCTAGTTAGAAATCCTCTGAGTGGAGATCGCTTGCCCTTTAGTCCTTTCCGCTAGAGTGATAAAAAGTCTGGGAGACTTCCTGAACGACCATGTCCTCTGCAGGTAGAAAGCCAGGGCCCAGCAGACACTGAGGGAGAGAAGGCACTGTTCCTCTGTTGAGATGTGAGGTTTCAGAAAGAAAACAATTAAGTGTAGGGGTCGGTTGAGATGAAAGCGGGATTCAGTCTTTGGTAGAAACTTAGCATGCAAGGGCAGGGAAATGTCCTTATGGAACATGGTAAAGGGGGAGTCTGCCATCATGGCCCCCCAGTTCACCAATCCTTCTAGTGGAAATAATAGTTACCACAAAGGCAACCTTCATGGAGAGGAGACACAGGGAGCTGGAAGCCAGAGATTCAAACGGTCATTTAGTCAACGCCATGAGGACAAAGTTGAGATCCCATTCGGGAATGATGGACTGAATAGGAGAATAAATCCATAGGAGTCCCTCCTAAAACCTGGTAGTCAAGGGGTAAGTATAGAAAGAGGGGAGTGGAAGGCACCGATAGCGACTATGTGCACCTTGACAGAGTTGAGAGCAAGACCTGACTTCAGGGAGAGGAGACAGTCCAAAAGAAGAGGGACGTTCATATTTTCAGAGGCAAGACCCCCCTGTTGGGCCCATGAATGAGGTGAAACACTTCCACTTGGCCCTATAGGACCACCTTGTGGACTCTTTTTTGCAACTGGAGAGGATGTCTTGTACTGCTGATGAACATTCCCCCTCTAGTGAAGATGCCCATCCAAAAACCAAGCTCTGAGGTAAAGCGTCTGTGGCTCGTGATGCAAGATCCTCCCGCCATGTGGCGTTAGGAGTTCCAGGAAGGCTGGCAGCAGAAGCTAGGGACATGCTGATATGCAGAGAAAAAGGGGAAATCAGAACCGGTGAGGCCAGAATGGAGTGATCAGAATGACTGTCACTCTCTCCCATCTGATCTTGCGTGGGACACACAGCAGGAGGAAAGGCATAATTGATCTTGTGCGACCATATGACGACTAGGATCGCGGTGGACAAAACGCATGAAGCAGAACAAGGGCACATGCGTGGACCAACAGACACTACTACTTTCAAAACTGCTGGCTCCAGACACATGGCGCATGCATATAACCCTCAGTGAAATACAATAGGGACCATCATTCGAAGAACAGTCCAATTTATGTTTTGAATTTCTATAAAAAAAAAAAAACTTATATAGGGATTTTAAATGGTTACATTTAAGTTTTTATAGCTTTTCCTTATAGTATCTGAAAAACAAAACAAAGAAAACAACAGCAGTTACATGCCCCCTAAATATCCATTTCGAAATACATCCCCAGCTTAACAAAAGCAGAAAAGAAAATAATAGTAGAAGTCATCCTTCACTGTCATAAGGTTAGCCAAAGAAAAACTTCTATTTACTTTCTTTATGCAAAGACAGGAAATAGCCCTCAAAAAAAAAAAAATTTTTTTTGCATGTCCCTTTTGCTGAAAGCCGATTGCCATGTTCTCTCTCCATTTTGCAAAGCGCTTGGACATGATTACACCTCCTATGAAAAATGATCTCAGAGAAGTCACGTTTTCAAAACGTCTCTTACTCTCTTCTCTTCCAGCCACTGTAGATGGCAAGCAAGATAAGATTAGCCAAAGAGGACCATCTGTACTTTGCAATTAGGAGCTAATCACCTACTACTGCTTCAGACAAATCTGATTTAGATTTACTGCAAAAGAGGAGGAAAAAAGGATGGTATGGTTAGCAAAAAGATTTTGGTAAGTCAGAAGTGATTTTCCTTGTAGAAAAAAAAAAATCTAATCCTGTACTTCAAGCAAGTCCCCTCTTATGAATGCCAGAACATTATCTAAAAATCAGGTTATCTATATGCTCTTGATTCAGTTCATCACTGGCACCCATGGAGGAGTAAGGTTTACCATTTCTATTTTTTCCATCTGGGCATTTATACCATAAATAACAACAAATGCTCATCACTATGAAAACTGAGCATTTTAAAAATAAGCTAAACCTATTAAAGGAACTCTTTATTCTTCTTTAAAAGCTCTCTTTGATGCTGGTCTGCTTTTAATTAGAGATAAACAAAATAAATAAGAATAGAGATACCTGCTGCGAATGTGAAACACATTGGTGAAGATCTGGTTCACAGTATAATTCCTAATCAAATTTCCTACATCATTAATCCTAGATATATGGTGTATTTAATGATATTTACATTACTGTGTACACAAGTTATGATGAAGAAAAAGTAAGCCTTGAAACATTCTGGGTCCCCTGTTCCCACTGTCTCCAGGCTAGGAAGTCAAAACGTGCAAGCAAAACTTCCAGATCTGTGAACAAGAACAGGTAACAAATGGGATGCAGTAGACCAGGGGTAGGCAACCTGTGGCACGCAAAGGTGAACCAAAGGCGGCATGCAAGCTCTTTTTTAGTGGCACTCACACTGCCCGGGTCCTGGCCACCAGTCCGGGGACTCTGCATTTTAATTTAATTTTAAATGAAGCTTCTTCAACATTTTAAAAACCTTATTTACTTTACATACACAACAATAGTTTAGTTATATATTATAGATTTATAGAAAGAGACCTTCTGAAAACATTAAAATGTATTACTGGCATGCGAAACCTTAAATTAAATGAAGACTCGGCACACCACTTCTGAAAGGTTGCCGACCCCTGCAGTAGACAGTATCACTTTCCACACTAGCCATTTTAATTGTTTTGCTGGAACAGGGTTTTAAATTCCTGTCACTGCAATAGCCTCATGAAGCCTTCTCCACTGACAATGGTCAAGACAGCCTGTTATTCCAGCTGTCATAGAATAAATACATGAAAAGCAGTTCAGCTTTATATATTTGCATCTCAGGAAAGACATTTTTGGATATGCAGGATGGGATGTGAAATAATGCTTCAGAGTAGAACATGATTAAAATGGTTCATTTCTATCATGTGAAAAGCTGTTTGCCTCATGTCCCCCAAGTTTTAGCTGTTTTCTAAGAGCATGGATCTGACTACACTGGAATCGTATGGAGTTATGCACTTTTTAAAGATATTAACGTGATATTTTATTAGGCCACAAGATCCCTTTATAATCCTGAAACAGTCAGTGAACAACAGTAGCTACCACTGCAAAACAAGAACTAGAACATAAAAACAGATAACACATTTATCAAATAAATAGGTCTAGATACTGATACTGCACAGGCACATTCTTATTTTATTCCATTTGACAGCATTGCAGTATCAAGAAATGCAATATTTAAACATCTGTATGTCTACTGAATTAGAGTGATAGTGGTAAGTTTTACAAATGGAATGAGCTGAGAAAAATAATGTGGGTAAAATTAATTTCAGGTTGCCAAAATAGTCCCTAATATGCTATTGAAGGTACCAATATATATACTAGTTTTAAAAAAAACCCTATTATGATCTTCACCAGACACATAATTCCTATTTGTGATATACAATGTTGTATATCATTTGTAATCACCA
This sequence comes from Chelonoidis abingdonii, assembly GCF_003597395.2. Taxonomy (NCBI): domain Eukaryota; kingdom Metazoa; phylum Chordata; order Testudines; family Testudinidae; genus Chelonoidis; species Chelonoidis abingdonii. Next base: position 30,330,071 of record NC_133770.1, on the reverse strand, counting down.
ATTTAGATTATAAAAACCCTCAAGCAGTAGAACCAATAAATCACAGAATAGCTTAGAACTATTAGAAAACATTAATTCTATTCCAAAAGCTAAATTACATTTCACAATTTTTTCTGTCAATGGTTTTGAATGGAACCTTCAGATGATTAATGTTTTATCAGAGATTGCACAGACAGTGAACACTGAGCCTGCCATTTAAAATTCAATGCTGGCACTGTGTTAGTGACCAAGTTAAAAGCTGATAGAGTTATCACAGGTACCGGCACTATTACTACGTTGAACATAACAGATTGAGAAAGTCAAACATGCTGTGACACTGGCAGACCAGGTGCCAGCTCTTGTCCAGGCTGCAGGAATTAGCTAAGAACTTTTTGGTTGCTTGAACTCTGAAGGTCCAAAGACTCTTAACTGAAGCCAGAGATCCCCAAGAGCTGCCTCCTGGGCCCGTTCTGAAATACACTTTGAATTGACCGATCACAACAACTCTGTCACTCTCAGACCTTGTCTACACTGCCACTTCCTTGTTCAGAGGTGTGAAAAAACACCCCCACCCCCCTGCCGAGCGATGCAAGTTTCAGCGCTGTAAAGTGGCAGTGTAGACAGTGCACCAGCACTGGAACCTGCGCTCCCAGCACTAGTAGCTACTCCCCTCATGGGGGTGGATTTTTTTTTTTACAGTGCTGAGAGCTCTCCCAGCACTGGTGCTGCGACTACAGAGACACATTAAAGTGCTGCTGCGGCAGCGTTTTAACGTTGGTAGTGAAGACATACCCTTAGGATTTAGATGGTACCTTATTTATGTGTATATGTTTGCTTGCTTTAACCTATAAATAACTCTCTCATTCTTTTTTCCTAGTTAATAAACCTTTAGACAGTTTATTACAAGACTGGCTACAGGTGTTGTCTTTGGTGTAAAATCTAGAGTACCAATTGATCTGGGATAAATGATTGGTCTGTGGGTCCTGGAAGCCACCTGAATGTGGTGTGATTTTTGGTGCAAGTGACCATTTATCACTAAGTCCAGTTTACCAGGTGGCTAGACAGACTGAAGAGTCTAAGGTGACAGTCTTATCATGGAGTCACAGATATAGTGATCCAGAAGTTCATATTCGTTACAGGCTTGGTGAAATCTAATTATAAAATACAGCACCAGTTTGGTGTGTCAGCCCTGTTATTGACAGTCTGCACTGAGGCAGACATTCATGGTCATGAGGCACTCTACACAGTGCGACATATGTCTCTGTAATTAATTCTGCTAGTCAGCTCAGTGCTTAGTAGTTAACATAAGGTATTGCTGCACCACCCCTGGAACCCTATTCTAGAGCAGCTTCAAGACTCTCACTGTTGGCCAAGGAGATACACACTTAGGACTGGTCTTCACTATGGGGAAACCAACACTGCTGCAAGAGTATCTCCTGTTGACACAGCGCAGTGAAGACACCGGGGTAAGTTGACCTAAGTCGATTCCAGCTACTTTATTCACTTAGCTGGAGTAGCATAATTTAGGTCAACTTACTCTGGTAGTGAAGACAAGCCCTTAGTGTCTAACAGGGCAGGCATTTGCTCACTTAAAAATGACAGCCATGACTTCCCAATAATAATAATAATAAAATAATTGAAAACATTTTAATGATGTTTTTAAAGATATTCTATGTACATACAAAAGATCAGAAAATCCGGTAGATTCAGAGGACAGGATCCCCAATTGGAAGTGGACCAGATGAAGGAAAATCATTTAATCATCAGTGGTTACATGCTTAAGTAAGGTTATCTCATGTGTACTGTATTCAAATGACAATGTAAAGGGTGGGCATCAATGACGTGCTGAGGTGTATGACAGTTCAACTAAAGAAAAATCCCAAAAATTAATTTACTGTTTTCTAAGATACAAATATCCATGTGTGTTTACCAGACAATAATATATAGCCTGGCGGAAAACATGCGTGGCAGGTATTAAAAAAATACTTGGGCTGTCAATTAATCACAATTAATTCACGGAATTAACTCAAAAAATAAATCTTGATAAAATTAATCACAGTTTTAATTGCACTGTTAAACAGTAGAATACTAACTGAAATTTATTAAATATTTTTGGATGTTTTTCTACATTTTCAATATATTGATTTCAATTACAAAAGAATACAAAGTGTACAGTGCTCACTTTATACTATATTTGATAAGATATTTGCACTGTAAAAATGACAAACAAAAGAAATACACCACTACCTGGATATACCACCACTCGATATAACACGAATTTGGATATAACGCGATAAAGCTGTGCTCGGGGGCGGGGGGGCTGTGCACTCCGGTGGATCAAAACAAGTTCAATATAACACTGTTCCACCTGTAACGCAGTAAGATTTTTTGGCTCTCAAGGACAGCATTATATCAAGGTAGAGGTGTCATAAATAGATAGGTAAGGTAAGGGTTAAGTTTCTTTTACCTGGAAAGGGTAACCAAACACCTGACCAGAGGACCAATCAGAGAACTGGATTGTTTAAAGTCAGGGGCGGGAATTTGTATACTCGGGGTCTTTTTTGTTTTCTCGGCTGTGAGTAAACAAGGTTTCCTCCTAACTCCTTCTTATTTCAAATATTATACCAAAAGTCTGTGAGTACAAAGGAACCCCAAAGCAATTCGGCTATGAGGAGCTTTGGGTTGTACGAATAGATGTGGATGGCTGTGTCTTTTGTTGTTTTCTCGGCTGTGAGTTAACAAGCTTCCTCCTAACTGCATCTTATCTCTAAGTGTCTCCTACACATCTGTGAGTACAAAGGAACCCCAAGCAATTCGGCTATGAGGAGCTTTGGGTTGTATTTACATGTATGTGGATTGGTTGGACTGGTTTAATCGGGCTATCTTTTAAATCAGACTGTTTCTTCATATTTTCTTATAAGCAAGAGCCTGTATTGAGTTTCTTAATGCAAGATTATTGTTTTATATTTTCTTTCTTTTTTTTCTATAAAGTTTTCTTTTTAACCCTTGTGAAAGTTTCTTTTCTAGTGAGGCAGAGGGGGGAGGGAAAAGCCCAAACTCGGTGTCTCACCTCCCAATTGTCCCAGGGCGGGAAAGGCTATAGGACAAAGGGAGGGGGAATTTCTTGTGTGAGCTGACTAGGTAAATACCTAGCCTCGGGGAAGCTAGATTGCTTCTCCGGTTGTATTCAAGGAGTGAAGCGTAGCATTGCACCGGCTAACCCAGGAAAGGGGGGGGAAGCTGGGAGAGGAGGGAGAGAGAGACCCAGGGCTCTGGGTCTTGGGGGTTCCCCAAAGGAAGGGTTGGGGACACCAGAGGAAAAAGGGGAGGATCCGGCCCTATAATTCCGGACCTGGTGGCAGCAAAAATATCCAAGCTGGTAGTGAGCTTGGGGGAGTTTCAGGTAAGCCCCCAGATTTTGGACGCAAAAGTCCAGGTTTGGGACAGGACCAGATTGGGGACGCTAAAGTCCAGGTCTGGGACTGGAGGCTATATTACCACAAGAGGTGTAGTATTTTTTAATTCACCTCATACTAGTACTACAGTCCAATCTCTTTACTGTGGAAGTGCAACTTTCAAATGTAGGGGTCTTTTTGCTACATAACTACACTCCGTAACAAAACAATGTAAAACTTTAGAGCCTACTTCTTGTTCAGCCAATCGCCAAGAGAATCAAGTTTGTTTGCATTTTCAGGAGATAATGCTGCCCACTTCTTATTTACAATATCACCTGAAAGTGAGAACAGGCATTCACATGGCACTTTTGTAGCCAGCACTGCAAGGTATTTACATGCCAGATACACTAAACATTCATATGCCTCTTCATGCTTCAACCACCATTCCAGAGGACAGGCTTCCATGCTGATGCTTTTTATTCAAAAAAAAAAAAAATTAATTGAATCTGTAACTGAACTCCTTGGAGGAGAATTCTATGTCTCCTGCTCCACGGTTTTACCTGCATTCTGCCATATATTTTGCATTATGGTAGTCTCAGATGACAACCCAGCATGTTGTTTGATTTAAGAACACTTTCACTGCAGATCTGACAGAACACAAAGAACGTTTCAATATCCGATTTCTAAAGATAGCTACAGCACTCGACCTAAGGTTTAAGAATCTGATGCGCCTTCCAAAATCTGAGATGGACGAGGTGTGACGCATGCTTTCAGAAGTCTTAAAAGAGCAACACTCTCTGCACAAACTACAGAACCGGAACCACCAGAAAAGAAAATCGACACTTCGTTGGGGGCATCTGACTCAGATGATGAAAATAAACATGCATCAATCCGTACTGCTTTGGATCATTATCGAGCAGAATCCATCATCAGCATGGACGCACATCCTCTGGAATGGTGGTTGACGCATGAAGGGACATATGACTCTTTAGTGCATCTGGCATGTAAAGATCTTACGACATCGGCTACAACAATGCAATGCAAACACCCATTCTCACTTTCAGGTGATGTCAACAAGAAGCGGGCAGCATTAACTCCTACAAATGCAAACAAACTTGTTTGTCTGAGCCAGTAGCTGAACAAGAAGTAGGACTGAGTGGACTTGTAGGCTCTGAAGTTTTAAATTATTTTATTTTTGAATGCAGGGGTTTTTTGTCTATAATTCTACATTTATAAGTTCAGCTTTTCATGAAGAGATTGCACTACGGTATTTGTATTAAGTGAAATGAAAAATACTATTTATTTTGTTTTTACATTGTAAATATTTGTAATAAAAAATAAATATAAAGTGAGCACTGTACACTTTGTATTCTTTGTTGTAATTGAAACCAATATATTTGAATAATATTTAAATAAATAAATAGTATTCGGTTATTGTTTAACAGCACAATTAATTGTGATTAATTTGTAAAATTGAGCAAATAATCACGATTATTTTTTAAATCGTTTGACAGCCCTAAAAAATACATATAGTAGTACTGAACAAACATTATTGGTGCTTGTTTTTTAATTAAAAATGCTTCCTTTTTGCCTTACCTCCTCAAATGGAAAACTGCATTCTCCATAGTAAATTATCTTTAGAGTCCCAAAACACTTTGTTAACAAGAATATGTAAAAATTTTCTTGGGGAAGTATATAATATAGGATATTAAATGATGTTTCCATTAAATTTTGTGTAAGGGCAGTTTCTGTTTATCCTCTGCATCCATACCACACAGGTATTTGAAATCTGTAGCAAATTTAAATGTTTAATTTCTCTCAAAATAAAGATTTCACATGTACAGGACTGAATGGGGCATGTCTAGTTGTTGATTTAACGTCACAATTTCCCATTATTTTGAGTTGTGTTTTGTTTGCCTTAAAATCTCTATTAACTTTTTTCCCCTCAGTAGAATTACTAATTAAATCTTCCCTCTTTTCTAAAGCAAAAGAGTGATTTGTCCTCAACCAATAGATTAAACATGCACGGTACAAAAAAACCTAGCTAGAAAAAGAAAAAGAGAGAGACATGACATGACATGACATGACATGACATGACATTGACAAGGGGGGGGCGGCAGAGATAGGTCAGTGGTTTGAGCATTGGACTGCTAAACCTAGGGTTGTGAGCTCAATCCTTGAGGGGGCCACTTAGGAAACTGGAGTTAAAATCTGTCTGGGGATTGGTCCTGCTTTGAGCAAGGCACTGGACTAGATGACCTCCTGAGATCCCTTCCAACCCTAGTCTATGATTCTAAGTTTCAGCCCCTAACAAAACATTGCTAGAGCTGACTTCATTTCCCCTCTTCTTCAGTTCAGTGCTCTAAAGCATTAGTTTCCAAAGTTTAAGACAAAACTACAGTAGAACCTCAGCATTATGAACACCTCGGGAACGGACGTTGTTTGTAACTCTGAAAGTAACATTATGGTTGTTCTTTCAAAAGTTTACAACTGAACATTGACTTAAAACAGTTTTGAAATTTACTATGCAGAAGAAAAATGCTGGTTTTAACTATCTTAATTTAACTGAAACAAGCACAGAAACTGTTTCCTTACCTTGTCAAATCTTTTTCTAAACTTGCCCTTTATTATTTTAGTAGTCTATGTTTAACACAGTACTATACTGTACTGGGGCAGAGGGGTTGTCTGTCTGGCTGCTAATTGCATACTTCTGGTTCCAAATGAGGTGTACAGTCAGTTCGTAACTCTGATGTTTATAACTCTACTGTAACTTTAGTGAGGTCTAGTTCAGCAGTTCTCCAACTGGGGGTCGGGACCTCTCAGGGGATCGTGAGGTTATTACACGGTGGATCGCGAGCTGTCAGCCTCCACCCCAAACCCTGCTTTGCCTCCAGCATTTATAATGGTGTTAAATATATATAAAGAGTTTTTAATGTATAAGAGGGCGGTCACACTCAGAGGCTTGGTATGTGCAAGGGGTCACCAGTACAGAAGTCCACGAACCCCTGGTCTTCATCTGCACTGTCAAACAGTCATTAACCACTTGAACAAACTACCACGGGACGTGGTGGATTCTCCGTCACTCCACATCTTCAAATCAAGACTAGATGCTTTTCTTGAGGATATGCTTGAGCCAAATACAAATTATGCTACAGTCAAGCCAGTTATTGGGCCCAATCCAGGGTAACTGGATGAAAATTAATGGCTTCTGTTATATCGGATGTCAGACTGGATGATCTAATGATCCCTTCTGGGCTTAAACTCTATGAATCTATGCAATTTTTTTTTAACAGTTGTTTTTCTAGATAACAAGGCCAACATTCTCAAACTTTGGTGACTAAACTTAGGTTTCTAAATAAAAATAGCTAGACATGCAGTACACATTGACATTAATAGAACCAATAGATGCTTAACACCTTTGAAAATTACGCATTTTATTTAGGATACTAAGACAAGGATCCAAACTGGGACTTTCAAAGGAACTTAAGGGAATTGGGCACCCAAATGCCATTGAAATTCAATGGGTGATGACCAGGTAACTTCCCTTATACTCCTTTGTAAAGCCCACCCTCAAATTTTGACGTAAATCATGATGCAGTGTCTGGAGGACATTTTCAAACTGTACAATTAGGCATCTAACGCTTATTGATTTTCAATGGTAGTTGGGCACTTACCACCTGTAGCTTCAAAAGTCTCCCCTTCTCCCATAAAACTTACTTTTTCCACAAAGCAAACAAACCAATTCACACCATCAACATGTATGTCAACCATCAAACTACTCTGCACATAATGTGATTCAACAGTAAAATTTAAATGTTCACCGATCGCCTCCAGGCACATTTGTGCCTGGTACTTGCTATCTGTACATTTATACTGCAAGCTTCTCAGGCAGGAACCATATCTTCTTTTGCTCATATATAGTGCTGCACTATCAGGATGCAACAAATAAAATAAAAATAATAATTTAAATCTGAGCTATTATTTCGCTAACTTGGCTTTTCTGTACATCTATTTATAGGCATTTCTGTAACATTCATATCCAAGGCATTAACATCTGAAACACTTTTGATCTGAATATATATTCTAGATCTTTCTGCAGTTCACATTGTGCCATCAGTAATAAAAATTCCTGTATGGTCATATTCCTTTCCACTGACTTCTGGGCTATCACACTCCATCTTCTACCAAACACAGAAGAGGACTATAAATTTCCAAGTGTCTATAAGGGTTTTTAAAAGTTCACAAAAGCAGATCCTGAACTTACATTATATGGATTACTCAGTTTGCACACATTTATTTCTAACCCATAGTTTTGATACACACACAGAGATTTAAAAAAGGTTGCTACTGAAGTCAATGACACCCTCAATTTTCTACAAGAATAGGAGGATAAAGGATTTGTCGAACTACAACACCATGAGCTTTTCTTGGCATTTCCATGAAGCCATGTGATTCACACAGAAATTGCAGTTCCTCTTTCCTTTGATTATCATTTACTTCCACCTCTTACTTCCTTCATGTGTTCTCTTCCTTGCAGTTTCCTTTCACATCCAAGTTCACTTTCAAGCTGGCAGCATATTACCCATCCTGTTAAGAGCTCTATTGTTTTACGTTAGCACTGTAGGAAAGACAGAGTTGAGTCACCACTCTTCAGCCCTGAACCACTACTTATAGTACCCATGTCCATACTAAGCATCCTGTGCTTCTGTCAGTCGCCAGCTGCTTTCATTCAAAGTAAATATTTGAACAATGGGGCTGCTAATAAAACTCGACCTTCTCTGGCCTCATTTGTCACATCATTACATAAACTCAAGCTCAAATTGTTTAAGATAGCTAAGTTGTCTAAGACAAAGTCCATAAAAGACTTCTATTATGACAAACATCATTTTGTTCTCCTGCTCTGTAGAATATTGTGGGTCTGATCTCTTTAAAATAAGTCCTTAAACGTGGTGGTGTAGTTTATATGCTTTTGAACTTCTTCCCTTATTTATGGGTTGGTTGCACAGACTTTAATCAATACTGGATCACTTTTCAAGGCATCAAAACTGGACAGTTGCCTGGAGAAGAAAGGCATAGGATTTTTATGAAAAGTCTGGTACATCTCCCACCCACCTCACTTCTCAGAAACTTTAACAAAGGCCTGTTAAGAGTGTTACCAACATTCATTCTGTTTGGAGGACCATTCAGGTGTTTGTGCTTTACAGAACTTGACTTCTCTGTGACCTTACTTTGTTCCTCCCACTATGTCAACACTCTGGCTGCTGCATCTATGGGCTAGACTGGAAGCATGTCACATTGAGTTATGCTTTAATAAATATGGTATGCTTTTGTTATTACCTTGTTCTGCTATGTATATGGCACCTGCTAACAACAGAAATCAGTAATTTTTCCATCAGCCACACTGAAGTATAATATCTTCTACCTTGGTCTCATATTCTTTCAAAAGACATTTGAAAATCTAGTACCTTATGTAGTATATTTTGTAATTTATAAACACATTATACATTGTAAATGTGAATCATAAAATTCTAATAAATTTGCAGATAATCTCTAACGGGGCTATCAATGGTTTATAACAGGAATCAAGTTGCTTTGGAAGCAGAGACCACTATCCAATTACATAGGAGATTTCTAAAGAAGTTACAAGTATCTCTGATGGCCAGAAAAATCTATTCATGCCACAAAGAGCAAAAAAGACAAACAAGAAGCCATAATAATGCTTTGGTTGTAACATCTGGTTGCAACATTGCAGCATGGTTAATTTTGTTTAAAAAAAAATTCTTATTCCCATTGTTACCACTACATCTTACGTGACCATCATTTTGAGGGACTGCACTGCATTTGTCACTCTGCACCTTCTAGCCTACCTAACCCATCTATTCATTCTGTAATAGTAAATCCCAGCAATATCAAAAGGAAACACAGGTATCTGCCGTCTCTAGAAATAAACTGAAATATTTAAACTGTCTTTCCCATACTCAATAATGGCAGATCTACATGGCATATCTAGTGGCATCAAAGTGTACAGGAAATCATCTTAGTAATTGGGTAACAGGATTCTGATTTTACTATACCTTCTTAAAAGATATCTAGCTATGGGAGGAAATGAGCCCTTTGGGAGCAAATGGAATTGCTAGCAGAGTACAGGGGTTTAAGAAGCAGAAGCTCAAGCTCAAAGAAATACTTATTAATATTATGCACACATATGAAGTCTATTCTAGATTTTAAATTTTTACAACACAGTAAGAGGCAAAATTCAAATACACTTGCCTCTGAAGAGATTGCAGGAGAATCTTTGGTCTGTTCCTATTAAAACAAACAATATTGCAATGTTAGTGCCTATTAAAAGAAAATAAGAACATGACCTATGTAGATGGGGAAATATAGCAAGTAATATACATTCAAAAATATTGCTTACGGAGGAAGGTGTGGACATAGCTACATCAGTGATAATATAACAACAGATTCATACAATCTAACTGAGGGATCCAAATGATCACTAGTTTCTCATAGGACCAAACACATAACCAAAAAACTACATTAAACATCTAAATACGAAGTGAGACCATTACTGTTCAGTGAAAAATATTTGAAAATCTATTTTTGTATTAAGGTAATACCAAACTACAGATTTTCAGCACTGTAATATTATACTGCGAAGAGTATAGAGAGACTGATTTTTTCATGTCAGAAAAGTTAAATCCCTCTGATGGTATTAGAGTCTCAGAATTAAAGTACCTCCACAGCAGAAGCCAGGAAATCAGGGTTTCCTAGAAGATCTTTAGGTAAATAACATTACAATTCAGTAGTAATGTGCAATGAAATTGAGGACAAAGTATTTTTATCAATGTTGTCTGGACAATGATGCTCTAAACACACAACCGGTTTTAAATTAATTTTGAATAAAGATACAAAAATCTGTTTGGAAACAGAACAACCATATAGGGACAGCTGCTTAACTGATCTCAGGTCTTCTTGAGTGAGGGAGAAAGTTGGTATTGCCTATTAGAGGACAACCAGGTGGCTCACTCCGTTGTCTTCAGGGATGACCACACAGCCAATGAAGTTAAGATATCTTACTGGAGATCCCATGAAGCATGTGGTATTTGGAAACACATACAAGCTGTCAGTTACTTTTTGTACTTTTCATTTTTGTACTTTTCATCCTCAATCAATAAAAAATCAATCACATTAATTAGGAGTTCCTGCATAAGCTCTCAAGTGTAGGACCCAGTGCCATGAATTTCTGGCTCCTATTGACTAGGACCATGATCCAGCAAAGCATTTCATCATATGTTCAATCTTAAATATAAATCATTCCAGTGAAATCAATGGGACTACTCACAAAGTTGAAGTTAAAGTGGCCTGTGATAAGACAGCAGGCTGTCTGGTTGCTCTGAACACAGGACAGAGTAGATTGCCTACTGAAAGTACAATGACTAGAAGGGGAAGCAGGATTCACAGTTACACAGTGAAAGCAGGCAGTAGGAATGCTCTCCCTCTAATGTCTGCTACTGTGTATGAAGTGGGAGTTTTATGTTTGAAGATTGAACAGACTGAAGTTCTGGATAATCACACTAAATTGTGGATGTTTAACAGAGTCAAACCCCTTCAGGTTTTCCCACTGCTAATTTTAACAATTAGGTACACTGTGTATAACTATGAATGAGTGAAATCTAAAGATATATATTTTAGATATTCTTGGCTGAAAAATTGGCTGCAGTCCTTATATTATGGTTGGGCAAATAAGACTCAGAAGTTTACTGGCTTAACTCAGCACAATCTACTTTGCTGCTACTGTGTGGTTTTACGTTTAATAAAACTGTTGCTTAGTTTCCCACAAAAATGTGTTTCTATCCTTAAGTGCATCCTGCCCTCAGCAAGCAGCAGCTGGAACCATTCCAGCAACCCTGGGGGGTAAATATCCTCAAGCCTAATGACAGCACTCCGCTTGATTGATTGTTTTCTGCCAAGACTGTCCCATTCCTCAAAAAACAGAGTGGCTTAGGGAGAAGCAGAACCAAGGTGGTAGTAGGTTACTGCTACACACACTACAACACTTCAGCAACAGAGAGAGAGAGAACAGGTGCACTTCAAAGTCAATCACAAAGTAAATTTTTTTGGCCCTTCTGACAGTTAATCTGAAGCTTCTACAACATCTCTAGACTGAGAAAACACTTCCACATCCCTGGCAGGCACTGCACTTTCTAGAGCATAATCTGGATTTTGTTGTTTGCATAGATAGGAAAAGTGCAAACAAACATAACAGCCATTCTTAATTTGATGCTTTCACTAGTTTAAAAATCTGATATTTTATTTTGTATTTTTAACAAAAATATTTTTTGTAATTAAAAGATATGAGAACATCATTTTCTGGGCAGGATCAAACTTGAATCACATTGTCTACTCTTTAATAATGCAGCAAGAGAGGGTTTTAGAAGCTATTCTTCATGTCCCATAAAACAAGAATAAACTTTACTGGCCTAGGTTTCGGAGAGGGGCTGGGCATTCACAGCTCTCAATGACTTCAACTGGTGCTGAGCACTAGTGAGACTCAGGCCCTACATTTCCAAAGAAATGCCTGATTAGAGCTATGATAAAATTCAAGTACCCCTGCTGCATTCAGTCTTCCTGCAAGATGGCCTCATATATCACCCATCAAATATGATGCTCAGCGTCCCTTCAACATGATGTTTCAATGTCTGGTAATACCATTTGTGGGTTTTTCCCCAAAGAAAGTGCTGAATTAAAAAAAATTAATTAATTCCATTAATCATTAAGAAAATCACTGAAATAATGTGTTTAATATTAATCAACAACAAAATCTGCACAAGCACTTAATGTTAAGGCCTATCTGTTGTGAATCCACTCTGTTGCGCATATTGGTATTTCATTTCTTTTGAGTTTAACAATTACATATTTTAAAAGCACGTCACATTAAAAAAGAACTACTGTACATTGTCTGCTCATACAGGAGAAGTACAGCTGATACAATCTCAGCCAAGTGCACAGGATATCAGGAATAGGGCTATGATAGCTTTTTCAACTCCGATACCATCTCGCCATAACTGTTTGATACACTTCTGACACCAACATGGCTCCCTCCAACATGATGCAAGGTCACTACACTGACCTCTCTAATAATACAGTTCTAATATCTTGTAAGTCTAGGAAGCTTCCGAGTTAGAGAGCTCTTGTTAGTGGAGTACAGAAGTAGAACAAATCTTGCACGGTTATTCAGAAATATTCTGAGATACTGCATGGTACACTCACCTAATATCATCAAGGTCAATGACATTTACACACAAGTAGACACACCCAGGATAGTGATCATCTAACAACAGGAATGGTTGCTGGCCCAAAACAACATCAGTGCCAGCAAAAAAATCACTAAGTCTCCATTTGGCAGAAATGGTGAAAACTATTGATTTTAAAACTTTTATATTTTTCTGCTTGCACACAGCTAATATATTATGAATGCTTTTCACGCATTTGTTACATAATTTACATTCAGAAAGTATGTAGGCTAGAATTGGGGTACGACTGACAATTCCTTTCTTAAGCTCATACACAAAGCAGCTCAGTACTCCCACTAAAAAATACTCACACATACCTTTCAGGTTTCCTGAGTTCGGGAATGACCTGAAACTGCCAAAACAGAATGAGGTGACAAAAACCAATAGGTGTTGGGATTTTTGTTGCTGTTGTTTGTGGTTTATAAAAAATAAAATAAAAAAAACAGTATAAACAATGCTTTGCTGTAGACCACTGCTCTCCCATATTAGGTTTTCATAAATCTACCCTCCTTAAGTTTCCAGGCTTTAAAAAAAAACTGCTTTAGCGCCTCACAAAACAGACAGATGTACAAAGCTTATTTATACTGCAATACAACCCGAAAATAAAATAAGCTTTTATGGCCTGAAATATGAGCTTTTAACAACATCTGTGCAGTTAAAATGTGTAAGTGAACTTCCTAATGACTGCAGGGAATCAAACTCTTTTCAGAAGTACTATCTATCGTAAATACATATTAGTGGCACAATGTTAAAATGATTATATTTTTATTTAATTACAACCCACTCTACATGGCAGTTCATGTAGCCTGCCTCACAATTAATCATCATTAGTGAAACCTGCAGCATAGTACTGTTCAGAGTAATCAGGATGATTATACAATATATGATCTTTATGTTTCTGTTTTGTCTCCACTGTGGTTATTAGACCCCTATCAATTTTGTAGCCAGGAGGGAAGTTTAGACAATATGGCAACATGGGAAAAAGCTGACCTGAACAAATCTGTCTTTAGCTGCAAAAAAAAAAAAAAAAAAACATTGAGATTAATTAGTTGTATCTTTCAGGTCTTTTTTCTTTTCAGAAAATGAATTAAAAGACACATTGTGGTATTTTGGGATAAAAAATTCTAATTTAAATGAGGGAAAATATAGACATTATTTCTAGTTAACTGCTCTAAGTGGGCTAAACACCATACAAAAGAACTCTCAGAATTTGACATGGATCCTACAAAGAGGAGCACATAATTTTAAAATAGAAAACAATTCAGATACAAAATGAACAGCATGGTTCTCTTTGGAGCATAACAAGTTCTATTTAAGCTAACAATGGATTTTATTTAGATGACAAATATTCCTAACATAATTCCTAATATTAAGTCATAGCAGCAGGGACTTCATTTTATTTGCATCTTATGCAACACACAGCAGGCTGTCAGCATTTTAATAATATTGGGCCCAACTGACCCCTGCCGCAGGAGGGAACTATAGAGAAGGAAATCTCTGCAAGGTGGTTTAAGGGACAGAAAGGAAGGGTCTAATTGTTAAGACAGTGGCGAAGAAACCAGCAACATCCTGAACGTCCAGGAAGGAAGAAGAGATTAATCAAATATGATGACTCTTAACTGATATGTGCCATTTAAAAAAACGGTTGACTTAAGGAGACTGATGCCCTATAAACTTATGAACTGAGAGAATCAGTATTGTGTGCAGGTCACAGATAGATTATAGGTCTTGCAGGAAGTCCCAGACACCTATCATTAAAGTAGCACATCATCTCTCATTTTAAGACTCTGTTTTCAGTTGCTTATAACCTGGCCAAGCTTTAATTATTATGGGTGATATTTTACAAGCCAAGTGCAAGCTGATTTTCTCTCTCTCTCTTTTTTTTTTCGGAAAAGCAGCCAAAACAGCTCAGCTGTTTACGAAAACAGGGCTAAGGAAAAAATATAGTATTCTGACCATTTTAAATTCCCAAAGCCCTTTCTTTTAAACGCTCTCATGTATCTATCCCATGAAGCAGGGACTTCAAATTTAGCAGGTGGGATGCTTGTGTGTCAGGGCCTAACTTTTGCCATCCCCAAATCTGGCCAAGTTATAAGCCTCTGAAAACTCATAGTTTTCCCATGATCCGTTAGAGTTTAACAGCTGAACTCCAGAAACATTTTGTTCTCACTGAGCATGATACACCCTCTGACGCTCCCAGTGCTGAACAGACTGTGTGCATGGAAAGACTGAGCATGCTCCACTCTAGGGCTACAGAAGCTCAGAAGAGCTGTCCCTGTAAGTCAGGGGTGAGCAAACATTTTAGCCTGAGGGCCAAATCTGGATTTAGAAATTGTACGGCGGGCCATGAATGCTCACAAAATGGGGGTTGGGGTGTGGGAGGGGGTGCAGGCTCTGAGAAGGGGTTGGGGATGACGAGTTTGGGGTGTAGGAGGGTGCTCTGGGCTGGGACCGAGGGGTTTGGAGGGCAGGAGGGAGATCAGGGCTGGGGCATGGGGAGATGATCAGGGTGTACAGGCTCCGAATGGCTCTTACCTCAAGCGACTCCTGGAGGCAGTGGCATGTCCCTCTCCAGCTCCTATGGAAAGACACGGCCAAGTGGCTTGGCATGCTGCCCCATCCGTGGGCACAGCCCCGGCAGCTCCCATTGGCTGGAGTGCTGGAGCAGGGCCGAGCCACATGGTGCGGCCCCCAACCCAGTGTCCTGGCCAAAGTGCCGGAGTGTGGCCAAGCCACATGGTACAGCTCGCAAACTGGCTTAAAATGGCCCGCAGGCCATAGTTTGCCCACCCCTGCTGTAACTGCTGCGATAGGCTAGGCACCAGAACTGAAAGCAGAAACCCTGTCTCTCCTGTGCTCTGCAATTCCTTGCTTTGTTAATTTTGAGCAAATCTTCCAACTTCTGCAACAAATGAGGCAGGAATCCTATAGACAACAGCCTCCTTCACCACACAGTCCTGATTCATGTCCAGAGCAGGTCCATCCTGTGCAATGACTGAGGCAAGGGTCTTGTGGAAAAAATGTGTAATCAGCTAATTAAAAACTGTATCATCATAACGCTTACGCATAAGGGGGGGGGGATCAATTAAGACCGCACAGGCAACCATACTTCTGCCATTTCCTCTTCTGAGCACTCGACCATGCAACCTTAAAGTTCTTTTAACATAATATTTTTATTGTTATTGTATTTATACACACACCACCCAATGGATTACAGCATATACATAGTTTCCACCAAGATTGTATGAAGCGGGAAAATCAATACTGATCTCACAGCTAGAGACTGATGTGGAAGAAGTCTGAAGATTTAAAAAAATAAATAAATCTGGCATTACATTTAGTTTAAGATGGGCAGAATGGCTGCTGACCCCAAAGGGCTTTAGAGAAAAAAATCAATGTGCATGAGTTCCACATTGTACTTGTTGAGATGATTTAGATTACTTTTAAAAAAATTACAAAATAATCTATTTATACTCCAGATTATATTTCTATCAATATTTTTCCATGCATGTTTTGTATCATTAAAAAGGTAAAATAAAACAATTAAACCCTCTAGTCTTTTTTAACTTATACTAAACATAAAGGAATATGAACACATCTGATTTCCTGCCTTCCTATGAACTTTGCAAACTGCCACAATAGGCAATGGGGAATGTTCACATTTATGATATAAACAGTACGGTCAGCAAGAACCATTAACCATGTAATAGAAACAAGCATTTGAGTGGTTATACAATGAAGGCTTATGCAGTTTCTGGTTAATCAATGGCAGTGCCATTAACAAAGCCCTGAAGAAAAAAAATCTTCAATGACATTACAATTAGGCAGCAACCAGCAACTGCCATTGTGTGAATAAATGCCATAAGGAAGAAGGGGGAAAAAAAACAGGAATTTAAAAAAAAAAATTGTAAGAAAACAATTACCCCACACGTATTCTGTAAAGATTAAGTTCCCAGTATTGGGATTAGTGAAGGCTTCAGTGTACAACTTTGTTGGCAATTTAAGACTCTTTGAGAAACTAGTCTAGTAGTGTCACTGCTAGTGATATACAACAGATGCTACATGCGCCTATATACATTTTTTCCAATATTTTATCCGATTTGTGTATACATTCCCTGAACCTCATTTTCATGAACTCTTGTCTGGTCATGTGAGTCATTAGTTTTGCTTCACCATCAAACTCTTGATTAGCATTCCACCACTAATGATACATTTCTCAGCATATGTGGGAGTAGGGGGGGGGGGTGCATGCAGTAATATGCAATGTAACAGCAAACCATAGTCCCTTCATACAACAAAACACACAACAACAAAGCAAATAACACATGTGCATGTGTGCGGACACATACATACACTCTGCTAAGAGATTTTCTCCTCCTTTTATCACCCTACTAATTGCTCCCCCACCCACGTTATTGTGTTTATTATTGTTAATTGCATAAAATCTGAGCAGGAGTTTTGCCTTATTTTACACTTATTATGCTATGTCAATAACAATAATAATAATAATGACCGAAACTTGAGTAAGAGAGGGAAATTAGGATGAAGCAATATTATACTGTTCTAAGAACCCTGTAAACTCCAACCACCACACCCTGCAAACATATTGCAACTATACACCATATCACACAATGCGGCCCTTAGACATGTCTCTGCAAACCTCAGTGACTTCTAAAACAAAACTAAAATATATTTATCACACAAGCTACATTTTCTCAACTCTTCCAGCACCCGTTGCTCTAGCCCATCAGTGCAGCCTGCATGTGAGATCTGATCAATAAACCAGAAACCAGTGTAGAAATTACTGTTGTAGTATGTGACAGAGCCAGACAGCAGTTCTCTTCACTGTCTGATTAAGTAGCTATAAAAAAACCTGACAAGGAAAAAAATTGGAGTTCAGCTTTTTTGTGTGCACAGAATGTTCATAGCTGATATAGTAATGCTAACATTGATTTGAAAGAAACTTTATTAAGTTGAAGAATTAGGTGAAGGATATTTCCTAAGGAAAACAGAAGTTTTTCTCTCTTTAAACTGTTTCTTTCATTCATACCCATAAATACATACAGATAAGCATTCCCTACCTTCTGACATCCATCAGGCAGTTCAACCAAATGGAAATTCTGCAACAAAAGCACTACCTTCAATTTTATCTGGTCTGCTTTGCTCAAACAAATACTTGGTCTAGAACACAACATGCAAGACTTCTCTGCTACATTTGTGAAGGTGGATGACCTTAATTCTATCAAGTGTAAAAAAAGACAACACCAGAGTGATGAGCAAGGATCTAGAGTAACTGTACAAAAGAGACATTTCTGCCAAGGGTGGTACTTGGGCAGGGAATTACCAGTTACATCTTCTCTAATTGTGGCAGACACACACAAACCTTCAGGAGCCTGGAACAAATCTTTACCAACTAGAGAAACTCCAGAAGTAACTAAAGAACCTGTTAGTAAAAAAATATATCACCTACTAAAGATCCCCCAACTCTGTACTAAAGTGGTTCAGCTACAGGCAAGTCGCATCTTAGCGGCATTTAACATGCGTGAATTCAGCTTTGCAAGGTTGGCAAAAACAGAGGAAAAAAAGAAAAAACAACAATATAAAAACTGCATCTGTAGTGCAGGTGATTCCGCCCGCCATTCAACTCAGTGAGTGTTTCACTATACGCGGTTTTCGCTTTATGCGCTAACCGCGGAACGGAACCCCCACGTAAGATGAGACTTGCCTGTATTCTGGTAGATCCAGCTTGCTGAAAATGAAACACACACCCCTTTATGAAACATTTTTGGGGGGAAGGAGGGGTTGGGTGGGCTCACCTCCAACATGAAACCTGCTGCAAACATGGTTCAGAGGTAGCCTCTAGGATGCTGCTCTTGCAGTCTTCCTGAGATAGGAAAGCTAGGACATTTGTTGAGAAAACTACTATTCTAAATCCCACTAGCATTATCATTAAAATCTAACCACTAACCCATACTAAAAATGATGGTATCCTTGTCTAAGGTATAAGGACAGACCTCTGAACTTAAAAAACAAGGAAGGCAGCCTTTGAACTTAAACAAGGAAGTGGTCCCATAAGGGCATATTAAAGATGCTTCAAATACGTCTTGATCTAATAACAAAACGAGGGCTAAAAACTGTTACGAAGAATTTGGAGCTGAAGAAATGCCCAGCTATCACTCGGTTTGAGTTATAAGGTGCACTGTATAAGGGCCACATTCCCAGAACTGTACCAGTTGAGGATGCTAAACCTGATTAAAAGCAAAGGTTTTCCCAGGTTTAGGACTGTTCAGTTGTCAACAGGCCAGACAGCAAGAGGGATAAACACACAAGAGACAAATGCGGTACAGTAACTCCACATTTAACATTGTACCTGTTAACATTGTTTTGTTGTTACCTTGCTGATCTACTAGGGAACAAGCTCGTTTACAGTCGTGCCATGCTCCCTTATAACACTGTTTGGCAGCTGCCTGCTTTGTCCACTATTTGGAGGATTCTCTAGAAGAGCAGCCCCTCCTTGTGGGGATCAGAACTGGGGGTGGTGAGGGGAGCTGTAAGCACCCCTCCCATCAGCTCTCCTAAACTCCCTGTAAGGTATGTGGCTCAGCAGCTACCAAGCGGCAGTTCAAGTGGCCCTCTCCCTACTGCCATGCTGCTCCTGACCTGCCCTCTGCCTTGGAACTGCTCCTGGGAGCTTACTGCTTGCTGAGGGAGGGGGAGGGGTGCTGATATTTGGATGTCCCCCTGCTCCATACCCCCTCTCCACAAAGCAGAGTAGGGGGACAGGGCTCAGGGACAGAAAGGAGGGAGCTTGCCGGAAGCTGTTGCTTCCCGTCTGAACTGGCTGATCTGCTTAAAAGGGCAACTTACTTCAAGTGTGGTTAGTGTACTTAAAGGGGCAATGCACATCCCTCTCTCACTCATGCACGCACTGCCCCAGGACTTTGGAAAGTCAGCACCTGTGAAGCTGTGCATGTGCTGTCAGGAGGAGGGAGTGGTGCGCTCCAGCTGGATAGCATGGGCTCATCATCATGCTCAGTTTTTCCAGGGAAGTGCATCTATTGTGTTTCCTCACTGCTGCCTCAGTCCATGCTGCCTTGCAGAGTGTGAGGCTACATTAACAACAGCATATTAACCCTTGAGGGCTCAGCTGAGTGCTAGTTCATCATTTAGCAGACAGGCATTCCCTGGGAGATATTCTACCCTCTTACTCCACCACCTCAACTAAGCTTCACATTCATTGCTGTGTACAATATTAAACTGCTTGTTTAAAATTGCTTAAAACTTATACTGTATATGTACACAATGTCTTTTGTCTGGCGAAAAAAAATTCTCTGAAACCTAACCCCCTCTACCCCATTTACATTAATTCTTATAGGAAAATTGGATTCACTTAACATCGTTTTGCATCAAGTTGTATTTTTCAGGAACATAACTACAATGTTAAGTGAGGAGTTACTGTACTGTTCTACTACTGGGACAGTTTTAATCTTCTGCTTAATCTTGGTAATGATTGATTTAGGGAGAAAATGGTGCTCAAGTTAAATGTGAAGGTCAATGTCTGAAGCGCATGAAGCAGCCCATACTGGATGGAGTGAAAAAATTAAAATCTGTATCCGACAGGCAGAAAAATCCAGTTGTTTAAATACTGCCAAATACATTACAGACATTTAAGGGCATTCAAAAAATGCAGATTAATACCAACTTGAATAATGCACGTTTCTAACAATTGTCACTGAGGTGCTACATCTGTTCAAATAGAAGTTACAGATATTTTTTTTCTTAGCAGAAAAACTACAAGGTTTGTGGGGTGAGGTAGGTACGGACACTGTTTGTTTTTCATCTTTCCATGATATTCCAGATGAATATCTTTGGGTAAAATTTTCAGAAAACATTTGCTCCCTGACCTATGACCAGTTTACCAACTTTCAACAAAAAAGTGTAAAACTTTAGAAGTTAACAGAATTTGAAACTGACCCTTTAGAATGGTGGTTGTGAACTTTTACAACAGGTGGCATTATGTGTGCTACCCACACATCACAAAAACTATATTATAATTCCTCTCAAATTCTTCTAGTAATACACATTTTCCCCAAAGTACAATACACATAATAGTTATTGTGTGTATATGAATACATTTATTTTAGCTTACACACAGATATATCATGTGTATGAACAATTAATACAAAATATAGATGAGAAAATGAAAATACCAAATAGTTTAGATGTATCATGTCTCCAATCCATCAGAAAACTTCCCTGCATGGCATTCTTTTGTATCCTTATGAACATTACTGTGAAGTACTTTGAGCCAGATCCTCATCTGGTGTAAACAGACATAGCTCTATTGATTTTGCTGGAGTCTGGCAATTTATACCAGCTGAGGATTTGGCCCCTTATCCTGAACAACTTTTAAAATGACCAGTGTTACAAGCTCTTAAGATTTTATCATGAGTCTCACAATATTTGGTGTTTTTTTCCTAGAGGCTTAGCTGAGAGTCTTCTTAAAAAAACCTGAATATATGTTGAAAACTGCTGAATATGGATGCCTGCAAATCCAAACTCGAACTTCTCCTGAGTTCAAGGTGTTTGTATTTGACCTATTATATAAATAGCAGCAGACTGTAAACTCTCATCCGAACACTGATGGAGGATTTTGACTTGAGGCCAAACAAAGAAGGACACACAGAAAGAACATGCCTTGGTCTACACTACAGAATTTCTTCAGTATAGTTACAGTGCCCAAGGGTATGAATAATCCATACCTCTGAGTGACGTGGTTATGTTGACCTATGTGCTGGTGTAACTTCTTCCGCCAACATAGCTACCGCCTCTCATAGAGGTGGAGTTTATAAACCAACAGGAGAGTAATCTCCTGTTGACTTAAAGCATCTTCACCAGAAGCACTACAGTGGTGCAGCTGCATCAGTGTAGCTGTGCCACTACAAACTTGTAGTGTAGACCTGCCCTATGTTACTTACTTTTACACACACACACACACACACACACAGAACTAAATTCATAACTGGTGTACTTCACTGATGTCAGTAGTGCTATATCAGAGACGAATATGACCCACTATCTGCAGTACAGTGACTAGTACCAGCCTAAACCCTGGAGTAGGCCAAAGCATCCACTTCCCTTTCACTAGAAAATCTTTAGTTTTTAATGGAATTTCCTTTATGGAGTGGAAGAATGTTTCAGTTACAGGACAATCACCATATATCCATGATATACTAGAATATTACAGTGTTTTGGAACTTGGATTAACGTGGATATTTTGAAAACATTTTGGATT
The DNA here is from genome assembly GCF_003597395.2 of Chelonoidis abingdonii. NCBI lineage: Eukaryota > Metazoa > Chordata > Testudines > Testudinidae > Chelonoidis > Chelonoidis abingdonii. The sequence goes on along the minus strand of NC_133770.1, from coordinate 30,308,106 downwards.
TTGAAAGAGAAAAAATTGATTCAGACCCCTTCTTGCTTCAGGGCTTAAGCCAAAGCCCAGCACTTTGAGGTTAGGAAAGAAATTCCTTTAGGTTCAAGATTATTTCATTACAATCCATTATGGAGTTTCCTGCACCTTCCTACATAACATCTGCCACTGGCCATTGACAGAGAGGGGATAATGGACTGGATGGGTTACTGGTCTGATCAATATGACAATTCCTCTGCTTTTAAGATACTTCATGACTATTTATCCTCAAATAATGATAATTTCCTGAAATATGAGAACAGAAAGCTGTTCCAACATGCAAATTTTATGCACTGTTTTAAAATCATACTTTGTCCATTTAAATTATAGTAGATTGAAATTATGTCCCTAGTAAAGTGATGCACTTGAACACATTTATAAAAGAAAAATTATTCTGAATTAGTTTTCAGAGAAACAGGAATACTTGATTTCAACTACATCGTGCTATATAAACCTCTGTTGTTAAAAGTCAGAAAGAAATGCATCTGAAACCCTTCACTAGAAAAATTTTTACAAAACCGAATATGCCCTGTAGGTAGACTATTTAGTCTCAACAGAGTAAATCATTTTTCTTTACATGTTGAAAGGGGATCAACTTTTCTGAGTGTTCTCTCTGTGTGTTTCCATATGTTAATGAAAGAGCCTGTGTAAAGATATTGATTTTCACCTTGATATCCTCAAGGCTATATCTGATGTTTTTCTCATATATTCTTAAGAGAATTTCTAAAATTTTCCAAAGGTCAAAAATTTTGCTATTTCATTTCTTCTGCCAGTTTCTAAATCTCTCTCTCTCTCAAGCATGTGAGCAGTCCCATTGAATTAAGTAAAATTAAGTACTTGCTTAAGTGCTTTGCTGGACTGAGGATTTGATCCATTCTCCATGGACTGCATCATGTCATTATATTTTGTGACAAAAAAAATTTTTTATAACTGTAAAAAATAAGATTAAGAATGTGTGTGCCTCCACTTCTGGAAAAATCAATACATGAACAAAACCACCACCTAGTGGAAGCAAAGGAAGGATATTGGCCTCCACTCTGGGCTGAAAGTACCCCAGGTAATTCCCAACAAGGTTAGGATATGTGGCCTGTTGGCTCAGTTGAGTGAATTGACTACACTAAACAGTCAATTCATCTGTTGCCATTGTAATGTCTTTGATTCTAGATAGTCAGAATTATGACCTCTTCATTGCAAAAACAAGCAGGAGGTCAAAAAAAAAAAGAAAAAAAATCAGGCCGTGAAGTAGCACTCATTTGCAAACAAACCTATTCACTAATTTCAAACATAAAGAAATTTCTACAGAGCATGTTAAAGATAAGCAGAAGTACATTAACGCCACCATAAAATAAAGATTCTCCATTGTGACAGTGTGTCTTAAAATTGCCCTATGTCTGGTCTTTTGAACAACACAAAAATGTTCTTATTTCCACCAAAGTGAGTTGATTCTTCACTGTAAAAGGAGTTGGTTTTAGTTTTCATTTCTGAACAGTCTGTACAGTGTATACTGACAGGGTCCAAGCATTGTTCAATGGGATGCTGCTCTATTTACTGTCATCTTAATTTTATAACACATTGAAGTAATGAAATCAATAATGTTCATAAAAGATCATTATGTGAAACACAATTTATAGAGAAATTCCCACTCTGTTCTGCTCAAACATTTTTGAAAGCTTCAAGATGTCTGAAGTAATGTGACAAGTCTCAGAACAGAGCTGGGGGAAAATAAAGCTGTTGGCTTTTTCAGTGGGAAAATTCATTTCAACTGAGAAACACTATGCACAAGCACTTGGCATCAGAGAGACATTCTCCCTTTGCCCAATTTGACTCCAAGCTCTGTCAGTCACTTAATCATACTAATGTTGTACAGAAGCTGTCATACTCTTTAATCAACAACTTGGAGTATTAGCTCAGTTTGAGTTGGGTTTTTCCTGTACTGCTTCAGTCAGGACAAACAGTTCCTTCCCCCAGTTTACTCTGTAGGACCACTTGGCACCTACCTAACTGCTACGATGCCATGCAATAAATCTGATAATCACCCCAGCTTCTAGAGGCAAAACAACGTCTGAAACAACTAGAGAGAAAGAATATGTAAGGCTCTACATAGCATAGAAAATAATCCAGGTTCAGACCAGGAAAAATTCAGGGCCAGATCTTCAGTTGATGTAAATGGGGGTAAGCTGCTGCCATTTATACCAGATCTGGCCCACACAATTTCTCAGTGGTGCTTCTTGTCCATGGTGTGGCTGGTAACAGCTGGGGTGGGGATTGCACGTTTACACTGTTCTCTTGCCTATCCTTCAAGTATTGAAAACATGGCTTCCAGTCAAAATCCTGGTGACTGATCAAAGACTTAAAGTGTAATGATGCACAGTAAAATGTTTATATCAATTCTTTTTACATCACTGGCCATTTAATATGCAGTGTGTGAATGATGATTTAGCAGAATATCAGAACTGTATGATTTCTTAGCCAACATCATCAATTTAACAAATGAAAGTGCAAATTAAATTTGTGCAGCTGACTCAGGAGGGATCACAGACATCCTCTATCCCCTTATCACCACCTCATCTTTTTCTTCTCCTTTATCACTCTCTCCCCACCTCTCCTTAAATGGCATCATCTTACTGCTGCTTGGATTACAAAGGGATTTGTGGGAGGAAACCAGGATTTTTAAAATCTTGTTTGGGGATGAGATCTCTCACTCCACCCTAACCCCTGAATACAAGAAAAATCTACATTTAAAGTAGATTTCCTCACACAAACACCATGTTCTTAAAACGCCACCTATTTCCTTCCACTCATCATTGCCCCAGATTTCCCCACCTCTTCATTCTGGTTCTTGAGTGCTGTGGAGAACAATCCTTATCAGCAAGGCTACTCTCTATCTTTCCTGCCCAGTGACAGTAAAGATGTCTCTCCTATCTCTCCCTAACCCGAATGCCTTTTAATTCCCATAGAACTCCTACAGGGAGAGATTAGTACCAACCTGGTGTGGAAGACAGAAAATGGCCTTGCAGAGAGGGGAGAAGTTTTGCTCCATAACAAGGGCAAGGGGACCTCCACATAGAGCCAGACAAGAGTGAAATCTGATGAGCTGCTGGAGAGGAAGGAGTCATGATCTCAAGCTGCTCTCCGAGCCCTACAATTCCAACAGACCCAGGAGCAAGGTGGGAACTGAGCAAAAGTCACCCTGACTCAGCCGAGAGGCAGCCTTTTCAGAGCAGGATTCATCTACTTTGAGAATCAAATATACAGGGTTGGTACATGATCGTGCCCTGAATTTCAAGCCCCGTATTGCATTTGTATTTCTTGTTTACCTCTTTTGTTTTATAACTGGAAAATCTTCAGTTAAGAGATTGTATAATAATATTGTGAAATTAATAAGTATAAATAATATAATTGATTAGAGCAGTAATTAACAGCTGTTTATACAAATAGATATATGTAGCGACATTCATACTCTATATGTAGCCAGTACACACACTGTGGATATTATTTTTCAACAAGCACAATGTGATTTACTGCCAATATCTCACGTATTAAGCATTTTCAATCTAGTATCTCAACAGTTTGACAGAACATGTTAAAATTATATTCGTGCCACAACTCTGTCATCTACACCTAAGCATGTAAAGGTTAAACTAATATGATCTCTCAGCAACTCTAGTGGTGGGGGAGGTGGGAAATGAGTCAGTCTGAATAAATACAACGCAACTGGAAGTTACTTCATTTACCAAAATCAAGGGTCAAAACAGAATAATCACTGGAGTACAATGCATGAAGTTTCATCACTGATTTCAAAGTGAGTTATCACTTTTTGTTTTACAGATATACATAGTCCCTGCTTAAGTTTAAAAGTGCTGTAAGAAACTATTGGCAGGAACATCCTGCACTTGCAATGAGTTTGCAGTGCCCTGTGGGTATAACCCACTGAAGAGTGCAAGTACAGGTCCTCTGTAACAAATCTGCAGAGGATAGGACTCCATTACAGCCTTAACTAAACAGTCTGTATCTCCAGCTCAAGCTGCGGCAGCTGATGATTTTAGCTCTGGAGGTCTGCAGCTCAATCCCCAGTGCATCAGCCAAGATGACAGCTGGCACACTTGCTCCTTTTCAAACACACCAATGCACATACGCCATCATGGGTATTATACGCATATTGGTTGGAACACCTGGGATCACTGACTTCAAGGTCTGACTGGGACCAACAGAGTCATACAATGATTAGCCTCCTGGGTCAAAAGGAAGCCACAGGCATTACAGCTTTACTAGTTCATTGTGAGAAAGATCAGCTGCAGTGCCTATTGTCTGAAAATTACCCAAAAGCCTTTGCTCTCAGCAGCAGCATCCTGCACTAGAAGTGCATGCTTCAAAAATCCCAGAATATATTGGCACATTTCTGTCACAAATAGTGGTACTGCATGGATATGCTAACCTGTTCGTAAACATGGCATGCAGTCAATGTCCCTAGGAAATGTCTTCCTATTCAGGGCGGACATACTCATAAATATGGGACACATTTTGTACAATCCCTACACAAATACGAGTTTTTGAAAGACACAACGGAGAAGAAATGCTTTTATATTAAATTTAAATCTTCCTATTAAATGGAAGCTTTGCGCTAATATGCATTCTGGTAGTGAAAATATTTTCTTACTGAACTGTGGATAACCAACATTAACCTAATTAGTAGAATTCATCTCTCGAAAACAAAACTGGAATGCAGCATGCACTATTAATATATGAACAAAGTAGTTTGCAGAAGTTACAATGAGTTTGTAGGGAGGCAACATCTGAAAAAAATCTAGTATGCTGCATATTTCCAAAATTCTGACTGTATGAATTTTACAAGCACAATTTACCCAGTCCTCCTCATTGCACTTTGACTTAGTCTTCTCCTCCTGCAGAGAACTGGAAATGGTGAAAGCTACAACTTCATTAACAGTGTTAGTACTTGGGAAACCCTTTTAAACTGGTGGCATTTCCACCTTATTTATAACACAGTACACACACACACACACACACACCCCTCCTTCCCTTTTCCGGGGGTGTTCCTTGAAAAGAAGCCAGCATGACAAAAAATAATAGAATACAGCACAGAAAATTCACATGACAATGTAAAGTGGAGTGACTAACAATCTCAGTCATGCTCCCATTCTTCCACATCCTCACTGCAAAATCTTTCGGCCACGCATTCACTGTGTGCCACCTGGTATACTGTAAGCTCTTCCTCTCACCTCCAGGATTTCCCCTTGCCTCTTTTAATTATCTCCAAAATAAAACCATAAAAATCACCTGCACTGTTCACTGCTCTGGTCACAATGAACTCCTCGGCAAGATCTTTTCCTGGCTTCCCCTAATTTCAAGCTCCTTTTTATTTTTTTTCAAGACCCTTCAACAACCTGCTCCCTGCCTCTCTCATCCAGTTGACTTGTCCCAGCTTCTTATGTTTAATTCTCAATGTCCATTTGGAGCCCAATACAAAACTATGAACATCTGCTGCCACTAATTCCATATTAAAATGGGCGAGACCCAGAATAATCAACATTAGGAGAAGAATCTCAAATTCTGGATGCTTATTTAAACTTCCCATTTTTTCAAGACTAGAAACCTTAAGAGAACAAGATTCCTCATGAGATTTTATTACTACTTTTTGTAGTTGTGGACAGAAATTATGCAAAAACAGGCATCTCTTGCAGTATTCTGGAACTTGTGGTTCCAGAATTGACCAAAAATCTGAAATGCAAAAGCACTCATCTAAGCATTTCAGAACCTCTAAGGTTTAGTTTGAGTTTGTTTCTGAAAATGGATTAAGATTCTCAAGTAGGATGCGGGACAATTAGTCGGACTAGGATTTCTACTGCCTATTCTTATCAGAGCGACAGTAACTGGAGGCGCATCATGAGGGGTAAAGAGCCTCACCTAGAGAAGGACCATCTTTCTTGCTGTCTGTATAGTTCAGCAGTTTACCATACCAGCTAAAGGGGATAAATCAAGATTAGGACCCTACCAAATTCACGGCCATGAAAAACATGTCTGGACTGTGAAATCTGGCCTCCTCCCGTGAAGTCTGGTCTTGTGTGGGCTCTTACCCTATAACTTTACAGATTTCACAGGGGGAGACCAGCGTTTCTCAAATTGGGGGCCCTGACCCAAAGGGAAGTTGCAGGGGGGGTTGCGGTATTGTCACCCTTACTTCTGTGCTGCATTCAGAGCTGGGTGGACGGAAAGCAGGGGCTGCTGGCTGGGCACCCAGCTCTGAAGGCAGTGCCCCACCAGCAACAGAGCAGAAGAAAAGGTGGCAATACCATATCATGTCTCCCTTACTTCTTTGCTGCTGGCTTCAGAGTTGGGCAGCTGGAGAGTGACAGCTGCTGACTGAGGACCCAGCTCTGCAGGTAGCAGCACAGAAGTAAGGGTGGCAATACAATACCATGCCATCCTTACTTCTGCACTGCTGCTGCTGGCAGCAGCTCTGCTTTCAGAGCTGGGCTTCTGGCCAGCAGCTGCTGATCTCCAGCTGCCCAGCTTGGAAAGCAGCGCTGCCACCAGCAGCAGCACAGAAGTAAGGGTGGCAATACAATACCATGCCATCCTTACTTCTGCACTGCTGCTGCTGGCAGCAGCTCTGCTTTCAGAGCTGGGCTTCTGGCCAGCAGCTGCTGATCTCCAGCTGCCCAGCTTGGAAAGCAGCGCTGCCACCAGCAGCAGCACAGAAGTAAGGGTAGCAGTACTGCAACCTCCTACAATAACCTTGCAACTCCGCCATAACCCCCTTTTGGGTCAAGACCCATACAATTACAACACTGTCAAATTTCAGATTTAAATAGCTGAAATAATGAAATTTATTATTTTTAAAATCCTATGACTGTGAAATTCACCAAAATAGTAGGGCCCTAGCCAATATCTATAGAGCTTGGGATACAGAGCTCCCAGCTGTCTAGCTTGTCAGGACCTGGCTGGTGGTGCATGTGAGAAGCAGAGCTGGGGATTCAGGCAGCTGTCCAGTTGGGCTAAGACTACAACGTCAGAGAACAGAAGTGCATGGCAGATTCATAAATCTCTGTTGGCTTTTCTTGGCAGAAATGAAAACAGTTATGATAAACAAGGGGATTAATTGTTTTTCTATTTAATTGGGTTTGTTTTTGTTTTTTAAGTGCCTTTATCCAAGATACTATAGCAATGCATGTGTTTTGGGATGAAGTTTGAATATGCAGTATCTGTGGTTCACCCCCCAAAAATGAGATTCTTAGGATAAAGTTTCAAAACATTGATTTTTAATTATTTTCTCTGGAAAAGTTAGTGACTGTTTTATCCAAAAACAAGACATAGAAGATTCAATTGCTTATCGAACAGTAATTATGCTATATTGGGAAACGAAATTCAACAACAACTGTGAAATAGGGATTTTGATCTTACTTTTAACAAAAAGCAGCTACTCTATATAACTAATTATTGAGTCCATTTTAATGCCATTATAACACAAACTGCCTGGTACAGAAAAGTTAGAGGTGCGTGCACCCTAAGTAGAAATAAAGACAGTTTAATGTATGTACTTCTGATACAAGCTTTTTTTCTCTCTCTCTCTTTTAAATTTCCCTTGAAGTAATGATCTGGATAAATTCTTCTAAGTAACACTATAGGGTAAATGCTACATACAATCCACGCTTATCTGAGTGCTAACATTCTAGTTTCATTAAAAGCCTCACTATACATAATCACCTAAATTTTCTATTTCCACAACAAATGTCTGTAAAAAATAAGCTTTTTTGTGTGTGTTTGTTTTCAGCTAGACACAGTACAGAGAATTTCCTTACGGGTTTACTGCTGTTAATAACATCTTGACAAGTACGATTAAAATACCTCAATCACAAACTTAGAGTGACCTCTGCTGAACAGTTAGTATATCTTACTTTTTTTCCAAGTGTGGATCACTTATTTACTTACACAATTTTATTAACCACTTTCAAATTAGTTACACACACAATTCTGAAAAACATTTATTTCCCTTTATTTTAAGTTGTAAGACAAATCAGTGGCAAGAGAGCTAGTTACGGGGTTTGAGAGGATGTGGGTTGGGTGTTGACTCATTTATTCAATGGGACTCTTCATAGATAATAAAACTTTTAGTCTGGTCACCCAGAAACATGTTCTGCACATCATGATGAACCACAATGAAAACTTCTGTTCACATGTTTGTGTATTATAGGGCACACCTCACTCTAATTTAAGCATACTGCTAAAAAAATTACATTCCTTTCACTGAATACAACTGTAACAGGCCCATCTTGCTCCCAATGCAGTGAGGGGAGTTTAAATCATGATTTTAAATATCCAAGTTCTATATAATGTGGCCACTGATCTTTCAACAGGGGAGCGGGAGAGCCGAGAGCACCTGGGACCACTATGCTCACTTTCCCTTCCTCTCTCTGCATGCTACTAATATTCTCCAGTGGTTGGTCGTCCTCCTTCCTACCCAAGACAGTGGAGGAATCCTACCAAGGAGTGAAAACCTCCCTACAATTACTCTTCATCTTCTCTCTAGCTGCTCCAGGCTCCTGCTGTAGGGGGCACGGTAGGGAAGGGGAGAAACGGCTGGTTTACCAGCCTGGCTGCACCTGTTCCATCTCCAGGGTGGGAGATCCCTGCTGCTCCCTGGTCTAGTTGCTCCAGTCTCTGTATCCCCCTGGAAGGGGCAGACTAGGATTGAAGCTCTCTATTCCCCTTCACTCTCTAAGCTGCTTCCCCTAATTTTGTCGCCCGCCGAGAGAGAGAGAGTGTCAAGCTGAGAGCAGCCACACTGCCTCCAACCCCAGCTCTTTAGTTACTCAATGTTTGTGGAGGGTGAAAGATTTGGAAAGAGAATGAGTGGGGCTCCTTGATTCTCTTCTAGACTCCCATTACTGGACTTGAGAAGGGCTGGTATTACTCCAGCCCCTAGCTTCTGCTTGCTCCCTACCATCTCCACTCTTCCCCTTGTCCCTGGGGAAGGACAATTGTCTCCTCCACATGGCCTGGCTCCTTCCCCGAAGGGTGCCCCGTCGCCCCTCCCTTCCCTCCTGGTATCTCCTGGCGTCTTCCCTTACCGCAGAGTCTCGTTCAGTAGCACTTATTTCTTAAATGGCCCTAGTACTCTCTCCCAGGACAGGGTGTGGGTCACCTGGGCCTGGTCAGCCCCATACAGGTCTAAGAGTAAAGAAGGGATATCCCTGATCTTAGCCAGAGGTCCATTGCATGAGAAGGATACTCCTCCCCGCAGCATCCTCTACCAAAGTGATGGGAATCCTGCATCCCATTCAATGGTTTGATCTCCCTCCAACTCCCATCCTCCATCAAGCTGGGGTTCAGAGAAAAAGACAATCCTTCTTGGCCCCAGTCAAATAGAGCAGCCCTGCTGCCACTGTCCCTGGTGCCCTCTCTCTTTTAAAGCCTAGGGAAGAATATTTATACTGATTACCACCAAGAGCAGAGCACGAAAGTGATGTTATTTTGCAAACACATGAGAGGAAATCCTATTGACCATCAACACAGCAGTGAAACTGACTCTATACAAACTGTATATAGAAAACAGACTAAAGAAAGAATGATATCTTCCTCTAGTCTGTGTCCGTTTTAGTAATTTTCAGTGTTACTTACACAACAGTGAGCCGTCCGACAGAAATATGATTTTAAAATTGACAGCAGCCCTTTCAGAAATCTACACCTCTGAATCACTAGATGGATATAGTAACAACATCTGGCAATAGTGATTTAAAGGTATGACAGAACAAGGGAACTTAAGGTTACAATAGTCATTGTGCATACATGAATAATAGAAAATGTGACTACAGCTATACATTCACACACTACAAAAGGAGGCAGCTGTTTTACTTGTAGTAATGAGTCCTCTCATAGTACTTCTAAAAGATAATTGAGTCTCTTATTTGGCAAATCATTACAAATTGATGACTCCAATTGGTTAAAGTCTGACAAGTCATTCATTAAGGAATACATAGCTTACAAATTATTTTGTCATTGACTTTCTGTTTACAAAGTGGATAGGCCTCTGAGACCTTGAAGACTATTTTCACCAAGCTTTTAAGCATCATGGTTTCATAGTTCAGAATCCTATCTGCTCCAGTGAAGATCATGCAGAAACCATAAAAACTATACAGCTGGGAAATTGTCCACTGAAACGCACTGTACATCAGATGGCGATGAGAAAAAGCCTCAAGCTCCTTGCATACAACATTACACAGGACAAAAAAAAGTGAGAACTATGCACAGTCTGCCTCACCAAGCTACAAAGACCTTGGAACACACTGCCACCTAAACTCTAACCTCTTCCCCATCACACCTGTGGATCATTCAAAAACATTCGTGCTAGCCCTACATCACCCCAAGGCCCAATTTTTCAGCAATTGGGGCCTGATCCTGATGTCATTGAAGCCAACAGAAGTCCAGCAGTACCAACTTTTACAACTTTATCCAAAGTCTCATGATTTGTTGTGTTTTGTAAAGCCCCGGGTACTAGAATCGAGATACTGCATGAGAATCTCAACTTGCATTTTAAAAAAGTTTCTAGCGCTTATCTCTGATGCAGAACTGGCCCACATTGTTTAAGTGGTGCAACTGAGAGATTTTATTTGAAATTTATCTTTAAAGAGCAGTGAACAATAAGATATCAAGGATAAAACAGACCTATTAACGCTCGGTTCTGATCTCAGATATGCAAGCAGATCTTAACATAGGCCTTGTAATATCAGATACATGGGAGTTAGAATTAGAAAAACAAATCCTGAGTTGTAGCTGCAAAACTATCCTAGGGCATCCCACTGTACCCATTGAGGACACACTTATGTAATGCACAATTACCCAATATTCAGAGTCTCAACCACTTTGGACTATTTGTGGAAATGTACAGATACTGAAAGCCAATACTCTGAATTTCCCCACTTTAGTAGACCTAAATCAGGTGAAATTTATGTTGAATATTATTAGAATTGTGATGTTTATACAGAAAAATGAATCCTACATTTTTAGAACATCCCGTAATACACAAAGATCTTTAATTATTATTATTAGTATTATAATTATTATTTTGTGTGAAAGATATTTTGACATAATACAATGCCCCAGTGTTTGGCAGTTCTGGATGACTGGAATTAACTTATTTATTTGGGATCAACATAACTTAAACAGATGGTATGACACTTACAGCTGATTAGATCAATGACAACAGTGTCAGCAAATCCGAGCATCTGACCTTGGCAAAGTGTAAGTATTGTAATATTTACTATAGGAAACAGCAAAAAAAACCCTCTAAAGGATGTCTATCTGTAACTTGTCAGTTTTATACTCGACTTTTCGTTAAAAGAATATATTACTAGGGAAACAGAGTACTGCTTTACAAAATAGTCTGTAAAGCAGCTTCAATTTTGAAAAATATTTTTAATATGTTAACTCCCTACCGTGTTTTCATTTACATAGATATGTTAATTAGCATTAATTCTTTTATTGGGTTTATTTCTAGATTTCATTAACATTTAGATGATTGAAATTTAATAGACTACACTAAATAAAATACAGGCTATGAACTAGTTTTTTTTTTTAATGTTTTTAATCAACCACAATTACAGCCAGGTAATCTACATGCATATTTGTATTTATCGGGAATGGTTGGGGGAAAACAAAACAAAACAAAACACTTTATTAATGAAGCTTCACCCTGAAGCTTTTTTGAATGTCCAAATAATTTCCAGTTGCATTTTAAAATTAAACTCTTTAGTTTTCATCTCTATACCATAGGGCATTACTGCACATTGTAACATATTCTAATATGTTTAAATGATACTGATGCTGCAGAATGTTATTTCTTATTAAAAATGGTCATTAATATCACTTCATACCTCAGAGAGTATGATAGTAATTTGATAATAAAACACAGTATTATCATCATCTTCTAATAACCCGAAAGTGTTGCAGTCCTAGGGCCCTGAATGTGTAATGGAATATCATTACACCAAGCACATTCTGGTCATTATTTAGATGGGAATATTTCCCATGTCTCTCATACCTCATTCAGTAATTGCACTTCCTGCTATAATTAAATTTGCCCACTTTAAATTGTCCACGACATTTGGAGGTTCATTTTTTTTTGGTCCCAGGGGAAATATTATTGGCTCTGTTTTTGGTTCAATATATTTTTTTAATGACGTTCTTTAAACTGTTTATTTTAATTTAAGTGACTGTCTAGAATGATAACAAACATCCTGAATTAGATAAAATAGTATAGCAAAGACATAAATAATAATGAAACTTCCCTCACAAAAGGTTCCATCTACTTGCTTAGAGATAAGATCATTGTCTTCTGGGGACAAGTAATGTTCTCAGTAGATCAGTAGGGTTTACTGGAACCTTCTGTGGGTTCTCCAGGAATATAGATTCAGTTGCAGACAACAGAGTGACAGGTGAAGGTTTTAGCCTTTGTACTGAGACGCTTAGAGTTAAACACATACAGTGATTTCAACCGGCATTTTGGATGCTCAGTACCTCAAAGTATGACCCCACTGTGAGTGAAGTTGGGCACTCAAAAATGGAGCCACTCAGAATTAGAGACCACCACTGAAAATGTTTATCTATTGGCACAGCTACACTAGGGAACCGATAGCAGCACAACCCTAACCCTAAGCTGTGCTAAGCCGACAGCAGCAGCTTAACAAATGAGGCCATTCTAAATCAGCAGCTTACCTATTCCCACCCCTATAAGCGGCACAAGCTAGGTCAGTGGGAGAAGTTCTCCCGCCAACACAGTTCGGTCCACACCAGCGTTTATGTCAGTATAACTTGTGTCACTCAGGGGAGTGATTTATTCATACAACTGAGACACATAAATTATGCCGACAAACTGTAGATAGCCTAAGTGACTTGCTTGAGACTGCACAATGACTTGGTGGCAGAATTTAATTTCCCAATCCCTTTTCCACAGGCTCTACCCCATAGATAAAATACGGACCCGAGCTGGCACACGTTGTAAAAACCAACTTCCCTTTTGCTTCCAGACCTAACTGAACAGAAAGTGATAAAATACCATAAAGAATGTTACTCAAGGCATTTTCAGGCAGGGCCAGCAGAAGTAGTATCAGAAATGTGCAAGAAGAAGTATTTGTGGGAGACTTCCTGCTCAAAGTTCCTGACAGGGAGCAGATCAGCAGGGTAGAGTGTGTGTGACACAGATTATAGCTGAGATAAAATATCTGAGAACTCCGAAAATACAAACCATCAAGTCATAAGATTTAACTATTTTCTATACTATATTCAGACGTGAAAGTGGGCTAGTACAGCATACTGGTAAGAAGTGGCCGCCGACATGGGCCCGTACGCAACCGACGTTAAAGCGCTATCATGTTAATGTCACATCACGTTAAAGCACTGTCCGCAGCCCTGATGGTAGGGTCCTTAAACTGCTCCTGCGGCAGAGCTTTAACATCACTGTCCCTTTTGCCCTGTCCCCAGGGTTGCCTAGAATGGGGGGTGGGGAGGCCAAAGGGGCAGCTGCCCCGGGCCCCAGCAATTTAAAAGGGCCCAGGGCTCCCAGCTGCCGCTGCTTCTACCACAACAGTGGCTGGATCCCTGGGTCCTTTAAATCGCCGCTGCAGTCCTGGGCGGCGTGGGCAGGGCAGCGCTGAAGGGCTGGCTGGGGGAGGCTGACCCCAGACCCACCCTTCCACCCAAGGCCTGCCCCTTCCAGGGGTCTGGAGCTAGGTCCCTGTCCCGGTAAGACTTTGAAAGGACTTTCACTCCTGGCTATATTCTAAAAGGTAAGTCGGCTCAACAGCATGATGAAGTTGCTCCCTCAGGTGGCTGGGCCTTAACTGAAGCAGCCTTCCTGAAAACAAAACAAGTGTATCCAGCTGGGGATATGATGAGGGGGTGGGGTGATATGTGACTGGGAGTATAATTAAGAAGGGGAAGGCAGGACAGAGAGAGCTTTGAGAGGTCTAGAAAGAGGTGCCTTGGAGAATCTCTCTCTCTCTGGGCAGAGCCTGTCTGCAAGACAAATCCCATCAGGAAGAAGGAAGGTCTAGGGCAGGAACAGGCAACCTATGACATGTGTGCCGAAGGCAGCACTCACACTGCCCGGGTCCTGGCCACTGGTCCAAGGGGCTCTGCATTTTAATTTAATTTTAAATGAAGCTTCTTAAACATTTTAAAAGCTTTATTTACTTTACATACAAACAATAGTTTAGTTATATATTATAGACTTAGGCCTGGTCTACACTACGCGTTTAAATCGATTTTAACAGCGTTAAATCGATTTAACGCAGTACCTGTCCACACTACAACACTTTTTATATCGATATAAAGAGCTCTTTATATCGATTTCTGTACTCCTCCACGACGAGAGGAGTAGCGCTAAAATCGATAATATATCAGATTAGGGTTAGTGTGGACGGAAATCAACGGTATTGGCCTCCAGGCGGTATCCCACAGTGCACCACTGTGACCACTCTAGACAGCAATCTGAACTCGGAGGCACTGGCCAGGTAGACAGGAAAAGCCCCGCGAACTTTTGAATCATTTTCTGTTTGGCCAGCGTGGAGCTCTCATCAGCACAGGTGACACACAGAGCTCATCAGCACAGGAGCACATGCAGTCTCCTGAAGATCGAAAAAGAGCTCCAGCATGGACCACACAGGACACTGATCTATCGCTATAGGGGAGAGGATTCTGTGCTAACAAACTCCGTTCCAAAAGACGAAATGAAAAATATTCGAAAAAATTCCAAGGCTATGCTGGGAAGGGACATACCAGGACTCTAGTGCAAGCAGGTGAAATAAGGAGCCAGATAGGCATACAAGAAACCAAGAAGCAAACGAAGGTCTGGTCAGGCAAAAACATGCGCTTCTACGTGAGCTGCATGCAATTTAGGGGCTGCGCAACCACACCCACCCTGGCCATGGATTCAGAGGTCGGGGTGTAATATCACCATGGTGAGGATTCGCGAGGGGAAGAGGAAGAGGAAGAGCTTGCTGAGAGAACACAGCACTCCCTTAGTCAACAGCCAGGAGCTTTTGTGACCCAGACGGAATACCCTCCACCCACCAAACTACATAGACAGTGAAGCATGGAAGCGACCTCTGGTGAGTGACTTTGTACACGTAGCCAGCGAGGGGAGGGGAGGAAGATAGCGCTTTGTTTGCCTAGCAGGAATCTCCCAGCTACCAGCCACGCGGTAGGGAGGGTGGGGGGAAGGGTTTGATTAGCAGTGATCTTCCATGATACCAGCCATGCGGGGGGGAGGGTAAAGCAATCCGAAATTGGATTAGGTGGAGTGGAGGTTGGGCGTCTGCTTCTGCACGTTAAACAGGAAAGAAGCATCAGAGGCACTGTGTAAATGAAGGCTGCAGAAGCTGAAAGAAAAATAGTTACCATAGCGCATCAAGGTGAATCTGTGCCCAGGCCTGTGTGTGTGAGATCTGAAACACCAGAGCCGCAAGCACCAATATTAAGATAAAAATGCTACTGTAGTTAATCACATGTGCTATGTAAGGTGAATAGTGTTGTTTAGTGAAAGAGTATAACCATTATTCTGTAAAATGTATCTTTTAAATACTCTCCCTTCCCCTCCCTATGCAGCGCACGTTTTCAAGCCTCCTATCCCACCCGAGGCTAGCTCAGATAAGGCGGAGGAAGAAGAGGACGCGAGATGAAATGTTCTCAGAATCATGGAAGCAACACGAGTGAAAGAGCTCATCATAATGAGTGAAGGACGTGGTAGCAAAGTACAGGACAGGTGCCAGTGAACATGCGACAGGAGGGACCAACGTGAGATAGGAGGGACGTTCGAGATGAGAGGTGGCGCCAGGAAGATCAGAGTGGTAGCAGAAGATCAGCGGTTGCAGGATGCAACGCTGGAAGTGTTGTGATCAAACTGATATCCTGACGTCTGGTGGATCTCAGGAAGAGCACGGGGTCACGAGTGCCATGACACCCTGTGTAAACACACCTCAACCTCCCATGTTCCATATCTCCTCACCCAGACGTGTAAGAAGGCGTGGGAGAGGCTTTCTGCACCCGCCCACACCTCGCTGAGAGATCCAACCAAAAGCTGTCATTATGAAATGTGCTTAACGCCTTTCCTTCCTCCTACCAAACCACCCGGATACCTTGTGAATCTCCGCCTATTGTATATAAACTTTTTAATAATGAATACATGACTTTTTAAACGATACTGACTTTATTTCCTTAAGCAAGCTGTATGAAGGGGGAGGTGGTTGCTTCAGGGAAGGAGTCAATGGGGGGGGGGGTATGCAGGGGACAAACACAGCAGTCAGCCGTACCTGCTGTGATGAAACTCGTTTCAAGCTTCTCTGATGCCACCGCTTCCGGTGTGTCTTCTTCAATCGCCGGTGTTGGCTGCACGTACTCAGCGGCCAGGTGATTGGCCTCAGCCTCCACCCCGCCATAAAGGTCTCCCCATTCTCCACAGAGATTGTGGAGCACACGCAAGCAGCAAATACAAAGGGGAAATTGGTTTGGCTGAGGCTGAACGAGTCAGCAATGTGCGCCAGCAAGCTTTAAACGGCCAATGCACATTCTACCACCATCCTGCACGCTCAGCCTGTAGTGAACAGCTCCTGACCACTGTCCAGGCTGCCTGGTATGGCTCATGAGCCATGGTAAAGGGTAGGCTGGGTCACCCAGATAACGACAGGCATTCAACTCCCCAACGGTATTTTCTGGTCTGGGAAATAATTCCCTGCTGCAGCGTTAAACGAGTTGTGCTTTGAAGACGCAAGCGTCATGAGCCCTTCCTGGCCACCCACGTGGATGTGTGAACGTCCTTGTGATCCACCAGTGCTTGCGCACCAGTGAAAAGTACCCTTGCGGTTACATCGGTGCCCTGGCGCTCCGGGGCAAGATAGGATATGCGTTCCATCTATCGCCCCCGCACAGTTAGGAATCCCATTGCAGCAGCCATCCACTATGACTGCACGTTCCCAGAGTCACAAACCTTGTAGCGCAGCTTAACGATGCTTTGGCTACTTGCATCATAGCAGCCCCCACAGTAGATTTCCCACTCCAAATTGATTCCCGACTGACCGGTAGCTGTCTGCGTTGCAACTTCCAGAGGCTATTGCCACTCACTTCTCCACTGTGAGGGTGCTCTCATCTGGTATTGGCGTTCAGGCAGGGAAAGCAAGTCACAAAGTTCCATGAAAGTCTTACGCATGCAAAAGTTTCTCAGCCACGGAATCGTCCGACACCTGCAAACTATGCGGTTCCACCATCTGTGCTTGTTCCCGGGCCAAAATCGGCATTCAATGGTAGAACTGCCCCATTACAGCAGAGCTCAAAAACGCAGGGGCCGCGATTGGGAGAAATAGTCCTCCCATCCACTCTCATCGCCGCGCTGCGGTATTGCCTCCCCTCGACTGCCTTTGCAGTTCATGGTTCAGCATAGACTGCATGAGAATGCGCGAGTGTTTACAAGTCCAGATTGCAGTATTGATAAGCAGGGTCCAGCTTGCTGTGCTATGGCGTTTGCATAGTTCACCCAGGAAAAAAGGCACGAAAGATTGTCTGCTGCTTTCACGGAGGGAGAGGTGGAGGCTGTACCCAGAACCACCCGCGACAAATGATTGTGTCCATTGGCACGGGCCTAACCCAGAATTCCAAGGGCAGGGAGACTGCGGGAACTATGGGAATGCTACGGAATAGCTACCCACGTGCAAACGCTCCAGAAAGCACACTAGTCTCAGACCATGGACGCACACCGCCGAATTACTGTGCCTAGTGTGGACGCGTGCTATCGACATTATAATATGTTTTATAAAACCGGTTTAAGTTAATTCGAAATTATCCCGTAGTGTAGACGTACCCTTACAGAAGAGACTTTCTAAAAACGTTAAAATGTATTAGTGGCACGTGAAACCTTAAATTAGAGTGAATAAATGAAGACTCGGCACACCACTTCTGAAAGGTTGCCGACCCCTGGTCTAAGGAGTGCAAGAATAAGTTTTCCCTAGCAGCTAGAAGCAGCAAGCCCCTTCACGAAGGAAGGAAGGCCGGGGAGGGCAGGAACAAATCGTTCCTAGCTGGTAGGAGCAACAAACCATTCCGAAAGAAGATTAATTTGGGGAGCGCAGAGATGTACTCAAGTTAACTGTGAGGTCTGTGATGGAGCAGGTAAAACATGTATTCCAGAAAAGTACAAAAGCCTGGAGAACCTGAAGTAATAGGGTGGGTCTGAGGAGAGTAAATAAAACCCCAGCAAAAGGTGTTTGGACCATAAAAGTGTCTGTGAGGTAATTATTAAGGGACAGCAGGGGACTTATTCCTAGAGGAGCACTGTGGGTCCATACCTTGGCCACCAGAGGGTATGCCACGATGACCACATGCAGGAGCAGTTTTCAAAAAATGGTCCATAAAGCACTCGCTGGTGGTCCATGGAGAAATGACTGCTGCTTACACAGTGCTGAATCCTCCTGATTTCTAGCTGTGCTAACTGAAAATGTGACTTTGGGTGCCCATAAGAACAGCTGGAAACTAGGACAATGATCAGCAAACTTAGTCTCCTACATTAGAGGCTGCTACTACAGAAGAAAAGGGGAGAAAAACCGGGAGGTGTCAGCTTCTAGGATGAGAGGAACATCCACAGGAGCAAGGGAGGAAAAAAACATCCCAGGAAAGAAAAGAACCAGAAAAAGCATGCGCAGAGAGAAAGGGAACAGAAGGTGTTAGAAGAAAGCAGAAGGTGAGAGGAACAAAAATGACAGAAAGGTCAAAACATCAAATAGAAAAGGAAGAGCAAATGTAGATGGTGTGATTAATTTTCTCCTCTCTCGCAAAATAAACCTTAAAAACTTACCACAGCAAAGACAGCTAACATTATATTAGTCACCTTCCTGATACCAACTTCTATATAAGCAAGTAGATGCAACAGGATTCTACATCACTGTATAAAAATTGGGGAGGAAGAGTGCGCATCATGACGGGGAACAGAAGCGCCCACAAGACCATTCTTCTATTAAAATATGGACCACATCACAAAAATGTTTGAAAAGTCTTGGGATTACTATTGTATGTTATTAGAAAAGAATCTCTTGGCCTAAAAATTCTTTACTAAGCTATTAAATGTTTTAAAAGAAAACTTGAAGGAATTTACAGAGTAAAGAATAAGTACATTAAGACTCCAAATCAGTGATGTACTTAAGCACACACCTAACTTTAAACATGTGAGTAGTCTCATTGCAACTAAAAGTTATGTACATACTTACATATCCCTCAGGGGGAGGGATAGTTCAGCGGTTTGAGCATTGGCCTGCTAAACCCAGGGTTGTGAGCTCAATCCTTGAGGGGAGCCACTTAGGGATCTGGGGCAAAAATCAGTACTTGCTCCTGCTAGTGAAGGCAGAGGGCTGGACCTGATGACCTTTCAAAGTCCCTTCCAGTTCTAGGAGATAGGTATATCGCCTATTATTACTATTTAAGTTTCTTACTGAACAGGGGCCTAATTTGGGACCAACTATTTCATTGGTTTTGGTCCAACTGAAGCTCTGTTTTTGTTTTTATAAGAAGGTTCTCTTACCAGTTCCTATGATAAAGTAAGTTAGCAATAAAGCATTGATGAGTTTTCAAAAAAAGCTTTTTAGCATAGATGCACTTCTTTAAATTCCAACATTGTTAACATGCATTCAAAAGGCCTACATATGGTGAGAGAACTAAATACAGAATTTAAGACCATATTCTGAAAGCTAATGGATTTGGGAGATTTAATATTATGAGGTAGTGCTTCTGTGTTTTAATTTACTACGGCTTTTTCAACTGCAACCTAAGTACTTTTACCCAGTCATTCAAAGCTTTCTAACCATCTTCTCTTCAAAGGAAATTAATACTAATTTTACAAATGAAAGAAGAGTTCTGTTCATAAGTAATATTTTCCTGTTTTGCCGAGACTAAACTGACTGCAAACCTGTTTGCAATATATTTCTTCAACATCTATTTCTTCAACATCAAATTAGAGATAGATATATATAGTTGAAGAAATATATTGCAAAAAATTTCTGTTTGGAAGAAAGCATCAATTTTGCATTCAGCAAAATAGATACACACTATATACATAATACTTATAACATTTGCAAAGCAGAACGCCTACGTGCCACTTTTTTTGTTTAAAATAATGTTGAAAATAGTAAACGTTTATAAATCTAAATCCCTTAATACATTAATATTATAACAATCGATGCATTAGCTGAATATGGAATTCAAATTATGAATTGATATTTTAAGATTAAAAACAAACTAGTGTTAGGGCACAGGGTTAGGAGCCAGAAAAATCTGAGCTCTAATTCCAGGTCTGACATTTTCTCTGTTGTGTAGCCTCATGCAAATTTCTTAACCTCTCTGTCTCCAAGTTTCCCTTCCTGTAAAACTGAGATAATACTAACCTACCTGAGAGGGCTGCTGGGAAGACTAATTGGCCAATGTTTGTACAGCGCTTTGGAACTCAAACTGCAATGCGGTTAAAGTGTGTCTTATAATTGTTTTTGTTTGGTTGGTTGAATACCTACTGTATATGAAAATATCTTGGCATAAGGTACCTCTGTATGCCTGAAGTTTATTTGCATTTTATAAATAGCAGATTGAGATTTCATTTAAAGGGATAATTTCTTAAAGTACAGTAACACTTTGAAAAAAGTGTCTATGTAAAAATGGTAAATTACCTACTCAAGAAATTGAACTGTTTGCATTCAGTCATATCTGATTACTCTCTGCCTGCAGAAAGTTTTATGGACGAGTTAGGGGCAGTGGCGTTGAGTTGAGACAGAAATCCAAGCAGCCCAGCTCAGCCCATGGAGTTTATGATAGGAGGTTGGTGGAAGATCGTATCTGACAACAGCTGAAAACATTCCTCCATTGAGGATAAGATACCAACTTTTTTAAAACGTCTTTCCTTTTCCATCTAGAGTGTCAACAGAGAGCTCTTTCAGTACACAAAACGTCACCTACTTTCTAAAAATGTCAGAGTTCTCCCAACCCACTGATCGGACTGGACTTCAGGTTTGTAAAGAAGACTACAAAATACTCAGACTGTGAATGTATGGTTTCTGTTTTTGCTTGCTTCCAAAGGTATTTCAAAATGGACATGTAACAAGATCTTGGCTGCTTTTAAATTCTAATAGAAAATATGTGAAGCCATCCTTTCCTCTTGTAAATAAAAGCCTGCCCATGTGAGGGATTTGCACTGATTTTTCTCGCAAATAAACTGCAAAATTTGTATACATCAGAAAAATCGAAGACAAGTCAGGAACAAACTGTATCCAGAGAAACCTAACAACTTAGACAACCCAACTGTTTGGCACCTTCGGTGTAACAACTGTCTGAAGTGTGCGCCAAGCATAAATGCTACTGGAAACCATAACCCTCCAAAAAATAGCATCTGGGTTCACTAGTTGCCATGCTAGCAGAAGGGAGAAAAGTTAACAAAAAGCATTTGTCCTTGGATAAAGCATACTGCATAAAGTCTATAACATAACTTTTAAGAGAACAATCCTATCAAATATACAATGCAGTAAAAAAAGAAAAATGTCAAAAAAGAAACTACTTAGTCGGAGTTCTCTTTTTATATAGGATTGCCCTGTTCAACCATCATGCAGATTTCTCCACAAGAGGGCGGGGGGGGGGGGGGTTGAATGCACCCTTCAAGGCAAGATCTAGCAAGAATATTTGGTACTAACCATCTACTATAGGTCAGAAAAGGGAAGGGATTTGTCAAAGAAAAACCTAAGGGTGCTTTTTGGTGATACCATCTGCTCTCAACAAATATCTAGCCAGAAATAAAAATGTAAAAAACATTTAAAAGGAGCAAGTGATTAAATTGATTGATGAGCACAACTTACTTGAATTCTCTTGGACATTGCTATATTTTCTATAAACAAATCTCAACATACCTACATATTGCATACAAAAACCTAAGGTACATTTTTTATTTAGGTGGCAGAGTCAAGCATTCAGAAGTTAGAAAACACTAGATTAATAATTTCCTATGCATTCTTTATTCACCCTCCTTCTCCATCCATCCTGGACATGAAATGAAGTAGATGTTCCTATGAAAAAATAGTATGTGATCTTGAATTAAAGGCCATATCAGACCACATACCACAAGGCGGCCAAATTGGAATCTATCAAACACTACTTCCCGCAAACATTAGGAATTACAGGTCCAGCTCATCTCACGCTGGGGTTAAGTTCCGCAGTCAGCGCGTAAAGCGAAAATCGTGTATAGTCAAAATTACATTGAGTATAATGGTGGGAGAAATCACCTGCACTACAAAAACAGTATTTAATGTGCTATTTTTCTCTTTTTGTTTTGTTTTGTTTTTTTCTTGTTTTTGCCAACTGCATAAAGCTGAAATCACACATGTTAAATGCGCCTAAGATCGACAGACCTGTATTTCTGAATGTTGTGGCTTTGTTTGCGTTTAACTTTAACACGGGAAGGAACATGCTTTGACGGATTCTGCATAAATATATGAAAATATTTGAAAAGTCATGGAAACCTGTACATTTGTTGTCTTCAGAAAGAAGATGTTGGCAGGAAGACAGTAAGTACCAAGAAAACAAAAGTCACGCTGTATTGGTTAGGAGTTCTGCAGACAGTGGTAAAACATAAGAATTAACTATTTGGCATTCATACAGGTAGTATGATTAACCTGGCTAACATGCTGTAAAATGCCAAAGTAAATCAGTTTAATAAACAAGTCAGTATTGCCAACACCAAGCATTCAAAAAACATGAGTCAGACCCAAAGAATCCAGAAATTGGTTTAACAACAATGAACTTTTAAAAAACAACATATTCGGTATGTTGTTTTTAATTTGCCTTCCAGTGTTGGATCATTTAGGGAACAGGTTTTCAAACTGCTCTCTGCAACTGTAAGGGCTAGGAACTTCATCGGGGGTGAAAAAAAGCAAGCAGAGATGGTCAGGCAACAACCTTATTTCAGTAATTTCATATTTGTAGCCACTTTTAAAACACAGGGTTTCCCAGCACATAGGCTACATGTAGTGAAGGGAAGTGTATCTTAAATTGCCAGGCAAAGCACCCAAGACCTAACAGTCATTTGTTGTTTTCCCAACAGGGTGTGTGATGGTTTTAAAAACACACAGAAAACAATGCAGGAAAATTATTACTATTTCAGTCAAATGTATTTTCCTGTTCTCAAAAATATCTTGATATTATGAAGTTATAGCATTTTAAGCTTAAATTAGCAGCTCTGTAGGGCAGGTACCATGTTTTGGAGAACGTCTGTACAATGCAAAGCACATGCGCACTGATCCCAATTGGGGCTTCCAGGTGCCACTGCAGTAAAAATGTTATCCTTGCCATGCACAGCTATGCTCGTTCTTCCACACTCCCTCTCTCATGCACTTAAAATGCCACTTCAATAACTGTACATAAAAACAGTCAGTATTTATAATTTAGCCACTTTTGTTTACATTATTGTGTGTCCTACCTAGTCTTAAAAAGAAAAAAATAAAACATTTTGCTACTTTTAAATAAAGAACTAAAATCAGAAGTCAGTGGTTTCAGATGCTCTCTGTCAGCTCTGTGGCTTTTAGGCATTCCAATATTTGTACAACACAAAAAGTCAGGCTCCAGTATATACCGTTCTGCCTATTTCAGAAAGACAGTTTTAAAAGGAATGATGTATACCATTGAAAATAAGGGAGTTATAATGGAAATGCTGATACATGTTTGAGTATAATAGTAAAATACTTTTACTGAATCCTAATCCTTCGGAACAAATAATTTTTCTGAAACTATCATAAGCTACTGAATACCTAGCTGTCTTAAAAAGCAAACAGAAGTGTAGTTCAAGAGACTGGACACAAGAGGTAGCTAGTGGCTCCATGTTCTGATAAGTACTTTGAAGAACATGAGGACATGAAGATAAAATATGAAAGAGGCACTAAAGCGAGTCAGTGGAGACTACCTAGATTTAACTGAATAAAACTGAACCAGCACAGAAAGATGTAATTTTCAGCAGATCTGTGATGGAAGAAAATAAGAAAAAAAGTTTTCATATTATATTCATTTCTATTGTGCACTGAAACTCCATAGACAACAGCCGTGTGAAAACTGACATTACTTGTGGGAGGAAAATGCCTTGTACTTTCTTTTGTCATTTCACCATCAAAACATTAGTCCTCCCCAGGACAAAAGTTAACATATATAAAGGATTAATTATCATGTAAGATTTTCAGGGCATGTCTACACTACAAACTTAAGTCACCCTATGTTACTGCGTAGGTCGACACTACCCTCCTTCTGTTGGTGGTGCGCATCCTCACCAGGAGTGCTTCCCACCAACCGAAGAGAGGCAGTATGGGGGGCTGAGAGCCACGGCTCTCAGCTCCACACAGCTCCCTGCCAGGAGCCCAGCTACCCCTCTCCCTCTCCAAGCTCTCAGCTTCTTGCCTCCCCACCAGGAGCAGGGGGCAGCCACCAGGGCTTCTCACCTCCCTAAGCAGGGAGCCAGGCGTAGGGAGGCTGGGCAGCAGCCCGGCTGGGAGCAGGGATGCGGGATAGGAGGTACCCAGGCTCTAGCTAGATCCCACCCTTGGTCCCTAGCTTTCTTGTCAATTTCATGGCTCCATGCTGGAGCTTGTGAAATTGACAAGAATGATGCCCAAATGCACACCCTAATTACACCAATATATTCCCTAACTCCTCCTCCCTGAAAGGCTTATTATGTCAACTTTGTGGGGCACTTATGTCAGCGGGATCGAGGCTGTAGTGTGTACACTGACATAATTAAGTCAATGTAAGCTGCCTTATGTCACTAACTCTGTACCGTAGACCAAGTCTGAGTCAGGCTGCTTCCCTTGTTGAATTATTTTCTTTCAGAGAAAGAATACTATCGGTCTCACTTTTAATTCCAATATTTATTTGATGATGAAGATAGCTGACCCTAACTCTAGTCACTTTCTAGATGATAAATATATTGTCTTGAAAGGTTAACAATATTGTTACTGAAGATCTAATTATAGATGCACTAGTTTTCATACTGTTCAAGCACGTTAATTAAAGCCTGGCACAGTTGCAGAAAAAAACAGATAATGCATGAAAAGGAGTATGACGTGCATCACATATCAACTGCAGCATAATTATTACCTCTTCTTGATAAAGATGTTCAGAAGATTAATGCTTCAACACTGTGCACCTAATCATTTTAATCATCATTTAATGCAATGGAACCAATCCATCAAAATCCAAGAGAATTCTATTACAGTAATGTTTTTAAAGCGCACACCAGGTATTTACAAATGCTTCCTAATGACAATAATTAAACATCTGATCACGATGACCTATTCGTGTCTGTAGTTCTTTCTCGGGTAGTTTCTTCCATTAATTATGTACATGCTGGGAACAGAGAGACTTTACATTATGAAAAACAACGCAAGTCTGTGGGAGCACTCATGAAACAACCTGAGCAACTCCCTATTGTACTAACTGATATCTATATTAAGGTCTTTTTAACATTCTCAGATTTGAAAACAGATGTTGCATAAAAACTACACGAGTACTGAACTAATGCATGCATGCTTGATGTAAACATTTTGCAAAGAAACAGGCGTTTATTAAACATTTCATTACTGTGCCTGGGGGAAAAAAGTTCAATGTTTAGCGTTAATTTGTGTAGAATTAGTTTATAACAACAATAATAATAATAATTGGAGATATATCTATCTCGTAGAACTGGAAGGGACCTTGAAAGGTCATCGAGTCCAGCCCCCTGCCTTCACTAGCAGGACCAAATACTGATTTTTGCCCCAGATCCTGAAGTGGCCCCCTCAAGGACTGAACTCACAACCCTGGGTTTAGCAGGCCAATGCTCAAACCACTGAGCTATCCCTCCCCCTTTTTTTAATTTTCATTTTTGAAAGTGGAAATGTTCAACATTGCAAGATAGCTCTGACCTTAAAGCAACTGAAAGTAATGCTCAAGTCTTTGAAGCTTCGTAAAAAGCACAACTTATGAAATACTACAAGCAGAAAATTTTATTTAACCAAAGAGTGTTGGTTAGATTTTGCTGTATACTGAAATAGGGGCATAAAGTAGGGTTGCCAACTCTCTAATCACACAAACCCTAAAACACCCTTTAGCCTGCCCACCCCGTCCCACCCCTTCGCTAAGGCCCCACCCCCACTCACTCCATTTCCCTTCCATTGCTTGCTCTCTCCAACCCTCACTCACTTTCACTGGGATGGGGCAAGGGATTGGGGTACAGGCTCTGGGCTGGGGCTGAGGGGTTCGGTGTGCGGGAGAGGGCTCTGGGCTGAGCCTGGGGCAGGCGGTTGGGGTGCAGAAGGGGTGTGGGGTATGTGCTCTGGGAGGAAGTTTGGGTGTGGGAGGGGGCTCAGGACTGGGGTAGTGGTGCAGGCAGGGGCCAAGGGAGGTGCTCTGGGAGGGAGTTGGGATGCTGGAGAGGGGCTTGGGTGTGGGCTCAGTGCTGGGGCAGGGGTAGCAGGCTATGGAAGGGAGTTTGGATGCAGGAGGTTTCAGGGCTGGGGTACAGGGTTGGGGTGTGTGCAGGTGGGGGTGCGGGCTCCAGCCAGGCAACATTTACCTCAAGGGGAACCAGGGAAGTTGCCCTCGTGTCCACTTGCTAGACTCGGGGACAGCCAGATGGCTCTGCGGTTCCTGGCCAGTGGGAAGTGCAGAGTCAGTGCTCGGGATTGAGGCAGCACACAGAAGCCCCCTCAACACCCTTGTGCCTACAAGTTGGACATGCTGGTCACTTCCAGGAGCCACGCGCAGTCAGGGAGCCTGCCTAAGCCCCGCTGTGCTGCCAGTGTTTTAGTGGCCTAAAATCTCCTGGACTGGCCTCAACAGTCTCTGGGAGGTTGAGTCCGATTCTGGGAGGGTTGACAACCCTAGCGTAAAGTAATGAAAACATTCTTGAGAGAGAAAAATTATTTTGCTTACCTCATCTAATTGATATGTAATCCCGAACGTTATCAAAACACCATTGTTTGTAGCTTTGGAAAACTTTGCAATTTGTCTTTCCACCAACTAGACCATGAAATGCGATCTCCACTGTGAAATCTGGCTATTGTAGGGGAGACCAGATTTCAAAGGGTTGGGTGGCCAGAGACCGGCAGCTGCTGGCCAGGAGTTCAGCTCTGTAGGCAGCGCTGCCGCTAGCAGCAGTACAGAAGTGAGGGTGGCATGGTATGCTATTGCCCAGCTCTGAGAGCAGCAACATAGACATAAGGGTGGCAATACCATGATCCCCCTACAATAGCCTTGCAACCTCGGCCCCCTATAACCCTGTTTTGGGTCATGACCCTCCATGGTTACAATACCATGAAATTTCAGATTTAATTATCTGAAACCATGAAATTTATTATTTTTAAAATCCTATAACCATGAAATTGAGCAAATGGACTCTGAATTTGGTAGAGCCCCAACCATGAGGAATTTGGTGCTTATCACGAAATTCTCTCTCAATTGATTTTTCAGTTCTGGCCTATCTTTAGTCTTTATATTTCAATGACAATGCAACAGATGTTTATTCAAAAGAAAATGTTAGTGGAAAACACACACTTAGGGGATTAATTTTTTTTAAGATATGACTAATCTGAAGGCGCAATTATTCCCATACAATGCCTAAACGGGGGACACAGTTGCAGATGCACTTTGCATGTACAATTGATCATGCATGTTTTTGACTATTAGAACAAAACTCTTCCTAACCAACTGACCTGTGACAGTCTCAGGAGTTTGGTTTTGTTAACGTTTCATGTTCTTGTCACAATTTTTATGCTTAGCTTAACTAGATCAAGCATTCCTCTGCCGGAGCAAATCTCCTTCTACAGTCAGAGGCCAGACAGCATTCATCAAAGTACCTTTGCTTCAGTCGGATGGATGCACTAGACTCTGCAGAGCAGAGAACACACTATATCGCATCAGCCAATATTTTATGTACCATGAACTAATATGTAGGATTGTGTTAAGCTCAATACTAATACTTTGAAAGAGATTCATACAAATATTTTCTTTGGTTTCAATCTCTAAGTGTTGACATCAGAGGTTTGCTTGCAGTACTTCTGATTGAGGTCTCTGTGTATTAGCATAACGCAAACAATATAAAATAACCACCAGTCACTGGATTGCGAATAAGTAATCCAGGGCTGCTTTTGGAAAGCAATGCCTAGAATAGTGTTGCTGACTAAATTACTGAAATAATAATAGTACCTAGCTTTCATATTGCACTTTTAATCAGTAGATCTTAAGGTGCTTGTATATTAAATATACACCTTGAACAAAAAAGAACTTAGACTTTTTGTATAAGGCCCCAGTCCTTCAATGAGCTCCACACCGGCAAGCCTCGTCTGCTTCTGTGTGGAGCACATGGAGGAAACAAGAGACCATGACAACAATGAAACTAATACAAACATGAAAGAATGAAAAGAAGTTAGAAGATGTTACATGTGCACAGACAGCAGGAAAATTTTATATTATACTGTATTATTTGAGAAACATTAAGTCATAATGCAATTACAGAATATCATGCACAAGGGAGTAGAGGACATTTTGACCTGCAGTTTTAACTGTGATTTCCTCTGAGTGTTTATCAGTGCAACCTAACAGTTTCCTCAGTTTCATGTTTTGATGCAATGAAGAATGAAATGGACTGGGAATCCCTATTTAATACACATCAGTTGTGTCCTATATTTGACTTCTCTCATTTTCTTTAATACTTCCTATTTTAATTACTATTAGAAGATACCCTGAAATCATCAACTACTTACTTCATTAAGTAATCCTGATTCCCATAATTATGGGTGGAGTAATTAAAATCTATAGATTATATTCTTGAAAATAGTCTCAACCCATATACCTAGCCATACAGCAGCCTTCAGAATGGCCTGTCCATCTGTCTATCAGGCCTGCATCCACACAATAAAGCAGCTCACCAGTGTGTGCCTGTTCCCTAATTAATATTAGTGGGGTGCTACTTGTGACAATTTAGGTCCTAATATTGTAAACAGCTTCATTACTGAATGGAGTACTAAGTACTTTAAAAAAAAATGCACCTGTCCAGCATGGTTAGATATGCAGTACCTTGCTAAAACCTGACATTTCATTTATTTGAGTGAACTGCCAAAGGAATCTGATCCTGGAACATATATCCATTCCAGCACCAAAGGGGATTAAATAGCAAACCAGGACAGCTGGATACCATTTTAGTTTGGATCGGACTGAAGAAACAAATAAACACATCACACACATACATATTACTGGTGAACAATTCAACGGACCTGAGTGACAAAAGTATAAAATGGAACATCTATTTCCAATCTTTTACACTGTTCTAACAGGCATTCTGCTTCAACAAAAGTGTTCTGTGTAAGTAATAATCTGCCATATAATCAACTTTAATGTGTAAAATATATAATGATATGTTTTCTGGCCTATTTAATTTCTCAGAATTAGTATCAGATAATAGACAAAGCCTCCATAGCCACTGAACACCTCTACCCTTATCCCTATAACCACGTATCTCCTCCCCCGCACACACACTGCCTCACATGAATTATTATGGGCTCAAATGCACAACTGTCTTCATTTGGATGAACCCCTACAACCATGCAGATTCATCTCCAGATCAGGATCCAGCTCTGTATTCTGCCTCTGTACTGAGCCCTGATTCAAGACCTGCTTGCCTCCTCTCCCACTCAACAGTGCATGCTATAACACTCAGGGAGTTGGGTTACTCCAAACTCCAGCTTTGTGCATTATAAACACCCTCTTGCAATCTTTGCTACTTCTGGCAGAAGCAGACAACTGTGATTGCAAACAGTAAGTTATTCACAAGAGGCAAAAATTCCATCACTTTTGGTCATCTTCCATCCACGATCATTGCAAGGGCTATCCCACTAATATACCTCTCAGGTCTCCTCTGGACACGTGAATACCAGCCTAGCCTAGCCTCACTCAACCTGTCTTCAAATGGGGCACTAGGCCCCTTCAGCACCTCATTCCTATTACAGAGCATTTAATCATCACTCCTATCGCAGACTGTTTCAACATTTCCGTAGTGGAGAGTATACAAATTTCTTTTCTTGTGGTTATCAAGTCTCTGTTCTGTACATTAGGATGGGTCAAGTTCAAGTTTCATACGCTCTTTCAACTTTATTGGCATTTTTTTAATCACAGAAAACTGACCTCAGCTCCTGCTATCTGCACTAAGTAGCTTTGTATGATGCCAGGCATCATTCAGGAGTGCACCATGGTCAGCCATCACGGATCCTATATATTAAAAATTCTTTCACTCTGCTTAGTACCATGCTTGTAATAGCCTTTACTGTGTATCCTCCTCCAGAGTTATCAGAGCCTCAGTCTTACCAACGTTCCCTCTAAATCCTGCCTGCTCAAACCTGCATTACCACTGCTCAAAGTTGATTTGCACATTCTCACAACATTCTGCACATATCACTAAAGCTTTGTCTACACTAACTCGCTTTTAGCAACATGGATGTGCTGCCACATCTGTGCCACTAAAAGGCGTAGCTGCTGTTTGTCGCTCCTGCCGACAAAGCACTGGTTACACCAACATTTTTCGTCAGTATAACATTTGTCATTCGAGGAGATGTTTTTTTTAACAACCCCGAACAACAACAGTTGCTTTCTGGCCTATTTAACAACAAAAGTTTTGCCAACGAAGTTCTGGTGAAGACAAAGCCTAAGTCATCAGCAACCAGCACATTCCACAATTTACTCCTTCACAGCATAAATCCATACTGACCCTTTGTGGTAATCTAGCCGTCCAGTCCCAGACCTGGACTTTAGTGTCCACCAGTCTGGTCCTGTCCCAAACCTGGACTTTTGCGTCCAAAGTTTGGGGGCTTACCTGAAACTCCCCCAAGCTCACTACCAGCTTGG
>NC_133770.1:30194645-30276947 GCF_003597395.2 Chelonoidis abingdonii | reverse complement strand
ATTAGGAGAGAATTAGAAGAAGACTTGTTTCCTCATAGCTAAGAAAACAACAAAGACCCCGAGTATACAAATTCCCGCCCCTGACTTTAAACAATCCAGTTCTCTGATTGGTCCTCTGGTCAGGTGTTTGGTTACCCTTTTCAGGTAAAAGAAACTTAACCCTTACCTTACCTATCCATTTATGACACCCTTCCAAACTTCAACTGTTCTTTGCAGATGCTTTTCAATAATCTTCTGCCACACTTTCATAGCATGTGATGTCAGCACACAGTGCAATATCTCCTTGATGTTTAAAAACAGTCACCTCAAAGCTTTTCTGCATTTATCTCAAATTTTCTGTCTTAAGAATACAACTGAATAGGTTTGTAAAATACTTGATGCCTTCCCTTCCCAATGACTTCTGTACATCTACAGTATTTCATCTGGCTCAAGTGCCTTCTCCTCTTTCATTTTCCTAAGTGCCTCTTTTAGGCAACTTTTATTTATATAATGGATTTACAAACGTTTTCTTTTCTTCTCAACATATCTGATACGTGGATTTTTTTAAAAACTGGGATATAATTAGATACAAACTTTGTATTAAAAATGATAATGCAACTTAAAGGTGTACATGAATTTGAATCTAGAGTGAAAGTTTCAAGATCACACTTCCCATCTTTATTAATTTTTTATTTCTACTTTAACCATCAAGCAACTAAACCTATGAAACAGTTCATTGCTGTATTTTACTACTCAATCAATCCCTATTATAAATATCTTATATCAAACAAGCTACTCCATCTAGAGGATAACTGATAAAATGCAAAATTAAACATATACATTTAGACTCAATTATAATTAGTTTGACATAGATTAGGAATCCATTAAGAAGTCGAATATCATACTATCATTTGGCATTATCAGCCATTTTAATATAAAGAGAAATATTAACTAAAATAAACCAAAATTGCTACATCAAAGCAAATTGCCCAAACCTCCTATTTGGCCTCATATGTAGTTTTTATATAAACAACTGATAAACTATGTTCTCTACTAATACACTAAAAAATGGCTGCATTCTGTAATTCATATTCAAAGCAATATGGATTTGTTCTAGGATTACAAAAATCCTAACTGTTGACTGTTTTAAAGGCAAAATCATATCACGCTATAAATGCAAATGTTTCATGAAATTAATTATTTAACAAGGCTCAATTCGGTCATCAGATACCCAGGCTCTGCCCATAGATGTCACATCCACCTATGCGGCTGATGACAATGGGAGCTGCCTGTATGTATCTGACAGCACTGTTATGCCATTAGGGAGTGAAAACTTTTTTGGAAAAAAATAATTAAAAACTGAATGATAAATTATTTTGCTTTCTCAAAAGCTGATACTACAGCAAAACTTTAACAACCTAACACAGGTGTAGGCAACCTATGGCACACATGCCAAAGTCGGCACGTGAGCTGATTTTCAGTGGCGCTCACACTATACGGATCCTGGCCACTGGTCCGGGGGACTCTGCATTTTAATTTAATTTTAAATGAAGCTTCTTAAACATTTTAAAAACCTTATTTATTTTACATACAACAATAGTTTAGTTATATATTATAGTCTTATAGAAAGAGACCTTTTAAAAATGTTAAAATGTATTACTGGCATGCAAAACCTTAAATTAGAGTGAATAAATGAAGACTTGGCACACCACTTCTGAAAGGTTGCCGACCCCTGACCTAACAGTTCAACTTCGAAGGCAGGAATTGCTACAAGTGCCTTGCTGTGTTCTGACATGAATGGCATTTGTTATTTTCTTTCCACCATCTGGAGAACTTCCAAGAACGTGAAGCTGGCAGCAGATCAGTAGGTGCAGGTGTCAATTGTGGCAAATATGTAGTGAGAATATTTCTGGGCAGAAGAAAATAGGAGACAGCTCCTTTTCCTAAAGCTCTGGCACAAAGTCTAACTGCTTGGAGGCAATGAAAAACAATTAGAGAAAAAAGCCTCACCAGGGACAAAGGAAGGTCATTCCTGCAAAGGGGCTTAGACACCTACCTTGCAAAAAAGTACAAAATTAGTTCAGGCTGGACCCTTTTGATACTGGGATATAAAAAGGTATCGATTTGTTTTGTTGGGCTTCAGAACTGCCAATCCCAAACATCGTGAGTCACGTCTCCAAAAAAATAAAGAGCTCTTTTAAAAACAGATTTTGGTTTCTTTTTATTTATCTTCTACTTTTTAAGCCTTGTAGGGCGCACTTGGGTCTTATTTTTAAACTTTTCTCTGCAATTATGAGTGTGAGAAACTTAGGGTGAAATCCTGGCTCTAAGGGGATGTACCCGGGTGCCCTACTCTCCACTGGACAGTGCCATCTCCTGGAGGTTCTGGAGATTAGCTCAGTGTCTCTCGTGCTCACGCTCTCAGTCTGCAGCCCATCTCTTGCTCCAGGAGCTGCTGCCGCCTCTTTGTGACTCAGCCCGCACGCCAAGTCACTCAGTGGTTTCCCCTTCTGGTGTAGTCTTTCAAAGTCTCTTGCCACAAAAAGCATCAGTAGTCGTCACGCCCGCTGCCCTGACAATGTCACTCCAGCAGCGACTTGGGCAGACTTCCTGTTCACTATCTTATGGTACCACTCTCTCAGTGACTAGTAGGGGAACCCGGCTCACCCTCTGTTCTGGGTTCCAGTCCAGGGCTATGTAGTGAACAGTTAAGGTGTGCCTCTGTACCAATCTGACTGCTCTCACCTCTGGACTCCTTGCCCCTTATCTTAGGAAGAGAGACTGCAAGCTTCCTCCCTGCTGCCTCCCCACACTATTCCCAACCCCCTAGCTTTACAGAAGCCCTGCCTGTCCCTCACAGGTGAGCTTCCTTCTAATTAGCTTCCACCCGCCTAAATCTCCCCTGTTTGCAGCCTAACTGGCTGTCTGGGCTCACTTGGCCCAATTCAGCTCTTGCAGGGCCAGTGTGGAGAATACACCCCATCACATGGAGTCAAAAAAAGTTTGCTTTTCTCTTTAATAAATCTACAGTTTCTTTTCTCTTTAATGAAAGCTGATATTCATGTTATTGGGGTTGAGCTTCAAGAATATTAACAAATACTGCAGTAACTGGCAACACTGGGTCTGTTACCATACACGACCTGGCACTCGTATGTGTGTTTTTTCACATAAAGCTGAAGCTTGTTCCTTTCTACCAAACTGAGTGTTTTCTCGATAACATGTGGGGGCACTAGCAAACAAGACCAGTAAAAACTTGGTTTTTCGTACACAAAGAATCAGCATGTACTTTCATCCTAGGTGATCATTTAGACGAATGAAAACCAACAAATAAAGAACCAAAGTCTGAGTGCGCATGCTGTGGAAGACACTCCCTCTGTATGATCCTTCATCTTGAATCTCCTCACATGCCAACTCAGACCTAGCAAAGAGTCAGAAAACCCTCTTACATTTAAAGTTTCAGAACACAGAATCAAAGCTAGCTACCCCACATTCCCTCTACTTATTTTCCCTCGTGTCACACTAACATTTCTTCCAAAACTGACTTGCCCACAGTAATATAGGATATTTGTGGCAAGGCGAAAAAGGGGGAAAAAAGCCACAAGACCAACCCAAAGTGCTACTTACTTCTTTCCAAAAGTCTTCAGGCCGCTCCATTCACTTGAAAACAAAGCAACTTCTGCCACTTCCTCATACATTCTCCTGTTCATAGAGCATAGAGTGTGCACACTTTGAATCACCTATTTCCGAATAACCCAGTCTTCTCTCAATGTTGCAGCCTGCTCTATACAAAGGCTGAAGTGGGCAAAGTTAGAAGCCATCCCTCCAGCATGTGCAAAGCTGTCTGCAAGGTCTTCTCCATCCAGTTTTTGCTGGATCGAATGCATAAAACTGAAGAACTGGTATGGACTCCAGGATACGGAGCAGACAGTCATTTGAGAAGACATTGGAGACCACTTGGCCCAAGTGACATCCTCATTTGTTACACGATGAAACCACTATACATCTTCCATACATCACTGCTATTTCATGTTGAAAGTGGCGAGCTAGCACACTAGCATCTCTGTGGTGCCCAATGTTTCAGAGCCACACAAAAGGACAGAAGCTACTACTGCTTGATATATATGCATCTTAGCCCAACTTAATATGTGGGGTTGAAGTGGTAGAGGCTTCCAACAGTGTGCCTAACACCTATAGCCTTGCTGATTTCACGTTTCATGCCAGCAAGGCAACATCTCCCTTCTTGGTTACAATGGAGCCAAGATACTCAAATGAGTTGATGAATTCAACTTTTTGTGCATTGATTATGATGGAGAGGGACAGAGGTACAGTCACTTTCATCAATTTAACCTTCTTCCACATGACTTGAAGACCAAGCTCAGTTTCTGCTTTCATAAATATATTCAGAGCAATGATGAGATTAGTTCATGAGGATGCAAATATATTCGGTCATCTGCATATTCTATGTCTGCTATGCAAAAATCACAATTCCACCCACAGTAAGTGGCTAGTGATGGCTTCCATGATTGGGTCAAATAACAGCGTTGAACAGAAATGGAGCAGCCATGCACCCTTGACACTGCTGTTGTACTCAAACCAGTTGGACATCCTAATACGTAAGTGGACTCAGCTCTCATTTCCACAGCGCATTTCTACAAGAAAGTTGGCACACCACCAGCTCGCAGGCAGTGCCCAAGGGAGCAACTGTCAACAGACTCAAAGGCAGCTTTTAAATCAATAAAGTCTATCTAAACCTCTTCCCTCCTGTGCTGAAACTCATGCACTTTTTCAGTAATTTGATCACTCGTAAGAATCTGCCCCCTGGGTGGTCAGACACTCCAAGTGGCTCACATGGTGGTAGCCATGTCATCCTCGGCGATAGCCATGTCATCCTCGGCAGTGTTGCTTTGGCCTTGTCAGGGAATGCTTATAAAGTCCTCATAAACAGGATTCTCGTGTCCAAACATATCCTGGTGACCAGACTCACAGACATGGCAACATCGCCACTGCTCATTCACTCACTAACCTCGCCAACGAGGAACAATAGATATAAGCCACATATGAAGTCATAAGTTGAGAATCTACTCATGACATCATTGTGTTATGACCATGGCACACTGGAAGTCAATGCATTAAGAGCATGTCCAGAAGGCTCTGGGCATTTCTATGTGGTGGCCAGTTCCTGAGCTGATTTCAAAACAGAGCTTAGACATTTTCTCAGCTTTATACTCTTCAGAAGCATCTTTACTCATGTTTTATTCTTAAAAACTGCTATAAAAAATATTTAAAAGAACATTCAGAAAAATACTCCAGATTCATGTTTCATATTGGATGTTAACAAAACTAGTATTTTAACACAAAAAACTATTCACATTATGATTCACATGCTAAGGGGTTTAAATGTTACAGATAGAGATAAGCCTGAACCAAAACTCAGTTCTTTGAAGACATCTGTATCTGAATCCAATCATTGTGTGGCTTTTTAATTTCTTTCTTTATTTATTAATTAAAGGGATCAACCTAAAACCCCAATCTTTGTAAAATTACACACACACACAGGCAAACAACTATGGAAATAGATAAATCAACAACACTTCATTTATACAGCATCCTTCATGAAAATTTGAAAAACTTGCCCACATACAGTATCAACAGGCGAACATGTAGGAGTAATTAAGAACAGATAAGAGCTGCAAATATTTGTTTAAACTGGTTTCAACCGGACACACAACGCCTGAATAGAATTCTCTAAGGGGAGACAGGTCTATTCTGTTACATTTGCAGACGATGGCATAAAGTAGAAAATCTTTTGGGTGCTTATCCAAACAACTTCCAAAAGATTTGGATTTCATGTACTAAGGGTATAAGAATTTCCCCATTTTCTACTTTGGAAGGCAAAAGTATATTTATTCTACAGCAGCCATAAATCTGAAAGAGGAAAAAAGGGTACACCATTAAGATGCCCATCTCCTAGTTTACCAGCTATGTGAATAGCAAGGAACAAATATAGTAGAGAGAGACTCCCAAGAATGAATTGTAATCCAATAGCAGGTACCTGCCCCTTAGCACTACAATTTATTAATTGTATCCATTGACACTACACAGAGAGAGATAATTATGCAGGAAGAGAAATGCCCTCAACACAGGATGAAACATCAAGAACAAAAAAAAGGTTTATTAACCCTGAAAAGCTACACATCCACTGCATTAACTGGAAAGACCAAAGGCTGGTTTTGCCACAAATAAGCAGATGTTAGGCACTGTTTCTTTGGTACAGCACAGAGAAAAAGCTTTTACTTTTTTATACAAGTCTGTAAATAGAAGCATATGTAAATACAGGAGTCCCAAATCCTTTTAGAAAACTGTCAGTTTTTAAAACACCTATACCCAAAACCAGCCATCTAACTCTAAAGGGCACTTCAGAAATTAATCCAATAACATATACAACAAGATAATTTAATTGATCATCTACTGATTATTTTAAGATTACATGGTATTAGTTTAATTAAGTTCTTAAGAGGGTTGAGGGATTGGTTTACATAGAGACAGACATCTCCACATATATATATACACACACACACACACACACACACACACACACTCACTCGCTCGCTCTCTCTCTCTCTCACATATAGCATACTAAATAGCTCCCTCTATCATTGTGCAAACAACCAGAAACTTTAACATTTTCAGTGATTCAGAAAATCATTTCCATTCTAAAATGGCAATGAACCACTACAAATACTATCCTGTAACTGTTTTCACATAAACAACATCTATCAATGTCTCCAAGCTACCACCAGTGTCAGTTCTCTAAAGCTTTCTCTCAAGCCAAACAGCTGCAGTGGGCTGATAGGAAGAAGACTGATGTCTTAGTCTTACATCTATATTCACTGCTATTGTACACCAAGTAATGTAATAATCTGAAGCACCGATGCTTGGGTATCATTCATCAATGCACTATGAAGGTTATATAAAAAAGAAGATGTTCTCTATTTGACAGCTTGCTTTTACAGAAATTTATTGTAATTTTTCTTAAAAGTATTGAAAGCTGGTTACTGTCACAAATATTTACAAAACGCTATTATGGTGGAAAATGTCTGACACAAATTATCTGCTTAATCATGGTCATATTGTGGGTTTCTGTCAAAACAAAACAAAAATCCTAACTTATATATGCTTTGACATTGCAAACTACTAATGGAGGAATTAATTTTAATAAAAATCACAAATCTTATTATATGATTGATACTACGCAGGGTAGTTGTAGCTGTATCCGTCCCAGAATATTAGATAGACAAGGTGGGTGAGGTAATATATTTTATCAGTTGGTGAGAGAAACCACCATTCAAGCCACACAGAGCTCTTCTTCAGATCCGGGAGTACCTTTCCCAGACCTGAAGAAGAGCCCTGTGTGGTTCAAAACCTTGTCTGTCTCATCAACAGACAGTGTCCAATAGAAGATATTACCTCACTCACCTTCTCACTCTAATGATTGAAACTAGTAATTGCAAGGCCAGGGCTAAAGAAGTTTGCTAAAATACATTAGGTGTTGAAGCTCAGTAGCAACTTGCCAAACATCTGATATTTAAGACCTGGAACACTCTTAAACAAGTCTATTTTCTTCAGCAATGCCAGACTGTGACAAGTTTTTGTTTGCATAAACATGAAACACAAACAAAACTGAAGCCACTAGATTCTGCTCTTGATTAAAACTAGATCTTAGCTAGAGTGCAGAGGTGTGAAAGGCTAGTACATTAACTTACTGCTTTCACTCATGTTTTCTCTTTAAACAAAAAGGAAATAATTACAATTAAAAACAGTGCTTTTGCTGTAAATAATAAACTAACAACTTGTATTTATGTTTGTTTCTAACAGCTTAAAAATGCCATGCAGGAGAAAAAAGGGGGGTTATGTCTTTTTTGCTAGTTAAGATGCATCAAGAAAACCTGGCATAGGCACTTAAAACGTGGCATAGGCACTGCTTGTTTGCTGTTTTTTAAACAAGATCTTCTCTACTCTGCAAAGGTCTATGGCAGAGGTTCTGAAACTGTGGTTGGTGGATCAGGAGTGGTCTATGGAGAGCTTGCAGGTCATTTGGCTCTTCTTGCTTCCAGATGCTACGTTTCATTAAAGATGACTAAAGACACATTCAATACTTTACATGGAAAAGTCAGTTTAGAAACAATTACTACAGTTGCCACTGGGATGTTGTCACAAATGGTATTGTTATGGCATGTAGTTTAGCTGGGACAGGACTAAGACCATCAACTTACCCATATGGACCAATGTGTGGCTATCCAGCACTATATTATCTGGGCTGGATTTAAAGCAGTAAAACAAAGAAGTGACAGAATTTATATCCTGTTACCAAACCTGAGCTAGTGTTTTCAGTTATACAACTCATTTACATTTATTTTGTGCCTGTTCACTCAGCGCACACTGTATTGTATCAAATACATGACAATGGATTAAAAATCTATAAGGGTATCTCAAAATGCTTCAGGGCATAAGCTAACCAATAAATAATAGTTGGAAAGAAATTTTCCCTGCGGGCAGGTTATGACATAATTGTCCATTACAAGGTTTCTTGCACCTCTCTCTGAAGCATCTGGTACACAGTGATAACAAAAGCTACCTTTCAAGCAATGATCAGAGAATGTGAATGGATAAAGAAATGGAAAGTATACCTACAGTACAAGATGGATTCAATTTTGAAGAATGCTGCCATTTTGAATTAATGGGATTGCTTACAATACTGTAGAAAACGGAATGACTCCAAAAGGATAAAACACACAGTACACTTGTGTTTCTTAGAGAAGCTCAGAAAATGAACCATGAAATGTCACTGTCCCCAAAAAGAGAAACTTCAGGAGATGTTTTAAATGCAAGAGACTTCTTGCGCATCCAGGCAGACTCCTAATATATATTACAATATTTGTGCATGAAGAAATTTTAATGAAATGAAAATGCTGAGATTCATAATGGCAAGAGGATAAATGAAATCAAGTGTATATTAAAAAAATACTCCATGAACTCTTACAGAGAAGTCATTCACTCCCCCAAAGAGAACATCACTTAACTGAAGTTTTCTATAACACAAATTGCAATTTGCTGAATGAAAGACAGTGAAGCAATTTCAGACTTCCATTTTACTTCATTATAAAAGGGGTTTTCCTATAGGAGTTCACAATAAATTTTCAATTTATTACTGCATTTTGAAACATAAGAATGGACACTGAATGTTAACATCATTACAGTATGAATGGAGAGTGGTCATTTTCATAATCTATAGTCACTGTTGAAACTGACCAGAGAAGCCCAAAATCTAATATTCTCAAAAAGAATCTCTCTCACTTAGCAAATCTTTTCATTCTGTTTACATTATTAATACTATCCTTATTTTCATAATACAGTAATATCAAACGAAGAACGAGGTTTCAAAATTTATTAGAACCCCTACAAGTATCTCTAAGTATTAAACATTTTAATTATGATGCCCCAGATAAATAAATAAAAAATTAAATGCTGCCAAATAGTATTTTTCATTTCACTCACACATTCAGTTTCCCAAAGAGCTTAGCTGGGACAAAAGAACTTAGTAAAAAAAAATTATTATATAATAGCAGCTAATAAATTAGTAAGTGCAGCAGTATAGAACATGGTACTGCTACCTTCACAATTTCACTGCTTGTTGTTTATTTTAAATAATAGATGAAAAACCATTAGGATTTACTGTACTTCAAAATCAGTCAGATAATGCAATCATTAGGCTGAAGTCAGATGAGGTAGCATCTGGTTGGGAGGATGTCACTTGTCAGTGGCTGTTCTTCTAAAAGCTGCTAATACTGTCAGTGAAAATTACAGTCCACAAATCAAAAGAAAATAAGTGCTTGAACTGCAACATATATGAAATCTGACAGCTCCCACTGGATTTTTTCCATGTTTTATTACCTCTGTAATCGATTCATGGTTCAAGTGACAGAGAAATCGCTGAGAAAGCAAAAACACTGCTTTCTTTTCCATTTGAGAAATATAATTTGAATCGGGGGACACATTTTTATATCATTAATTTACATTTCCTTTCCACAAAAACATTAAAATAACTCTTTTGTAAAGTGTAGAGTATTTGACTCTTTCACAGACCAACAGAAATATAAACTGTATTAAAAATGACAATTTTATTAGCTAGACTTGTGATTGGAAATGACAGTTTTACAACATTAACATCTACTGAACTAATTTTTTAAAATGCAAGGAGATGGCAAACATGTTAAAAATTTAATAGTTGACTAAATGTACACTATCACTGAATGTCTTATACATATTTTAAGTTGCAGCTTCTCCTGGAGGTTTAAAAATGAATTATGATATAAGCAGCTCAAAAATTACTTGACTACCTAAAATATATCGTAGTGCTACGTAAGTAATATATTACAATATAGATATGAAGAGTGCTTTACAATACAATTAAAAGGAAAGTTCCCTGTGCCTTGAAACAGCCATGGTCTCACTGGCCCAGGATATCCCTTAAACTGACAAAGAGACCTAAGGTGGCACATATTAGACCCACTTCCAATTATTTATAACAGCTCTTTCTGAGGGAGTATAGGACTTGTAATGGAGTAACTTCCATGTCAAGCTGTAAATTAAGGTAGTTTAATGGCATCAGTGGCTATCATAAAGCGTATGACCGTCTTTACCAGATTGGGCAAGCAGGGTGGGGCAGGAATAGGTCAACTGGGATCTTATGTTGTTATTAAGTCAATGAGCAACACAATTAATTTTTTAAATTGTACTTCTTTCCAAAACACTTTTTGATTATATACACCTAAACAAATAGCAAGAGAAACAGAAAATACTAGACCAAAAGACAACAGAACTCAGCAACGGTTTTTGTCAAAATGTATGCAGGAGGTCATCAGTTAAAATCTGTGCGATTTCCCACTTAGTTATTGGTTCTACTTGGTCCTATTTCCATATTTCAATGACAAATATTTTAGAAAGAGTCATTCATAAACATTAATCAAAGATACAAAAGTAGACCACTGCTGCTGGAACAATTTGTTCTTGTTGATAGAAAACATGCAAAATCCCACAAGACACACTGCATCAGTCCAAGATTTTAGCTGACCACACTGTACATATCATTTGTATCTTAATATGTTTGAGCAGCTATAAGTATCTTAAATTAGTTGCATAACAATCAAGAGGCTAATGGCCCACCTTTTTTGCTTTGTGTTTAGTGCAACATTGTATTGCCAAGCCTGAGAACTCATCTGTGATCTCACTCCCCAGTTTCACAATACTTGGGAGTACTGCAGGGCTGTTTCCATGAGGCCTTGCTAAGGAAGGAGCAGGATGCACCCTGAAGTATCCCAGCAGCTAGGAGTACTAGCAGAGCCCAATCTAGTCCTCTATGCCAAAATCAAAAAGTGTGTATGGGGACCGGGGGAGGGGGATGAAATTCTGTGCAGAACACTAATTCTAGGCAAATTCTGTATTGTGAAGTGGTGCAGAATTCCCATAGGAGTAGAAAAAGGAGGAAAACAATAAAAGCTAATTTTTGCCACTGAAGCGAACATCACTGAATGTAAACAATGATATGTTGAGCAAGAAGGTGCATTTTCACATAGTCACTTTGCAGTACACAACTAAATTAAAACTTTACTGGCTTTCAAAGGTTGCTATACGATCACAACAATTTAGAATGGGGTTTTTACAAGACCCTAAGGAAGTCCCTTAGGAGGCTCTTTTGAAAATCTCAGTCTCAATTTTGTATCCGTAAGTGTTTGCAAATTTAACTCCACCTTAATCAGGTTTCTTATCTGGAGATTCAACACTGATTTGACGTGTTTCATTCTTATCTGGAAAATACAAGACTGCAATTCTGAATACTAGAATGAAACATATCAAGCCATATCTCAATATCATTGGTTTTTAAGAGAATAAAAATTACTTTTATGATCAATGTCATCAAATTAAACTAAATAGTGCAACTTCTTTACTTATGTTTTAGCACTATACACCAAAGTGGAAAACTATTTTTTTATTTAATAGTTTGATTGAAGATCAGGTTATTCTACATTTCTAGCAGTGAGCTGTGAACAGCTGACAATGTTACCTATCATCCATATTTTAGTAATTCCCCATAGCATTTGATGTTGTGTATAGGACAAGTCAGCAGTAAAGTAACAATAATCAAAAACATCACTTTTGAATAGCAAATCTAGAAGCTATGGACTAGATCCTGTTTTTCTAGTACAACCAAAACATCCATTGCAGCCTATGGGAGATTCGGATGAGTAGGCAATGAGAATCAGAATCTATAATGAATAACATTTCTAGAAGCAGAATTAAGAAAAAAAATTACTATACCCTTTCTGCACAGATCTTTTCCATAGTTCAGTCCATCTCAGTTAACTAGGTCTTCTGTTTAAACTATCATAC
The DNA here is from genome assembly GCF_003597395.2 of Chelonoidis abingdonii. NCBI lineage: Eukaryota > Metazoa > Chordata > Testudines > Testudinidae > Chelonoidis > Chelonoidis abingdonii. The sequence goes on along the minus strand of NC_133770.1, from coordinate 30,264,521 downwards.
CACATACCAACAGAAAGACTAGTTTCTACTCAGCTGCTAACAAAACATTGGCTAACAACAGTAAATGCTATTCTATTGTCACAATGATCATGCACAGTATGCAGTGGGTCAGCACACTTCCAAAGCCTAGTCACCTACACACATTGCACACAATGTAGCAGGACTGCACCAACTTCTAAGGTATCCATGCTTAGATAGGGTGCTTGCAATGATTCATTGTACTATGAAAAAAGAAACAAGATGGTCTAAACGTGTGCTCTCTTTGTAATTATCAAACCTCACAATAACATTTCATATGCTTTTTTTTTTTTTGCTTTTGAAATCTTATGCGTATTTTGGTAATTGCATTCTGCATTACTNAGCCGTTTAACTCGATATTAATGACGACGTCGTGTGAACGGATACAGCGTTAAATCGGTATATCGGCCATTAAACCGATTTAAAGTCGCAGTGTAGACCTGGCCTAAGTGGATGGTATTTATTTGGTTCATTTAGGTAGCTTATATCACCTTTCCATCTTATTACTGATACATCTAGTACAGGGGTTCTCAAGGGGACCTCAGGGGGTCGCAAGTTTATTACATGGGGGTCGCAAGCTGTCAGCCTCCACACCAAACCTCACTTTGCCTCCAGCATTTATAATGGTGTTAAATATATTAAGAAGTGTTTTTCATTTATAAGGGGGTGTCACACTCAGAGGCTTGCTATGTGAAAGGGGTCACCAGTACAAAAGTTTGAGAACCACTGATCTAGTAAGCAACTTTTCCTCCCTCAGAAAACATTTTAAAAACATTCTATACATATCATTCTTCGTTATCCAGAAATACAACTGTGATGGATTTGGATTTCACTCTGTAACCATCTATGAGAGAGTGGAAGACAGTAAGAGTGGTGACTGTTACTGACTGGGAAAAGTACAGAACTCCACCTGGATAGGCACCAGGCCTGACACCTGAGGGGGTGCACTTAGAGAGACCACAAGTTTTATAAAAGAAAGGAAAATGAAACTTGAGGATGCCATGAAGGCTGAGTAGGAGGAAGAGATTGAAATGGTTTTAAGTCATCTGTCCCAATGTTAATCCTGCCAAAACATTTAGAGAAAAGTAACTTCAGTTTCTTTGCCCATTTGTGAAATGCAGTGGCAGTCTTGTTCTTTACAGTGCTTTCCGTACATAACATCTAAATAGAAAATTAAAGTGCCTAAAACTTACTAAGAATCAAATGTTGGGAAAGTTAAGAGAGTTAGAACCAAGACACTGCATAAAAAAAAAGAAAATATTTTTGAGTAATCCTTCACCGACAGTACATTTAAGGAAGCTGCCCAACTGATAATTAGGGCCCAAATCTTCGCTCATTTCCATGAATAACTCACTGAATTAAATGAAGGTATTCCTGATTTAGCCAGACTCTGGCTCCTGCCCCTAGGGAAGTGCTTCCCAAATGGTACTGACCCACCAGAGGGTCAGAGGAAGAGTCTAGGTGGGTTGTGCATGCCCTGAGGCTCTCCCCCAGCCACACACTCACTTCCTGGGGCTACCAGCAGTGGGATCTGGACAGCAGCAGCACAGAACTAGTGGCTGGAACCAGCAGCAGTCAGCAGCCTGTCCCCAGCCTGGGGGTGCTCCCTGGTGAGCAGAATGGGCGGTTGGATTCGAACAGTAGCAGCACAGACTAAGCACCTCTGAGGCACACACAGGATGGGGACAACCTGACTCCCTGATTCCAGCCACTTCCCCTTCATGCAGCTGACGTTACTCAGCTCTGGCTCTCACTTCCCCTGGGCATCAGCCAGCGGCACGGGGAGCTGGATTCAGGCAGCAGCAGAGAAAGTGGCAGAAGCCAGTCAGAATGTGGCACAGCCATCAGGAGAAAGAGGCCAGCTGAGGCTGCAGGAGGGAACAGGGCTGGGAGAAGTTGAGCAGGCCGCTTTACAGGCCGGGTTGAGGAGAACATGGGGGAGCAGGGGTACTCTCCTCTATTTAATGCCAGGCAATACTGGGATTGGGTAGTCCCTTGGCTAGGAGGAGGACCTGTGCTGTGTCAGTTAGGCCCCATAAGGCAGGTGGAGCTGCTCTGAATTCCCTCTTGAGGGTCACTTGTGGTACTGCAGCCATTCCTTGCCATAGTCTGCAAGGTTGGGCTGCCAGCCTGTGCCGTGAGCTTAGCGTTAGTCTCTGAACAATCAATCATGTACAAAACAGCAACCCAGGGTCTGGATTAGCCCTGAGTGCTACTCTTTTGTTCCAGTCTCACCCAACACCGCTCCTGAGAAAAAGCAGGCAAGTCTTCTTAACTGGCCTGCTGATTCTGGATCAGCCACTACTTCCTCCTGGCCCTTCAGCCCCTGGCGTACTGTCTTGCTGGTCACCCAGTTTAAGTGGATTTTCCTTGGGCGGGGAGAGTCAGGGTGCAGAGAAGACCTAATAGACCCCATCACACACACCCCAGACATAAAACAATCTTTGAGAGGCTAATTCTCTCCAATGACAGAGACAACTGAAGGGCTCTTTTGTTGTATCCTATCTTCCACTCTCACATAAATGAGTGATGACCTCAAACTACATGGAGCAGGAGCCCTATTAGAATTCTCCATCCACAAGGAGGAGAACTGGGACAACAGGGGGATTGGGGAGGAGACTGTTTTTCTTTTGTGTTTGAATTTTAAAAAGACATTAAAATAGTAAATATATATACGACTGACTATTTATATATAAAACAAATGCACACACAGTATAGAAGTAATGGTGGGTCTCCAAAAAAGACAAAATGCAATTGGTGGGTCTCTTTGGTAGAAAGTTAGGGAACCAATTCCCAAGGATGCATATACACAAGCAAATTCAGACCAATAATTCTCCACCAATGTTTCTAATGGTTTGATGATGGAATGATCAATTCTAGCACTATGTGCACAGTAATGCTTCAAACTTAAGTTCCTCAAAACAGTACTTGACAGTCTTAGCATTTCATGTTAACTCTTAACAGGCTTGCCGAATTCAAACCCAAAGACATATAGGATGATTGTAAGACTGAGACTGATGGTTAGTACTTGGCTTGCATCACAGTACACCATGAAGAAATGTTTACGGTAAAAACTATACTCTTCCTTCTGACAGCAGGAATAGAAAATGTTTTAGTATCTAAAACAGATTAACACTTTTCCATCTTCTAAACCAGCAGACTTTGGCATCTCCACCTAAGTATTTAACACTTAAAATTATTAATTTAATGCATTTAAAACAAATATATCAGATTGGCTCATTAAATTGAAAATATTCCTTGTTGACCACTAGGGGTCATGCACTAGCTATGGCAGCTAGCCAAAGGAAGAAATATACATAAACCCAGGAAAACTTTCAAAAGTAGTACTCGCTAATTCTGATTTTGTTATCCCTTACAAACTGCATCCCTCACACAAAAGTTTCATGGTCTCTCCCCATTTCCCAAAGGCTCAATTAACATGACTGATTGTATACCTCTAACATTTTACATCTTTAAACACTAAGTTTTATCTCTATTACTATAAAATTATATTGTTACATCTGTTAATTTAGTATGAAATTACAGTAATGATCGTGTTTTTTCATATATGCACTGATTTACAAAATTCTGTAATCCAAAAATGTGTCTTCCAGCCTTTAATGCACATCAGTGAGGTTCAACTGTAACTAAGATTAAAGAGCATTTTATGGTTAGAATGAACAGCCCTGGAAAAGTACACCCTACCTCTGGAGATTTTCATATTAAATATTCTGTGGTTCAAATCTCCAAGCACAACAAAATATTATTAGTAATCTAAAATTATGCTGTGAGGTCAGCAAAAGTCATACGCAATGTGTTTTTAAAACGAGCGCTTCATCTTATACTAGCATGATAACAATGTAATTCTTTTGCTTCAAATGGATATAATGTTTGCCAAAATCTCACTTTCAATCTTGAAAATTTATGAACACAGATACTGGGGTGGAGCATGGAGAACACCCTTGTGTGTTTAAGTCATATATAAACTAATCCTCTCTCTAATGCTCTTAACGGAAAACTAGCATATTTATAGGCCTTTATGGTATACTATGTGCAAAATATTTTTACCTTTATATTCCATACAGTCCATTTTACATACCAATGAAAGCTATTTAAGGTCTTTTAGAAAGGCATTTCATGTGTAGATATGAATATATTCATTTAATCATTGAGTGGAGTATTGATTTTATATATTATAAACATGCAGAAACATTCTGATCAATGTAACTGTGCACATTGACACAATTTACCAATTGACCCACTTCAGTTTCATTTACTGTAATCCATATTGCATTTTCTCTCCTCTGAAACTATTATTTAATTACTACCTCTGTATGCAAACAAAAGAATTTCCAACTCAGTCCTTTACTGAAGTAAAGTGCAGTGCAGTTTAGAGGCTATGCTGCCCTGTAACCCATGGAACTGGTCCCTCCAGAACAGATGCTGTTGCACATTTGCATTACCTGTTCTGCAGATAATTAAAATACTTCAGTCCCTGAAGCCGTCAGTCTGGTACTTTTCAACATTTGAAAAAGTAAGAAAGATCAATGAAGCAGTTTTCATTTAAATAACCATGCTGATTACCAAATCTTTAAACTGGTCTGAAGAACATGACAGACAAACAGATCATGAAAAAAATCATATGATGCAAGTTACAGGTATAAGAATATCATAGAATATCAGGGTTGGAAGGGAGCTCAGGAGGTCATCTAGTCCAACCCCCGATAAGAAGCCCAATAAGAAGCTCCTGAGGCTAAAATCCAGTCTAGGTACCTTAAGAACAAAGTAAATAGGTTTTAATTGCTTTCCATGAGGGTAAAATACTACTCTTGACTCTCGTGACAAAAAAAAAAGAATTCACAACAGCAGCTGAACAGCAACACACAAAGTGTCACAGATAAATACATGTCACTTCCTACTTCCTGTCGACTCACAAAGCTAGGTTTACTATTTAAGAATTTAGGAAATACAGATTTTATTTTATTTTTTGTTTAAAAGCTATTTTTAAAAAAATGATACAAACCAGATTTTCTTGCACCTGTCTTTTCTGAGAGTCCAAGGTAGCTGATTTGAAGCTCAAAGACTTGTAGTATCTCCGAACTTTCACAGAGTCTCTCCGGGGATCATATGAAAAAGAGGAAGACTTCTTTGTAACTTTCCTTCTAGGTCTGTCTGCCATTTTAAATCCACAACAAACAGGCTACTCCAAACAGGCAATGTCCCAAAAACCTGAAATTCAGCAGAGATGCTTCCAAGGAACCCCAGTTATGCAATGAACTCCCTTCAATCAGACAGGAAGAAATGCAACCTAGAAAAACAAAGCCCACCTCAAGGCAATTTTCATTTTGCCAACAGGATACACAGCTGGAAAAGAGCAGGTGCTTTCTTAAGGAGCACTGTAATTGGAGAGCAAGTACAAATCCTTCTTACTGTACAAACTGAAACAGGTTGCAGCTGTGATGCTGATTTTAAAAAATGCAGTCGCTGTCCTGCTAAACATGCTAAAGGTAAACAAAAGGAAGTGCACTATACGCCAACAGGGTGTGGAAGTACTTCTAGCACCAACAGGGTGTGGGGATGAACCAGAAGAGTTTGGGTTCAAAGCATCCTCTTAACTCCTTCCTTGCTAAAAGCCACTGAGACTAGTTAGACCAGCTTGATTATTCAGATGCATAAACTAGCAATTTTATATTACCCAGAAGGAGGACTTTGGGGTTGTTTTGTTTTGTTTTTTTATTGGTTTGTTTGTTTTTTGTGTCCTAAATTGAGCTTTGAAAAGGTACTTGCTGGCCTCCCTTGGGGGGGGGGGGGGGGAATGGGGCCATCCTAAGTAAACAACCAATTTAATGTCATTTAACGCAGCCTTTTTCTTTCCTTCTCCCCGCAGTTATTTTCACATATTTTCAGCAAGAGGACAGAGTCAGCAGTAGCCCAAAAGCAACAAGCTGCTATTGTCTGAAACTAGCAGCCTGGAGATGGAGATGGTAAGTGAAATTAATCCCTGAACCCAAACCTATCACCTATGCATCCGGTAGGCTGGTAGCAGAAGATGATGTACCACAGTTTTTGGGAGCAGAAAGTTGTGTGCGGTTGTCCACACATGAGCACTCTGGGCTGGGAGAAGGGAACTGAAAAAAAAAAATTGAAGTACAGTACCGTAACAATCAAAATTAAAGTCAAAGAGTTTTGATAATAAAATAGCTAGGACGAGGATTTGCCACTTTAAACCTGCCAGATATTCACATTTTCCTTTTTAAGCCAAACTGGAAATAAAGCCAAAACCACTGTGAACTACAACTTGTGCTGGTGAGGATGTGGGTTTCGTGATCTACTGTACTGTGGTATGGATGTTTTGATTGCGTAACTGTACTAGGACAATTATGATTCTAATGGTGTAATCCTCAAATTTACTGTTATGCTGATTTAGACTGGACCAATCACAACTTTTGCCCAAAATTGCATGTACATGTATTATATGATTTAGTTGCCAGGTAGGTGAACCACAGTTTTGGTTCACCTTCCATCAGATCATAGTAAGTTAAACCTGCTGGTTTGTTTTTTTTAATTAAGTGTTTTTACGGTTGTTTATGCCCACTGTGTCTTATTTGGGGGTAGTTTGCTGAAACACAAATAACAGTGCTCTTATCTCCTCATAGCTGTCTGTTACAAGATTGTGTGTATTTTATTAACCTTCATTTTCACCATTTATCTGAATAGCGAAAACTACAGCAAAGATTGTATCACATGTTGAGCAGATGTTTCAAAGAGGTTGGGCAATTCTTTCTGGAGATCTGTCCTGATTTAGAAGGAATGATTGTGCGGTTGCTGCTCTCGCTAGTTAGAGATACCACCCAGAAATGCTTGGCAATGCTAAATTATGCAGGATCACTTTTCTTACTAGGGACTTTTTAAAGTGGCCTTCTCTATAAAACATCAAAACTGTGCAAAGGAAAGGCCCAAAAATAATGCACTGAAAACAGGATAGCCATTGCTGTTTAATCTTTGCTCCAATAAAGTTTAAAATGGGGCTACTGCCGACCTCAGTGTATATTTTAATAAATCTATCCTGATGACCCTTTTTCATTGAAAATAAACATGCTCTTCTATAGTGGCCATGTACTACACTTTCAGATATCTTGCACTTATGGAACATCACTGATAGAAGTTCACTTCCGCGTTAGCATCACTTTGCCTCATACCTGCAGTACCATCATAGAACAGAAATTGTATGGTGGGCCATGAATGATCACAAAATTGGGGATGGAGTGCAGTAGGGGTTGAGGGCGCAGGCTCCAGGGTGGGGCCAGAAATGAGGAGTTCAGAGCGTGGGATGGGGCTCCGGATGGGCTGTAAGGCGGGGACGCTCTGGGTCAGAGATGGGGATGAGTAGTTCGTGGTGTAGGAGAGTGCTCCGGGCTGAGATTGAGGGCGGGAGGGGGATCAGGGCTGCGGCAGGGGGTTGGGGCTGCAGCAAGGCAGCTCTGCACACTGCCCTGTCCACAGGTACTGCCCCGTCCACAGGTACTGCCCCCACAGCTCCCACTGGCCACAATTCCCACCCAATGGGAGCTGCAGGAGCAGCGCTTGGGGTTGGGGCATCATGCAGAGCAGAGCTCCCCGGCTGTCCCTACATGTAGGAGCTGGAGCGGGGCCATACCGCTGCTTCCAGGAGCGGCGTGGAGCAGCCCCCGACCCTACTTCCTGGCTGGAGCGCCAGAGCAGGGCAAACACCAGATCCCACTCCCCAGCGGGAGATCAAGGGCTGGCTTAAAATGGCTGGTGGGCCAGATCCAGCCCATGGGCTGTAGTTTCTCCACACCTGCTGTAGAGAAAGTGAGATCTATACACAAGAGGCCTGGCCCACATAGGTTCTCCTAAACTAATGGCTAAGTCTTACCCTATATATTATTCACAGTTGTCTTGTATGTGAAGTGACGACATGAGTATATGGAGAGCAAGTCCCTGGATATTGTGTACAGAACCAATAATGATGTAGGCATGTCATAAGGTATTTTTGTTTTGTTTTCATTTCAGAATTAGTTCCACCAGTGTTAGAAGTGTGGAATCTTCTCCAGAAATCAACTAGACATTACATGAAGTGACTCCAGCTATCTTTCACTGGATTCTCTCTCAGAAGACAAGTGGTTCTTGTAAAGGAGGAAGGCTTTTACCCCCTGCCTTGCAAGGCCTGCAGATGTGGTAGGGTGACCAGATGTCTTGATTTTATAGGGACAATCATGGTATTTGGGGATTTGTCTTAAATAGGCCATTACCCTCCACCCTCATCCCATCCCGTTTTTGTTTTGTTCTTTGTTCCTCCTTCCCCTCCCCCCCCCCCAATTACTATCTGGTCAACTTAAGTTGTGGTCACCTTTCTGGCTAAAAGAATGAGGTGAGGACTCCACTCATATTGCACCCAAAGCACACCTTTTTATCAGGAGGGTTTCCATTGAAACACCCAAAGTAAATCCTTCTCTATCTGGTAGCTGGTTTTCTACAGTGGTTCCAATTCCTGCTGATTCAAGGAGCAAGAGACCAAGCCTGAAACTGAACTCAGATCTCTCACCTTCATGGCAGTGCAGAATAATATCAGACTACTAGATGGCCTAAGTCTCTAAGTTTATTTCAGAAGCAGAATTTAATCTTAAAACTATCACCAGTAATTTACAAGATGTGAAAATTGAAGGTGGCCTCAAAATGTGGCCTTTCTAGGAAAGGGCGTAATATTTACTTCAGATCAAAAGAGGTCTCTTTTCACATATCATACAGCCAAAGTATGGTGAACACAATTCACTTAATCATTTCCATAGGTAAGTACATCTTCAAGCCACTCTTACCAATTTGCAAACACTACTCAGCAGAAAAAACAGCATTTTTTAAAACTGTATTCAAATTACCTTAAGGATGCTCAATTAATCTGTCAATGCACCTCTGGATGGCAAACAGACCTTTCTGAAAGATCAGCAACTTGGATCAATCACATGATCATTCCATACTGCAGTTTGTTTTAACAAGGTAAGGTTCCATCATCATTCTGGGCCAGATTCTTCTACCCTTACTGGGGTTGAGTAGCATTTTACCTCTATGAATAGTTGTGGTTATTGTTTCAGACATGTATGTACATAAATAAAAACAGTATAAAACACAACAGACATGCAAGCTAACAGGAAAGCAGCTCTGGATATTGCAACTATATGCCAGAAAGCAAACAGAAAAAATCGTCAGTAGAAAGGTTTACTTCAAGTGACGACAAAAACCAAGTAGTGAAGAGATCAGCAACTTAGAAAACAGCATTAAAAGAGAATACATACACAAGAAAGATACTCATGTGAAGAACGGTTTTTTGTTTATAGCCAACTTTAACATTTCTCAGTGATGGCAAATTCTGCACAATTCCAGATGTTTGTTCATTCACATATGAACCTCAAATGTTTCCTCAATGTTATACGCTTTACACAGCAGCCACAAATATTGTGAAGTACAGACTTCGTTATTTTAATCACAAACACATGCAAAGACGGAGGTCACAATACATGACAGCAACAGAGGTAATAAATGGAAATTCAGTTAAATGCTATTTGGGGAATGGGTGAAGAGAGGCATTGCATTACTTTATAGTAGTTTTACAGTGTTACAATTCTAAATTTTCAAGCTCACTAATGACTTGGTCCAAATTTGGTCTAGATGCTGCTAAGCTTATACTTTGGTCATACATTGTTAGCTGCAGAAGAAGTGATCTTTAGGCTATGGTGATAATCTTGCCCAAATTGAACTAAATTGTGTCTTTTTATGTGAGAAATTTAAGGCCCAACCCTGAGTTGTGTTGATCATGGGTACTGATTAACAGCTCCATATCTAGTTGGCAGCTGGTATCAAGCAGAGTGCCCCAGGGGTTGGTTTTGTTCTACATCTTCATTAATGATCTGAATGATGGGATGGAGGCAGGAGAAGTAGATACATTGGAGTATAGGAATAGGGTCCAGAGTGACTTAAACAAATTGGAAGATTGGGCTAAAAGGAATCTGATGAGGTTCAACAAGGACAAGTGCAGAGTCCTGCACTTAGGACAGAAGACTCCCATGCACTGCTACAAGTTGGGGATCAACTGGCTAAGCAGCAGTTCTGCAGAAAAGGACCTGGGGATTAAAGTGGACTAAGTCTACAGTGTGCTCTTGTTGCCAAGAAGGCTAATGGCATGTTGGGCTGCCATTAGTAGGAGCATTGCCAATAGATCAATGGAACTGATTATTGGTGAGGCTACATCTCGAGCATTGCATCCAGTTTTGGGCCCCCACTACAGAAAAGATGTGGACAAATTGGAGAGAGTCTAGCAGAGGGCAACGAAAATGATTAGGGGACTGGGGCATATGACTTATAAGGAGAGGCTGAGAGAACTGGGCTTATTTAGTCTGCAGAAAAGAAGAGTGAGTGAGGATTTGATAGCATACTTCAACTACCTGATGGGGGGTTCCAAAGACAATGGAGCTAGCTGTTCTCAATGGTGACAGATGACAGAACAAGGAGCAATGGTCTCAAGTTGCAGTGTGGGAGGTCTAGGTTGGATATTAGAAAACACTATTTCACTAGGAGGGTGAAGAAGCACTGGAATAGGTTACCCGGGGAGGTGATGGAAACTCCATCCTTAGAGGTTTTTAAGGCCCGACTTGACAAAGCCCTGGCTGGGATGATTTAGTTGGGGTTGGTCCTGCTTTGAGCAGGGGGTTGGACTAGATGACCTCCTGAGGTCTCTTCCAACCCTAATCTTCTATAATTCTAAGTCCTTACTCACCTAGAACTCTGATTTACATTCAGTTGAAATGTTGCTGTAGGAAAGACAGTAGAATCAGATCCATAATTTGGGAGAATACAACATAATCATCTAGCTAGAATCTTATATGGCCTCCATTAGTGTAGAATCTGACACCTCACAAACTAATAAATTTAACCCTCCCAACATCCTGCATGATTTAAAATATTATTATACCCATTTCACAGAAAAGGAACGGACACAGCGAGAAAATGCCCCAGTCTTGCAATGTGCAGTGCACTGCACTGCGTCAGTCAGTCCAGAGTGCTTACTACTTTATCAGGGTTAACGTAACACCTAAAAATGAGTCAGGAAGTCTGTTGTTGATTTAGCAACTGAACCCAAATCACCTGAGTCCCAGTCCAGTAAATTCATCCACAAGACCATTACACATTTGCACAATTCTCTGACTTATTTTTAAGGTGGTTTAAGGTTGTCTATTGCACGACAATTTTGGCTGCAAACAAATATAATCATTTTTCCCAAAACATGAATCTTGTACATCTAGATTATATACCCTCCTTTGTAGCCTAACTGCAGCTTTAATACCCATATTCTATGGTAGCCCAAAAGTTTAAACACAAACCAAAACACTACGTCTTCAGTATACTAAAAAACAACAAGAGTTCCTCTTCTAACCTGATGTCACATGGAGGCAACTGTTTAAGCCTTACATTTTCTCCTGTTAGGCAAGACATGGCCAGACATTAATTAAGGGGATAGAGAGCCTTTATACAGCTTTAAAATGGGATTTGTGTATAATGCAATTTGTTAGCTCACTGGAAATTTCAGCAATAATTTGATCACTTAACACAGCTCTGGTTTTGAATGTTTCCTGGACTCCATTTCAAAAACGATCTACCTAATGAACTTCTCATTTTCACCAACTACATTTCAGACAACAAATTTCTCTGGCTTCCTAATCACTAATAAAAACAATAGGGCCCTATCTGGTGTTTGTAATCACCAATAAAAAGATAATGCCCTGATCTCTTTTGCAACAGCTGAACCAAAGATAATACAAAAAAAAACTGCAAAAAAAATATGCAGCTACAATGGCATGCAAGTATGGAAATTAGTCTAGACACTGCCACTTTGCTGCATTATATTGACATACTTTGCATCTCTGCATATCATGGTGCATAAATAAAAGACAGATTTATGCAGAAGGAAAGAGCTGACGGTGTATTAGGAAACAGTAGACCAAGCAAAGAAAGCATGTTCTTAGATTGAGGAATAATTTCAGCGAAGTTACTGTCACAATGTTTTCTTCTATGAGCATAACCCAAATACAAGAAACAAAACAGAAGTGAATTGAGAAGTAGTACACTTATACTTTGGGAGAAACCAGTACAAAAACCATGAAAGGCTGATGCCTTCATTCAGCATAAATCTTAAACAATCCAAAACTACTTAAAATCCAATCTACCATCAGGTAAGCAGACCATCTGAACAACGGCCATATACCTCATCCCCCACAGTAGTTCAACTCCAGAGATAGAGTCACTATTTCTTATTGTCACACTACTCACCACAATGAAATTGTGAGCCTAATTACTGCATTTAGCCTTCCCTTGAAGTCAAAGCTGTCATGCAAATAGTATGCTGGAGTTACACCAGCCAGAAACCCCAAGTCTCTAAGCAATTCATTTGGCAGCAGCACTAAAATTACTGTGCAGGCCTTGAATTGTGTGTTATTTTTAATTTTTCTGACACACACAAATATGCCTCATTTCTAAATCCATGCCTAGAAGTAATCATTTCACTTAGAACATATCTAACAGACTGATTTTTATGTTTATATACATATACATGCTTTTTAAAACAGAAGAGTAAAAGTATTTTTTGCACTTTGTTTTTCTTATAGCAATTTAGTTTTCATAGATGGTGCTAGTCTGAGATCCTGAATAAGTCCTTTTCATTCACACAAGCAAAGCTTGGACAGTGGCACCAACTTCCATCTCCCTCAATCTGACTTGAAAAGACCATAATCAAAAGATAGACAGAAGGGTGGGTGTTTTTTTGTATATGCACGCATATCCACTAGGAACTCAAGCGAGATCACAGAGAATTTTGCACAATATTATCTGATGGCTCTTTGGAAACCTATGAACCGGAATAGAATTTGTTATGATAATTTACAGGTGAAAAACATGCAATTAGCAACCTCCTACAGCAATCAGTCCCTAAACCTGTACAATTTAAATAAATTATTAAATATACAGATGATAGCACTGTAATTTTACACAAAGGAAATAAATAAATTTGTTTTGTGGACCTAAATTAATCTATCTGGAGAATTCCCACTTCGTGCTATTAATAACGCAAATACAGCCAATCAAGTTGTGTTGATTTTGTACAATCACATACCAAGGCTAAAGTTCTCCTTATCAGGGCTGCCTCAGCAAAAAACCTGCTTAACTCAGTTGGTGACTGATAGTGTGAAAGTCTGAATACCGTACCTTCCAGACTGGTGTTTCTAAGGACTCAAACTATTTTGAAGGTTATTTCAAACAAAGGGGGGAAAGAAAAAAAGTTTTGAGATACTGAAAATTAAACTCCAGTCAAGATTAATTCCTCACAGATATACCAATGCACTTTATATTAAAAAACATTAACTGTATTCCAAACAAACAGTTTCCTAATACACAGAAAAATATTTAAATTGATCACATTTCATAATACCAAATATGTCTTTTTGGGTTTGGATTGGATACCTCCACTCATAAGTAGATTCCTGTTGTTTCTTCCAGCCAAACAATTTTTCAGAAAACTAACCAAAAACTGTTCTGATTGAAAACTGTTTACATATAAATATATAAATAAATACATACATTTTTCAATAGCAATGCTTCCATTGTACAATGTTTTTCCACCAAATGTCTTGGCAATTTTCAAATGAGTGTCTTATTACATAATGTCGCAGCCCTAAAAGCCTATGCTCAAACACGGTGTCTGTTTGGCCAATTGTCGGTCAAAAGGTCATATTGGTACCGTGTGCAACACCATAGTGCAGTGTGCTACATTATAGTGCCGTGTGCATTTTCCCGCCTTTTTGCCTGGTCACCTAGGGGTCAGGCTAGTGCCTTGTGCAAAAATACCAGCGTGCCGTGTGCATAAGAGTAGTGTGCCGTGTGCAAATCCTGTTTACGTGGAAGGCTCCAGCTCGGAACCTGGTTGGTGAAGAAGCTAGGGACCAATCAGATACTGACACGAGTAAGAGAGCTTTCGAATAAAACCATGTCTCGCGCCAAGATCTGCAAGAGTATCCGCATGTTAGCAGAAAGGCCTGGATCCCCCTTCCAGCTAGAAGGGTCTCCTGCATATTTTGCCAGCTCGTGTCATGACATGTTAGGATTATTTTCCACCAATTCATCATGCCCTTGGTGTCTGTACTACTGGTCAGCTGCGCCTGGAGTGTGGTATATGCATCCTAATTGCTGTAAATACTCTGCTTAGCTTCTTCCTTTTTCCCCTCTTTTACTTGGTACCAAGTTATGTATATAGTATATGAAAGTTAAATTGTTGTATTAATTGCTATTGTGGTTAATTGTTGTATTTTACAGTATTTGGTTAATGTGCGCACAGTTTATTTAGTTTTTGTGTATCTGTTCAGTTAATTATACATTGTTTGATTTTTTGTTGTTGAATGTAAATAGATTGTTTCAAGTTGTGTAAATATTCTCGTTCTAATAGTATTGTTAGTTAGTAAAAGCGCTCCTCCCCAGCTCAAGTTGCAACTTATCCCCCATCAATAAACGGCCATGTGGTGTTGAACTTTCAATCTGTCACGTTTTGATTTTCCTCACTCGAACAAAAAATTTACTCGAACCTGCATTGGTCTTGGACACATAGAAAGAAGCAGGTATTAGTGCATCTATTAATGTTTATTATCTAATGGAATGCCATATTAAATTTTAATCTAATGTAGAGATATTTATACAATGACTAGTTTTACTAAGTAGTCTTTAGGGTTCATCCAGTCAGATTACTTGAACAGGTAAATATCCTAATGCCCGCTCATAACTGTTCAAAATTTAAGTGGTTTTCAGGAAAAACCTAAACACCATCCAAAGCATGATTACCTAATCTGCTTGTATCAAGAAGCAGAAGTTACATACTAGTTTTCTATTATACATCAATAAAAGATTTAAAAATATAAATCCACTTTTCAGAAATGAAATTAGAGCTAGGCTAACACGAGTTTATATTTTATCAGCATGTTTTGATAAGCTAAAGTAACTGCAAATGAATTGAATAGTTTACAGTTGGGGGGGGGGGGGAAGTACCCTCTTGCGAAATGTACCTCCATAAAAAGTCTCCAACATTGCTAACTTTCTCATCATCATGGTAATGCAGTTTAATGTTAATGTCAAATTGACATGCTGTCTAAATTAGACTGAATCATGCAGCTTCTATTTTTATGTTAAAATCACTAACATTGACGTTGTAGTTTCAAAAAGGAAAAAAATAACCTAAGCACACAATTGACATTCTAAAGTATATCCCTCCCCGCTCCCCATGTATATATTCAGGGTTGTTTTTAACATTTCAAATCACTCCAGAGAGAGTCCACTACCACCAACCTAGTCCATTTTCTTAACGTACAAAATAAACCAGAGGATAAGAGGGATGGTGAAAAAGATAAAATAAGACTGTCCTAACAAGCTGCATTTTAATGGGAAAGGGACCATCACTAGGACATGTCTTTTTATTCCACTTGTAACAGCTGCTGTCTATAAGGATCTTTATGTGCATTTATAGCATAACAATTTTTCCATGGAGACACTGGAACTGAAGCAAGCATTCTTCACATTACTCCTGGAGTTTACGTTTTTTCACTGAAATAGCTGTCCCTGCATAACATTTAATGCATTTACAATTAAGGCTCCAAAAGAATGTACAGCCCTTAATTGTTTTATATTCTGTACTAGAATCATTACATACTTTGGAGCAGAGTTTTGCAAGATAAAAGACTTTACAAAAACTTGTATAATGTTTTATATGTATGGCTGCTTAGTTAACATTAGACCTTTAATAAACTGAAGATATGCAATTTTAGAATAACAATTAAAATTAAGAAAAATGCAATGCTGCCATTTTAAAGATGATTTCTATGTACAGCATTAACGCCAATGAGGATGACTGACCAACTCCACTGTCCTTTGTGAGTTTGACTATCTCTTCCTTGAAAATGAACACACAGATGTTATGAGCTCAGTTCTACAAGGTGCTCAGTATTCTGGCCCCAGTTCAACAAAATACTTCAGCATGTGCTTAGCTTTAAGCACATGATTCATTTCAGGCTTCAGTGGTAATTTAAGTGCATGCTTAACTTTAAATATGAGAGGTTTAAACATTCTTAAGCACATCATGTTTAAAGTTAAACTTACATGCTTGTCTGGCTAGAGGGCCAATGATGCTCAGCTCCTTGCAATACTGAGCTCTGTATCAGGTTTAACAAACATAAAACAATTAGAACATTTACTATATGTGAAAGAAGTGAGCAACCTAAAACTGGAATAGAATTAGAAAAGTAATTGGTATTCAAAGTGGGTGTAAAACTATCAGAAGATACCTAACCAAAAACACAGTGCCTAATGACTGCAGTTCTTGAAAACAATCAAAAGGGAAGGTCAAGCTGGAATGATTAATTCAAGGATAAACTAGTACGGTACAACTTACATTTATGTTTCACTCTTCACATCAACATCTCAAGGCTCTTTAAAAAATAAAATGTAAGTGATATATGCAGTAAGCAGAAACTGAGGATAGAAATGCCAGTTTCTGGAAATCAGACAGGAAACAAGCGAGGAAAACCTTCAGAAATGGCGTAAGTACATTGTCTAAAATGGATCTTATCCACTTAAGGAGAAAGAATACTGTTGTAATAATGGCACTGCTTATTTCAATGGCAGAGAGAGTTTTTTCCCCCATTACTCACGCACATAAAAATACCTACACCTAGTTTCAGTATGAAAAGCCCTGCACTGGAAGCCTGCAAGCCAAGGTTAGAGCCAAAGAATGAAACCTTTAAGAAACCAGATGTTAGGTTTCTTCCTTAGGAAGGAAAGGGGTAAAGAGCACATGACTCACGTAAGTGTAAGAGAAAACCAGTGTTGATGGTAATAGTCATCCTACCTGAGGCCTGTAAGCAAAGCTGTAGTAGGAAGTGCTTTAGAATGAAATGGTAATGTTACGTGGTCTCCACCTGTCATGATCTCTTAGCAGGGCACTATTTTTATGGAGGACATTCCTAAAAACTAGGCACTGTATGCTGTATTACTTTATACAGCTTGAGTAACCTTAGCATTTCAGACAGTGAGGAGTCTTCCAAACCCCATGATTCCCTGATTTTTAAACTCTTAGTACAGCAGTTAAAATTACCCCAAATAGACTCAGTCCCAAGAAAAATATTAAGGACTGAGTATTTATTTCTGCATTTGAGTAATTTTCAGGAAAGTTTTCAGATTGCCTGTTGCAGTTCACAAAAGCAAGTATGTGCCATGCGGTGAAAAGAGCAGGGCCCTGAAAATCGTACCTCTAGATTGAAGGCTCAGTCACAGTCCTAAGTAGCTCCAATGCAGTGGAGTTACATCTTCAGTAAGAATTGCTAGGAGCACAGCTTGGCAGTGAAATGCCAATGTTTATCATGTTACATAAAACTTCCCAGGCTTATTAATGTCAGTGTTTCCTATTTTATCCAATCTAAGTTACTTAAGACAGTAAAAATGCATCCATCATCTCAAACAAAAATCCAGTATTAAAGCAAAACATAGCTTAGCTCATTGCAAACAAAACAAATATGCATTACAAGTCTGAGATTCTCAAAAATAGGTCCCAAAAGTCTGAACCTACATAAACAGCCTAATATTTTCACAAGTGCTGGTACCCAGCAGCTCCTAATAAAATCAATGACTTCTGAAAGTGAACTCAGGGATGCTCGGCACTCAAAACTAGGCTACTTACTTACATGCCTAAACATGGAGTTAGGGTACTAAATTTAAGACACATTTTGGAAAAATCTTGTGTATATTTTTTAGGGATTTCCTCTCTCTTCTCATCCTCACTTTCATGTTCCAACTTTATTTATATTGCATAATGAAAGCACCTTAATTTAAATCAAATATTTTATATTACATTTCCAGCTCAATTTCACTAATGTATTTAGCATTTTGTGAAAGAGCCAATATTAGAAAATTCAGGAAAATTACTTTCATGTTGTTTGAATATCACCTTCTTCCATCCCTTCTCTTCTTTCTCCTACCTCATCTTCAGTGTTTACGCTAGAAATATGAAACATGGCGTATTCACAGGCAGTGAACCCTAAGCCTGTCTAAGAACAGTCTGTACTCACTCTGTCTTTGTCGTCAGCTACGTCACAAAGAGTGTCATCAAGGTCTAGGATTCCTCCATCCCCATGCTCCAAGCGATGTACTTGTATCCAGTAGTTTGGATCCTGTATGCAAAGGAAAAGGATCCATCAGATATTTCAAGTATATATCGGTAAAAAGATATTTCCCAAACAGTCAATATGCCCAGTCCTATACTTACTGAAGCTAATGGTAAAGTTTTCATTCAGATTCAAGTCCTGTACACCTCTACTCCAATATAACACGGTCCTCGGGAGCCAAAAATCCCTATTGTGTTATAGGTGAAACCCCGTTATATCGGGGTAGTGGCAGTAGAGCTGCAACGGTGATTTAAAGAGCCCGGGGTTCCAGGCATGGGGAGCCCGGGTCCTTTAAATTGCCACCTGAGCCCCACTGCCGGAGCCCCGGAGTAGTGGTGACAGGCCTCCCCACAGCGGCCAGGGCTCTGAGTCCTTTAAAGCGCTGCTGGAGCCCCAGGGTAGCAGCGGCAGGGTTCCAGCGGTGATTTAAAGAGCCCTGGGCTCCAGCCACTGTGGGGAGCCCGGGCCCTTTAAATCACTGGTCGAGCCTCGCTGCCGCAGCTCCAGGGTAGCAGCAGCAGGGCTCCAGTAGTGATTTATAGGACCTAGGGCTGCCCGCAGGAGCCAGCGCCCTGGGCCCTTTAAAGCACCACTCAAGCTCTGCTGCCAGAGCCCCGGGCTCACCATGCTATATGCAAACCTGTGTTATATTAGGTCATGTTATATCGAGGTAGAGGTGTACATAAAACTTTTGACCCTCGTACACAAGTGAATTATGTAAAGCAAAAGATTTTTCCTTCTGATAGCATCAGTGTTTCTATGGTCCCAATTACTGTAATATCTGAGCACCTTACACCACTACTGTGGGATGGGGCATGATAGTACTGCCCTGTCTTAGGGCAGCTTTTTTAGGTGACAGAAAAATTTCAGAAATGTCTCCTCTGACTCAAGTAGTCCAAGCACTTCGGTCAACAGGCCTCTGTAAAGAGAAACTCTCTATATACACCAATACAACGTTCATCAAAAAACCTTTCAGAGACATCACGTCAATCCCCAACAATGTTGTTTCACATATTATTGCTATACAAGACATGTATGTCTCATATAGGGTATACATTCTGTATTTTGAAGGAAGGATACCACAATTTACCAACAAATGGGGATATAGGCTTCCACAACTTCCCCCACCCTTGTACCATACAAGCAGAATCAGAAGAATGGTACTGCATCAATAGAGGTACACGCCCATTTCCCTACAGACATCTACTGTACTGAGCCTGGATTACTACATTTGTTATTCTAAGAGAGATCATTTTTATAGTGAAAAATTCTATTATGGCCACAAAGGGCTGGACATGACATAATAACTCTTTTTTGCATCTTAGGGCTTGGCTACACTGGAGAGTTGCAGCGCTGGTGGTGGGTTTACAGCGCTGCAACTTACTCACCATCCACACTTGCAAGGCACATACAGCGCTGCGTCTCCCTGGCTGCAGAGCTGGGTGTATTCCTGCTCTGCCTGGGGTATAACGATTGCAGCGCTGGTGATGCAGCGCTGCTCCACCAGTGTGGCCATCAAAAGTGCTGTAATTGGCCTCCAGAGGTATTCAGAGGTATCCCAGAATGCCTGTTCAGCCACTCTGCTCATCAGTTCGCACTCTACTGCCCTGGCCTCAGGTGACCCACCCTTTAAATGCACTGGGAATTTTAAAAATCCCCTTCCTGTTTGCTCAGCCAGGTGTGGAGTGCAATCAGTGAATCCTTCCAGGTGACCATGCCTCCACGCGCCAAACGAGCCCCAGCATAGAGCAATGGCGAGTTGATGGACCTCATCAGTGTTTTGGAGAGGAGGCTGTGCAGTCCCAATTGCGCTCCAGCCATAGGAATTACGATACCTATGGGCAGATATCAAGGGCCATGCTGGAAAGGGGCCATGACCGGGGCGTGGTGCAGCGCAGGGTTAAAGTGAAGGAGCTGCGGAGTACCTATTGCAAAGCCCCCGAGGGAAACCGGCGCTGCCCCCACAACCTGTCGTTTTTACAAGGAGCTGGACACGATACTTGGGGGTGACCCCACTGCCAATCCGACGACCACGATGGACACTTCAGAGCGGAGAGGGGAAGGGGGGAGAGAGGAGGAAACCAAGACTGAGGGTACTGGGGTGGGAGGAGACACCCCAGAGTCCCAGGAGGCATGCAGCCAGGAGCTCTTCTCAAGCCAGGAGGAAGCTAGCCAGTCGCAGCAGCTGGTACTTGGTGAAGGACAAGTAGAGGAGCGGGTTACCGGTAAGCAGCTTTTATTTTCAGGAGGGAAATGTTTCGAGGGGGGGAGGGGTTAGGGCTGCATGCATGCATGCCTAGATGTGGAACAGCCCATTGATGTGGTCTATCACATCGCGGTAATCAGCCTTGGTAATCTCTTCAAAAGTTTCTGCCAGAGCGTGGGCAATGTGCTTGCGCAAGTTTATAGGGAGAGCCACTGAGGTCCTTGTCCCAGTCAGGCTAACGCGTCCGCACCACTGTGCCGGATTAAGTCCTGTGGAAAATGTTGGGAGACTGTTCAGTGTAGATGCCCCCTGCAGCAGTTTGCTTTCCCCAACACATAGAAACCCCTGCACATCCCTGAAGCAATCAGTCGCCCTTACTCACCATTTCGTGGCTCCTGTGGGTTATGTGCACTCTGTTTGGTATGGGAAAAGTATGCTAAAGCGAAGACTGTAAACTCCCTCACTGTGTGGTAATAACTGTCTGGGTGAGATTATAAACAATGCTGCCTCTGTTAACTGTTGCCATTTTTGCCTTTCGAAAAGTGTCCTTGACTACTCGACTGCCCGTATCATCGACTGCTCAGAGGCTACAAAACCTCAGGAAGAAGCTGCGAAAAAGCGAAGAAGACATGCTGAAAGCAGTTATGGATCACTCTGCCAGAGAGAGAGAGAGTAAAAAACTGCAGGACTGGAGGAAAAAACTGCAGAACTGGAGGGAAAGGGAAAGCAGGATCCACTAGAGAAACACAGCAGCTAAAAAGAAAAGCACAAAGCAGCTGATAAGCATCCTGGCACGCCAAGTGGACTCTATCCAGTCAGTCGTAGCCGTGCAGGCGGAGCACTACTGTGCCAGCCCGCCCCCCCCCGGCCCAAAGCTCTTTCCCTTGTGCCCCAATGTCAGCTCCAAACCCCCTTCCCCAGCATCCAGGTTCTTACCACCACTAGCTGCCCCCAACACCTGTACGTTCACCAACCAGCCCTGAGAACTATGACACTTACCCTCTGCACTCAACCCCCATCACCATGCAGTAGTTTCATCCTGAAGTGCAGCACTCATTGCACAGCACTCCAGACATATTCAAACCTGTGACTGTACAGTTCCCCACCCCACCCCCTGCCCTTTTAGGTTCCCAACATGTTGTGTGTCTGTCACGAAAGTTATTTTCTTTTCAATAAATGAATTCTTGGCTTTCAAAACAGTCTTTATTATTGCAGAAAGTGAAAGATACCGTAGCCCAGGAAAGAAACAGGCACTGCAAATTACTTTAGGAAAAACAGATTCCTACTAACATTGTAACCACTGCACTTCACTCCCGTGCAAGGCACCAAACATTACTGTTGGTTTTCAGCCTCAAATTCCTCCCTCAAGGCATACCTAATCCTTGTAGCCCTGTGCTGGGCCTCTCTAGTAGCCCTGCTCTCTGGCTGTGCAAATTCAGCCTCCAGCGCTGAACACTCAGAGGTCCATTCCTGACTGAAGTGTTTCACCCTTCCCTTTACAAATATTATGGAGGACAGCACGCGGATATAACCCAGGGATGTGCTTTCCCCCAAGATCTAGCTTCCATACAGAGATCACCAGAGCCCCTTTTAATGCCAAAAGCCACACTTCACGTCATTCTGCACGGCTCAGCCTGTATTAACTAGCCTTTGCCCCTGTCAAGCTTCCCTGTTTATGACGGCGTTATCACGGACGCCACGCCCATCTAGCGACGTAGCGGCAGTCTTTTCCAAAGGATCCACACAGGGGCATTTCAGACGTCGCCTCTACTGTGGGTCTCGTGCAGTTTGAGGAAAAAGGTCACTGCCTTACTGTCTTGCCTGAACAGCACTGTCGAAAGATTACCGTGCATCCAGTCGCACTTTCCAAAGGCCAGCTGCGTGCGCTATAATGTCAACGAAACGTCCCACAGTGTATCCCATAGCGCCTGTAGAACACATAGAGAAATACCCCTTCCGATTAACGTACTTGAATTGCTAGGTGCGCGGTGGTTGCTAAAATAGGAATACGCGTCCCATCTATCGCCCCTCCACAGTTAGGGAAACCCATTTGTGCAAAGCCATCCACAATGTCCTGCACGTTCCCCAGAGTCAAGGTTCTTCTTAGCAGGATGCGATTAATGGCCCTGCAAACTTGCATCAAAACGATTCCAACGGTCGACTTTCCCACTCCAAACTGGTTCGCAACCGATCGGTAGCTGTCTGGAGTTGCCAGCTTCCAGATTGCAACAGCCACCCACTTCTTCACTGGCAGGGCAGCTCTCCATCTTGTGTCCTTGTGCTGCAGGGCGGGGGCGAGCTCAGCACACAGTCCCATGAAAGTAGCTTTTCTCATCCAAAAGTTCTGCAGCCACTGCTTGTCATCCCAGATTTCCATGACGATGTGATCCTACCACTCAGTGCTTGTTTCCCGAGCCCAAAAGCAGCATTCCACGGTGCTGAGCTTTTCCGTGAATGCCACAAGCAATTTAGTGTCATACGCGCCAGGTGACTCGATATCGTCGTCGGACTCCTCACTGTCACTTTGGAGCTGAAGGAATAGCTCAACTGCCAAACGTGATGTATCTGGTGACACTCCTCAGCATACTCCTCAGCAGCTCGGGCTCCATTTCCCACAGAAATCGCGCTGCACAGAAACCGTTGGGAGAGTCACAATGGTGCCAAACGTGGACGGAAAAATAGTGACTGCTGGGATGTGATGCAATGCATCACGGGGCATTGGGACAGGAAGCGGAATGACCCGCACCCTTCCGTCCCCTTCCCACAACCCATGGCGCCAAAATGGGACGAGGTGCTCTGTAGGATAGCTGCCCATAATGCACCACTCCCAACAGCGCTGCAAATGCGGCCACACTGCAGCACTGGTAGCTGTCAGTGTGGCCACACTGCAGCGCTTTCCCTACACAGCTGTACCAAGATAGCTGTAACTCCCAGTGCTGTACAGCTGCAAGTGTAGCCATACCCTTAGCTAGCCCACCTGCGTAACAATGACAACACTCTGAGCTGTTGTTCAATGCCTAACATTAGGACAAATTCAATACATTTCATATGGTGGACAGTTTTCAAAACTGAGTAATGGGTTTGGGTGCCTCAATATTGGGGGAACCAATATATTACACCTTAAAGAGACCTGATTTTCAGAAAGTACTGACCACCCATCTTTTAAACATGAAATACTTAAAAGGGGGCTGAAGACAGGCCCCCCAAAACTAGGGCATCCAAAAGCTTGTCTTATAGTAGGAATGGACTAAATATTTTATGAACACATCTCGAAATTCCTGTGGTATCACCCCCCACTTAAATGAAGGAAATAAAGCATATGTTTTCACAAAAATCTCTCAAAATGTTTTAATAGCTCTGGGTTTCCCAGTCATAATGTCTGTTCTGCATCTGGCTTACTCAGATGGTAAGGTCTCTGAGGTTGGGGCTGTCTCTAGGTTGTAACTTGTCCATGCCAAGGGCACTGTTGGTCCTGAACGAACAAATAACGATAACATTACTAGGCAGTGGGTCACAAATCTGTTACACATGGATCTGACATCAAGAGCATGTATTACACAGTCTCTGACTGAGATCAGGGATACTGTGGAATTTTTTAAACAGAGGCTGTTTTTCAGGTTAATTGCCGGAGCATATGAGGTTTCAAAAGGACTTATCGTCAGCCACATTATCTCAACTTCCCAATTGGATTTTTGAATAATTAAAATTATGAATTACCATTAACTTTCACTTTAAGTTGCCTACAAATTATTAAAAGTTAAACTACTGCAGTTCAAATTATCAGTTTTTCAAACTCAAAGCTACACTGCTACCAACAGGGACAAAGGTACAAGGCAAAAATCACTGATGTGTGGGAGGCAGAGGTCTTGGAAGAAGGGCTTTCTTCTCATTTTCATATGTAAAGGACTGGAGTTGGGGAGGCAGGAATGTCATCCCCACCCACATATCCCCTGTTTTAACATGGTGGGGGGTCAAAATATTTGAAAGGAGATTTTTCTTACAAGGTAGAAAGAAATGCTATTAAGCAAGCGCTTTTACTGGAAAAACAGCCCCCACTCTCTCCATTACACTTCCACTTGTTTTCCTTTGCTGCAACATATTGATTCCCATCCTTCTTTGTCCTCTAGGTCAGTGCTTCTCAAAGTGGTGGTCTGTGGACCGGCCATCAGCTGCTGGTCCTCAGCGAGTTTCCTCATCAGAGCGTCGAACGGAATAATAATATGGCACCAGTCCCTGGCACATTGGAAAAAAAATTGCCAGTCCCCCACATCAGATAGCTTGAGAAGCACTGATCTAGGTCTCCATTGCTGTACCCCACGTTCCCTTTCTTTGCCGCCTCAAAAGGCTACAAAGAACTTTATTAGTAACACAGTCTAGCCTGCCCTCATGCACAGTAGCATTTTACACCCCAAAGCCACACTTTACAGCAGCACAAACACAACATGCATAGGCCTTGGTTTCATGCCACTGCTGCCACTGCCACAGGGAAAGGGGTACTTTGAACAGATATAACTTAAATTTGAAAGATCCATACGTCTTTAGCTCCCTATCCCAAAGATCAGATTTTAGAATTGTATTTTGTTAAATACTATTCTTCTCAGAAATGTAATCCCAGTTAGTGATCTTAAAATCTTTATTAACTATTAAATGCAAAAACATTTCACAAAAAACATTCTTGAAGCCAGAATATACTGTCCCTGCAGTTTTGACTAAGGGCTAGTCTACACTGGCAATGCTAAAGCGCTGACATCACAGTGCTCTAATGTGGCTTGTGAGGTCGCAGCACAGCGCTCTAAAAAACCACCTCCATAAGGAGCATAGCCACCACCTCTGGTAAACTGTCTACACTGGTGCTTTACAGCGCTGAAACTTGCTGCACTCAAGGGGGTGTTTTTTCCCACACCTAAGGAAGAAAGTTCCAGCGCTGTAAATTGCCACCGTAGACAAACCCTGATTTACCTAATACACAGTTTCCCCCTTACTCTAACTGCCCTAGTGACATCATCACTTATACAAAATAAAGTTTTCTACAAGTACTAGCTCAACATACCACATCACTCCTGTGAGGTACAGGGCTTTGGACAATACTGGCAAACACTGTACCATCATTTTTATAGCTGTTTAATTAACAAATATCAGCATTTTCTCATATCATCATAAATGTACCAGAAACACTTTGTTTAGAGAAACATTACACAACAGGGCAGCATTCCCTCCTCCCTAGCTCCACCTCCCATTTGCCGGGGCAATACCAAATTATAGGTTGTTTATGGAAATATACCTAACATTTTAAGTATTGAGTTGACCCAACTGAAATACCCAACCAGAAATACTTTTAATATCAGCCAAGTGCAACAAGATTTAGCTAAAACTGTGTATACATATAAAACTTAATGGACAGATTTTAGACCAAATTATATATACAGATTAGAGAGAGTTTCTACATTAAGATTGTGACCTACTTTGACTTTTGTTTGTGAAATGAGATGAAAACACTTCATTTCTATGTAATTTGTCTATATATCGAAAATTCTACAGTAAACAGGAGAGCTCAAGTTTGCTTTAAATTCTTCTCTGAAATTTCTTTATGGAAAAAAAAAAAACAAAAAAAACACTCCTTGCTGCTATTGGACCTTTTGGGGCACATACACCCGGAAGTGATTATACCAAAGAGAGTATTCATGTGTGCTTTTTTTTAATTTGAGCATGTAATGTTTCATTGTTTATAAAAAGATCAGGCAAAGCTATCAGCTTATACACACTGTTCTCATGTTCCTCATCTGGCAAGCTCTAGAACAAAGTCCAAAGAAAACATACCATTGTAAACTCAACTTTCAAACCAGTAAACAGTAGGGAAGACAGTTTCTCATCTCACATCCCACTATGTAAAGCATCTCTACCTCTGGTATCCGAAAAAACAGTGTCACAGGATTGAATACAAACAGCTTGGTTTTTAAGGCTTGACAGAATTGACAGGCTACAATAAGGTTAACACTTCAAAACATAACAAGTCACTTATTACAGTGACTCATTACCCCAGCTCAAAGACTCAACTGGGATTTGAGATACAAGCCAAACTTTATTGCAATCTGGAAATGAGAAAGAACTGTTTTACAACAAACAAGAACCAACCTGCCTCTTCAACTCCATCATCTGAAGCCTAACTGTTCTTGGCAAAATCGCTTAACCTCCCCCCTAGCCTCTGTTTCCTGTCTGTAAAATGGGGATATTACAGACAGGGTACAGATGCAAGAGTGGCTAAATCCACAAGGACAGCCAGCATTAAGCTGAACTCTGGTATTTCTGGAGGTTTATCCTGTTCTCAGACAGTGTCCATGTTAATAAAAGGGCAACATAGCAAACACACAAAATTACAGGATCTATAATGGAATGACAACATCAAAAACACAATTGCTGCCCTTATGCTACATCGTATGCCCAACCCATGCAGCTAAGATACAAGCTGCATTCTTCTGCCAATCAGCAAGTATTTCATTTTGAAAAGTGCTTTTCTCTTCTGTGAGAAATGTCAAAGAAAAAAAAAACTGAATTTCATGCACTGCATATATTTTATAGTTTATTCCACAAAACCTGAGCTGAGTCTATTGTGGCTCTTCCTGTTTGACAAGTTACTAACACAAAATATAGGTCAGCAAAACTAGACCAAGAAATACCTAAAATGAGTTTGGCAAGAGCTTACACAGACAAGATCTGCTAAGTAAATATGAAACAACAATAAACCTTTTCATTTAAGTTTTCTCTACACCATGATGAGATACTCATTTCTCGATTCTCCTTTGCTCCCTGTGATTACTCCACATTTTACAACGTTTATCTACACGCCTTTTGAGCAATGGAAAAGATTGTAGTTTCTAGAAATAGATACGGCCAAATGAAAACACAAGATCCTACCACCACTGAACTTTGTGAGTAACTGAAATCCAGAGCTGAGTCCTAACTTTGGCAATGGCCTCTCTCTATATTATACAGCAGAATAAACAAACAACTGGTCCAAAAACCTCAGCTTCGGAAATATTCAAAACCTGGATATAAATGATGTAGCTTGAGCCCATCCATAGTATTTACTACCTTCAAAAGACACTAGATCAGTGGTTTGCAAACTGTGGGTCGCGATCCCATTTTAATGGGGTCATCAGGGCTGGTGTTGTATTTGATGGCGCTCGGGGCTCAAACCAAAGTCTGAGACACACTTCCCACAGCTGAAGCCCTCAAGCTTTGGCACCACGCAGGGCAGCGGTGCTTGTGCTTTGCCCCCCCCTCCCCCCCGCCCAAGATGGTGGGGCTTGGGCTTCGGTCCCCCTTCCCAGGGTCGTGTAATAATTTTGGTTGCCAGAAATGGGTCACGGTGCAATGAAGTTTGAGAAACCCTGCACTAGACTAAATTCTGCCTTCAGTTGCACTCAAATACAGTGCCACTCTCTTCAGCATGACTGCAAGTGTGACACCGCATATCTTGACCAACTAGGGACAACACTGAGTATTTCTTATCTAATGTTAATAAAACACCTCCAAAGTAAATTATTGGAAGAATTACTGAAAATATTATTTTAGCTTAGATGGAAGACTTACTGGACCATAACCTGGCCTTCAGCACTCAGTGAGTTTTCATAGCAAGTGGCAAACCCTTCTGATCAGTCCTTTGGGACACTCTGAAAGGCATTCTGTGTCATCGTATGTCTGGATTACAGTGAATAAGCAAGAAGCACTACAGTATAGTGTCCTAAAATGAAATCTCTCCAATCAGAGATTTCTCCAGTAGTGACTCTTGAAGCTGTACTCTGCTCAGCCCACATGGAAAGTGATTTTTTACCCAGCACAATTAAGTATGCAGGAATTCTATTACAAATCAGCTAACACCAATGCTGCAATAAAAATTCTCAAGGTGCTCCATTCTGAACGTATACAAATATCTGATGTGTGTCTATCAGGCTGTGTGTCACATTATTTGCTGTGTATAAAAAATACATCTATAAAAGATTATGGTTTAAAGCTGTCCTGCTGCAATACCTAGACCAAATAAGCCCTTTTTTAAAAATCTGAAAAACAGTGAGGATGCAAATACATGGAATCTTAAGTGGAAATGCTACTTTTTAAAATGGACCAATACCAAGAACTAAATATATTTTAAAATGGTATTCAGAAAATTGTTTAAGAAATTTTCTCAGGAAAATATTTTTATAGCAATATCTACTTAGAGGCAATTACAATTTTACACATATGGCTACTCAGCACAATAATATTTTGGTGAAAGTTTAAATTTAACTCTTCGAAGTAGAATTAGGTTTTTTTAAACTCATACTTAGCTACTCAGAACTACGATTTTTAGAACTGACAATTATATTCACTCGCTAGTTGATGCTAACTTCAGAGTTCAATGAATTTTTTAAGTTTTCAACACAACAGGTATCAAGTTGCATTTTATTACGGCAACAGGTTAAATTACACTGCTCTAGAACAATTTAGTTCTTTTGGGAAGGGTAAATCAGTAAGGCGCAATTATTTTGTAAAAGCTATGTGGATGTTTTTAGCATAGTTCAAACAATGTGCAGATCTGGCCAGTTCACTTCATTCAATTTAGCTAATGCTAAACTTGAAATTCAATGCAATAATACAGCCGTGTAATCATTGCACCACACTCCTCAAGTCTAAGCAAGTCAGTTCTCCTATTTCCTGTGTACCCCACCCAGTTAAATATTCTACCTAGCTGTGCTCTGAAAACTACTTAAATTTTACATTTGTCAACACTTCACTTTCCACCTCAGAGTTCTTCTATAATTAAAGAAGATAAATATTTTGTTAAGCGAACATTCACCTAGAAAGTGAACACAAGAACAGATAGTCCAACAAAGCTAGTAAGTGGTTTACATTTTGTTTATTCCACATTGATTACATAGAAAAATAAGACATACTCAGGATAAACTGAGAATGTCATCACTGTAAGTAACCTTTTATTATTTTATAACTAAATGATTGTATTCTCCCAGATAATGGAAAAAAGAACCATATGCAGAGGATAGAATATATAGGAAAAAGCAATGGAAATTATGTCTGTTAATGGCACAGAAAATGATTTCCTACTCCTTTAGTTCTAAATATTTGTATGTACTGTTTTCATAAAAGTCTATCCTTTCCAAAAGAGTACAAAGGAGTACAATGGAGTTTCTAGTCATGAAGGAAAGTTACTGTAAAACTGCTTGTTTTCTGGAATATTTTTAATTCAACCTGTTCAAGAGGAAGGCAATTACAGCTTCTCAGTTCAGAAAATGATATATGTGTTGGGACAACAGAAATAAGTTTCCTAAGACTTCCCAGTTTAAAGCATTTTATTGTGACTTTCACAACACGTACAAGTTTTAAAAACAATCTAATCTCAGTCCTCCCTTTATTAATATACTTATTTTTTATATGATGCTCATTGCTGTATTATCTGGTCATGACATCAGCATACTGTTCCTTTCAATACATACAGATGTATATTCCATAATATATTTGCGTAATTAAAACAAAATGCTTCCTGGTTGTTAAAATGTCTTGAGGTGACCAGCAGAGAGCAGCATTTGCATTACTGCTCACTCACTGCTAAGAGAAATTCCAACATTACTTCTTTCAGACCATAGGAACCCATGCCTACTGACTCCTTCATCTCGGAGCTGGCAGCAGCCCTATCAGCTGCCACTACAATTGCTAGCTTATTTATCTGGAAACAAACTAAACTAAATCCTTTTAAGATGCAGTCACATTGACTTCATGCTTTCAGATCAACACCAACTGGGAACAAACTTTCAAGTGTAACCTTTAATGTGGGTGACTGGTTTTCCAAGGCAATTAGCATCTATTTATCAAACTGAAATCAATGGAAGATGATGAAAATTTCTGAAAAGTGGATTGAAAATTTCTAAAATTGTAGGAACCCAAAATTAGACGTCATTTATTAAAATAAAGCCATTAGAGTTTGTGTGCGTTGTCAATATTACCCTTATAAAAGTGTGATTTTTTTAATATTAAATTTCATTGCATCAAGTAATTCTTGTCTGAAATTATTGGGGGTTTTCTTACATACAACAACAACTTCAAAAAGAGTTACAATGTTTTAGAGGTTTCAAATTTCCAATTCTATTAATGATTGCTTTACTTTTACAATACTTCAAACAGTAAATGCAAGCACATTTTTCTAATAGCTGTTTAAAATTGTCTGGAATATAAGAATACATTACATACTGTGCTGTAGTATGTATGTAACATAGAAGTGTTATCTGTACTATTCCTGAATATTTTCACAACAGATAACACTTTTATG
Organism: Chelonoidis abingdonii; assembly: GCF_003597395.2. Taxonomy (NCBI): domain Eukaryota; kingdom Metazoa; phylum Chordata; order Testudines; family Testudinidae; genus Chelonoidis; species Chelonoidis abingdonii. The sequence goes on along the minus strand of NC_133770.1, from coordinate 30,233,719 downwards.
GCAAAAGCATACATATATTAAAAACAACACAAAATAATCAGCCCGGAGTGTGTACCAGAACTATCTGTTCAACAACATAGCACAAAAGAAACCACAAACATTGAAGAATGGTAACAGGCTGAAGTGAAAATAATAGTTAATTTTAAAACTATAATACATCTGAAAATTTGCCAATAAATGTATTCATTTCCATGTCTACCTCTGTTCTATGGGAGGGAACTTTCAGAACAAACTTTCAGGTGCCAAAGAAAAGCCACAAACAGCTTTTAATATCAGATGGATTCTAACTACTTTCCACAGCCCAAAAACCTAGCAAGAGCAAATAATATAGTTCAAATTACATCTCATTTACTTCATATCTCTGATGGAATTCCAAATAAGATCCACCGTGCAACAAATACTTCAGCTGCAAGAAGAAAAAGTTTACGCATGTGTAAGCATTCAACAATAGGAGAACACTTCAATCTCTCTGGTCATTCAATAACAGACCTCAAAGTAGAAATTCTTCAACAAAAAAAACTTCAGAAACAGACTCCAACGTGACGCTGCAGAACTGGAATTAATTTGCAAACTAGATACCACCAGATTAGGCCTGAATAAAAACTGGGAGTGGTTGGGTCATTACAAAACCTAAACTTAATTTCCCCAATACTAATTTCTCCTTACGGATACTCACACCTTCTTGTCAACTGTCTGTAATAGGCCACTCTCTTACCACTTCAAAAGTTATTTCTCCTCCTTTGGTATCCTGCTGTTAATTGAGTTCTCTTGTTAGACTGACTTAACACTTGATAAAGTAACCCATATCCTTTCATGTATTTATACCTGCTCCTGTATCTTTTACTCCATACATCTGATGAAGTGCGTTCTAGCCCATGAAAGCTTATGCCCAAAAAAATGTGTTAGTCTCTAAGGTGCCACAAGGACTCTTTTTGCATTCAGCAATAGTTATTTGAACATAAGCACACTGAACTGCTCTCTGAAGACCTAACTCTACAAGATGGGGACTTTTCATCGGAGTTCAAAGTGCTCACACACATCACAGAACAGCCATTCTCAAATGGTGGTGTGAGGGGGGACCTGATATGTGAGCTGGTGGCTGTGACCTCTAAAATCCCTGGGCCACCAGGACCCTGTGAAGGTCCTGCTCAAGGGCAGGAAAGACTAGCTCACTGACTTTCCCTTTTCCGACTGCTGATTCTATCCCTCCCTCCCACCTCCCAATCCTAGAGCTGCTCCTTACGCCCTGTCTCGTGCACCATTTGGCTCCAAAACAAGTGAAGTGGGGAGCTTCAAGAACCTATGGAGCAAATCTTCTTAACCCTCAGAGCTGAGCACTGCACAAACCCAGGGGAAAGCAAAGAGGACTGAGAGACCCTTTCACTCCATGGCATCAACCAAATCTTGCCCCTTCATCTTCTACGATCTGCAACCCACAAAATGGTCAAAAAATTATTCTTTGGATTTGAGGATATGGTGGACTGTTGGATGAATTTCTGGGCATTTTTGTACATTATGGATGAAAAAATTGGAGTTCCACGGCTTTAGGAGAAACTCCAAGAGAAACTCGGGTACCTTGCCACATCAGCATATTTTTCCTTTTTACACAAGTATATGTACTTTTTTTTTGTACACACACACACACACACACACACCCTCCTCTAGAGGCTGCATAATACTTCCCACTACTACCTGTGAACGGCAGCAATATATAATACTAAGTAAGCTCTGCTTAGTGGAACACTTTCTTTTCTTTGTAGACAAAGAATCTGATGGCTTTCCTACTTCACTGTGATGACTTCATACAATGAAAGGCCATCAAAGTTGAAATTTGGACATCTGGGCTATGTCACATTTCTAAAAACGAACACAGAAGGCGAAGAGGGTATTATTTATGGAACAGAAAGTAATGCTAATTTTTCCCTCCATATTCAGTTTCAACAGTAACAATAAATTACTTTTTAATTTCTCACATTACACTGACAGTTTCAGTGCTCATTACAAAATTAGTGCTTATTCATTTTCTCATGTTAAACAACATATATTGATCATTAGCCCATTTCAGAACTAGAGCTGTGCCTAAAAACCTAACACAATCCACTGAATTGAACTGGCAGTCATGGTCAATTAACTGGTTATTCCTTGGATCTCATTTTAATAGCAAGAAGTCCTAATTTAAAATGCTAAGTTTACTTTGGCTGGTAAAGGGCATTCAGGCATGGCGTCTGACTTTTACAGATTATCAAATATATATATAAACCTACTCACTCTTGTGCAGAAGACAGAGTCCACACAAGTAATGATTTCTTAAACTTCTTCTCTTGCTCACTTGGGATCAATACCTGAATATATTCTTATTTCCCACACAACAGCATTAACTAAAAATACAGACTGTCCCTCAAGCAAAATTTTATCAAGTTATCTCAGTCTGACTTGGAGCTTTGGATTTTCATCCACTCCTTCTTTATGGGGCATACGGTCGAGTGGATAAAGTAGGGGTGGGCAAACTTTTTGGCCTGAGTGCCACATCTAGGTGGTGAAATTGCATGCAGGGCCATGAGTGTAAGGATGGGGTAGGAGGATGGGAAGGTGTGCAGGAAGGGGCTCAGGGCAAAGGGTTGGGGCACAGGAGAAGTGTAGGGTGTACGAGGGGGCTCAAAGTAGGAGGTTGGGGTGCAAGGAGTGGTGGCAGAAGGCGCCACACACTGCCCTCACCTGCAGGTACCTCCCCTGAAGCTCCCATTGGCCACAGTTCCCTGGTCCCGGCCAATTGGAGCTGCAGAGGGTGGTGCCTGCAGGCAAGGGCAGTGCACGGAGCCATCTGCCCCTCCTCTACTCCTGGGGCCACAGGGATGTGGTACCGGCCACTTCCGGGAGCAGCACGGGGCCAGGGAGCCTGCCTTAGCTCTGCAGCACCACACGGGTGGCAATCCCATGGGCTGGATCCAAAGCCGTGATGGGCCAAATCCAGCCCACAGGCCGTAGTTTGCCCACCCCTGGGATAAGGAATGAGTCTAACAGTCAAGAGACTGGATTCTATTCTTAGCTCTGCAGCTGAAGTTGCTGCGTGACCCTGGAGAAGTCACTTCACTTCTCTGGGTGTCAGTTTTCTCATCTATAGAATGGGAATAAGACTTAGCCTGCATTGTAAAGCACTTTGAGTTCTAAGGACAAAATATTCTGTAGAAAAACTAAGTAGTACTAACAACTATTTCCACAGCATACAAATCTCAACTGAGAGGAACAATGGGATTTTTTATACAGAACGATCTAAAATCCCTAGGAAGTGCTACTGAACATAGCAAACCAGGATTCTATGAAAGACTACGTTACAATGTTTCTGGTCTCCTTCCACCTACACAAACATCTCAGAACATGCTATTACCATCTCTAAGAAAGCACCAAGCTGAACCAAAAATATGAAAGAAGGAGAGGAAAGCTATGAGTATTTTCTGGTATTAGAATATAAATGGCAGGAAGCTTGTGTTAACTAACTGCTACGGCCCTACCAAATTCACAGTGTATTTTGGCCAATTTCAGTGTCACAGGATTTTTAAAAAATCATAAATTTCATGATTTCAACTATTTAAATCTAAAATTTCACTGTGTTTTAACTGTACGGGTCCTGAGCCAAAAAAGAAGAAGTTGGTGGGGGGAGTCACAAGGCTATTGTAGAGGGGTTGCAGTACTGCTTCTGAGCTGCCGCCTTCAGAGCTGGATGCCCAGCCAACAGCCGCCACTCTCTGGCTGCCTAGCTTTGAAGGCAATGCAGAAGTGAGAGTGATACCCTCTGCCCCCTGAAACTCCCTTTTGGGTCAGGGCCGCCAATTTGAGAAATACTTGTTCCCCCCATGAAATCTGTATAGTATAGTATAAAAGCACACAAAAGACCAGATTTCATGAGTGGGGTGAGGAAAGAGACCAGACTTCATGGTCCATGCAGTGTTTTTCCATGGCCATGAATTTGGTAGGGCCCTATTAATAATGAAGGGTAAAGCATGAAGCTTTGCTGGGGAAAAAGGTTGACACATTGTACTTACCATGAATACTAAAATTATCTTAATTTAAATCTTGGAAGATTGTGTTATATTCTGTTATTGAAAGCGAAAAATAGCTTTTTTCCAAACACTTGAGTAAAAATTGAGTGCAATAATTTCTGCTTTAAAAAACTAAACAGAAAACTCTCCACCCCCCGACCCATCACACACACACACACACACTTACTTCTCATGCATGTCACTTTGGGGGAGGGGAAGGGAGAAATACAGGTAAATAGATGACCTGACTCTCATGAAACTTGGAAACTACCTTGGGTCTGAATCTGGGGTAGGGGTGTAGCAAGACTTTCTTTACAGAAGGTAATATATGGTGGGCCAACTCCCTGTTCACTGACTCTTCTGGACAATGTTATAGCTATCAGAAAGGCCACCTTCATGGACAGACGGGTCATAGGGCATGTAGTTAATGGCTCAAAGGGAGTCTTACTGAGAGATGATAGAATGAAATTAAGGGCTTATTGAGGTATGATCACCATCACTGATGGACAGGATCTGACAATCCCCTTCAAAATCTATATGTGATAGTGTACATGAAAATCATACTGTTATCCACTGAAGGATGGAAAACGCTGATTGCTTCTAAATGCACCTACAGAGAACTGAATGCAAGACCTGAAAGACTTTAGGGTGAGGAGATTCTAACTTGCACTGATAAGCACAAGCAGAAAACACTCTATTTAGCCACATAACAGCTTCTTGTGGAATCTTTTCCACTTTGGTTAAGGATGGATTGCACACTCTTGGAACATGAGCATTCTATCTCCAATGCCCACTCAAATATCAGACTGAGCTGCAGACCCCCGACTGTGATGTGTGATCTTGACCTGGTGTTGTATTAGAAGGCCTGTGGATGTTCATGGGTGTTTCACTAAGCTTCAACAGATCTGTGATCCACAACTGTCTTGACCAGTTGGGCAGGATGAGGATGACTAAAACTTTGTCTCAGCGTATCTTCCACAAAACCTGTGGTATCAAAGGAATTGGAAGGAAAACATACCCCACATGACCCTTCCACAACATCAGCAGGACATCTCCCAAGGAGTCTCTGCCTCAGGCTGCTCTGGAGTGGTGATGAGGAACTTTCCTGTTCACTTATGAGTAAGGCTACGTTTTGGTCTTGGATATTTTTAGTAAATTTCATGGACAGGTCACAGGCAGTAAAAAAAATTTGTAGCCCATGACCTGTCCATGACTTGTACTATATATGCCTGACTAAATCGGGGATGAGGGGATAGGGGTGCTGCGGGTGCTTGGGGGAAGGACAGCGCGGCAGGGGACACAGGTGCTGGGGAAGGCAGGCAGCAGCACGTGGCCCTGTACCCCTGCTGGTGCTTGGCGGTGGGGGGCTAGCAAGGCTGACAGCCTCCTACCTGGCTCCGTGCCTCTCTAGAAGTGGCAAAATCCCCCTCCCTCTGCTCCTAGGTGGAGGCATGGCCAGGCAGCTCTGCACACTGACTCTGCCCTGATTGCCAGCTCCGCAGCTCCCATTGGCCGGGAACCATGGTCAATGAAAGCTGTGGGGGTGGCGCCTGTGGGCAACGGAAGCATGTAGAGACCCCTGGCTGTGCTGCACCTCCACCTAGGATCAGAGGGATGTTGCTGCTTCCGGGGAGCCCCCCAAGGTAAGCACCACACAGTGACCTCAGTCCCTCCTGCATCCCAACCCCTAGCCCTGATTCCCATAAAGTCCTGCTGCTGCAGGGGAGGGGCAGTGGCCCAAGACTGCCCCAATAGCAGCTGGTGCAGCTGATGCAGGGCCTGCCTGAGCTGCTCTGGCGGCCCCTGAGCCAAGCACACGAGCCACTGCAGAAGTCATGGAGGTCATGCCATGACTTTGTGGCAAACCTGCAGCCTTACCTGAGGTGAAAAGCTCCATGCCAGCATTCTCCATTGAGCAAAGATGTTGAGAACCAAATCATGAGTCTCCCATTCGTGATTCACAGAAAACTGTCTGCTTAGGTAGTCCACTAGGGAATTTTGCATCCTAGTAAGAATGCTGCTGATAGGGTTATGTGATGTTTGATGCACCAGTTCCACAGAGTGACTGCCTCTGTGCACAGAGAAAGGGAGAGAGAGAGAGAGAGAGAGAGAGAGAGATCTCATTCCCCCTTGTTGTTTATATAAAATGCTGTTGTCATATTGTCTGGCATTATCTGAACAGGTTTGGACTGGATAAGTGGGAGAAAGGCATTGCAGGACTTGATAGACTGCCCCGAGGTCTAGTAAGCTGATGCGTTTACTGGACTCCCAGGCGTCCAGCGGGCATCCAGATACCCTGTGCCATATGATCACCCTTGTGCACACCCCAACCCAAGAGGGAGGCAACAGTAATAATGGCTACCTTGGGTGTGGGTGTGAGGAAAAGGATCCCTATCTGAACATTCTCTAGTTTTGTCCACCTGACAAAAGAGCCTAATACCTTGGGTGGAACTGACACCTTGTCATTTATGGTGAGTGCATCAAGACACGCCAGGATCGTAGGCATCATAGATGTAGCCTGTTGAAAGGTGTGTGCATGAGGCCATGTGGCCAAGGAGTGAAAGGCAGGTTCTGATGATGTCCTGTGTCTGATAGTGACCTTTGCATGAGAGTTCTCATGGCCTGAAAACTCCTGAGAGGCAGATATGTTCTTGCAATAGTAGAGTCTAACATTGCCCTTATGAAGTCTATGCACCTCATGAGGGTCAATGTGGATTTTTCGTGAGTGACACAGACACCTAGAAAAGTAAAAGTCTGAGCAGACCACAGGTTTCCCTGTGGACCTCCTTGTAGGAGTTGCTTGTGAGAAGCCAATCATCAAGGTATGAGAAGACTATAAATCCTTCTCTTCTTACCCAAGCAGCCACTACTGGGGGGCCTTTTGCCAACATCCTGAGTGCTATAATCAGACCAAAGGGGAGTACTCTGAATTGGTAAAGGTCTTGATCGAAGAGGAATCTGAGGAATCTTATGTGGGCTGCCTCCGTATCTGTATGAAAACATGCACCTTGCACGTGGAGAGCTGTGAACCATGTGCCCTCCTCTAATGGATGAATTACTGGTGCCATGGATATCATGCAGAATTTTAGTTTTTGGATAAACTTGGTTAACTGACATCAAGAGTTGGCCTCCATTCTTCTTGGTGATCAAGAAGTAAGGAGAATGGAATAAACTTCTGTGGTGTTGAGGTGAAACATTTTCTATAGCTCCCCTGAAGAGCAAGGAGTTCTCCTCCTGTCATAAAATCTCCTTGTGAAAGTGATACTCCTTGTGAGGGTAGATCAAAGCACACTAGGCAATTTCTAGTGCACATTAACAGGGTCCATATGGATACTTAGTACATGGCAGGTTAGATCTACACCAGATTTACACCCTGGTTTACTGTGAATCAAGTGTTTGATTGGACAAGCCCTTTAATTCCAGCCATGGATATACAGTGCAAGGTTTCAAGTGACTTTGAGTCTATGGGTATGGCTACACTCACACTTTACAGCGCTGCAACTTTTGCGCTCAGGGGAGTGAAAAAACACCCCTCTGAGCGCTGCAAGATACAGCACTGTAAAGTGTCAGTGTAATCAGGGGGGCAGCGCTGGGAGTGCGGCTCCCAGTGCTGGGAGTGCGGCTCCCAGTGCTGCACGCTACACCCGTAGAGGATGTGGTTTACATGCAGTGCTCGGAGAGCTCTCTCCCAGCGCTGCCGCTCCAACCACACTCCAACCAAGCCACGGCAGTGCTTTGAAATTCCAAGAGTAGCCATACCCTAAATCTACACTACCACGGTAAGCTGACCTATGCTACGTAACTCCAGCTATGTGAATAATATAGCTAGAGTCAATGTACTTGAGGTCAAGTTATGATGGGGTCTACACCAGGGGGGGTCAACAGGAGAAACTCTCCTGTCGACTTACCTTAGTCTTCTCATCAGGGGTAGAGTACAGGGGTTGACTGGAGAACAATCCGCTGTTGATTTGGCTGGTCTTCACTAGACCACCAGTGGATCAATATCAGAGCACTGATACCGGACGTAGTGTAGATGTAGCCAAAGTAACCAAAGGCAGGGACAGAGGGCCTTGCAAAGGCAACTCTAGAAACAGCCAGTCTTAAAACCAAACTTGGGCAAAACGAGTTCGCTATTACATTAATTATAAGGAATACTTACAAAACGGTATGTCTGTAACCCACCTACTGTGTGTACCCTGTGCCAGGAGCTAGGTGGGAATTCCCAGAACCTTGCACGATGCAATATGCCACAAAGAGGGCTGTCTCAACACAACAATATAATGTATTTTTCACAACGAATTTAGTCCTGGAGTAAGGCAATAGCTTCATAGACCTAGAAATTGTTCTGTTAATAACCATAGACCAATTACAACAGGGACAGCAGAGGTGCAGTCTTCTCTGCACTGTCCCACAAACGGGTCGCTGTACTACAATCAGTGAAATTGGAATCATTGAAGGGACTCTTATAGAGGGGAGATCAGTAAAACCAGGAACACAGGGAGTTATGCTGCAAGCACCTCAGCCACACAGACAGAGCAATGCATAGGGTTTAATAAAGTTCCACTTGTTCAGTTTAGCTCGTATTCAGTGATCACCTTTATGGATAAGGGGAAGTTTAATTCCCTTTCATTCTTTGACTTCTAAGACAGCCCAAAAAGTTACCAGTTATGATGTGCAACATGATGTTCATACAGACTGAAGAACTACCAGATAACCACTTTCCATCATTACTTAACTGGACTGAACTGGGAACAATGACTCATACATGAAAGACTTCCCCAAGCCAGTCGTGTCATCTACATATAGTACCTATGCAATTATGAAGTGAAAAAATATTTAGAGAGATTGAAGCTCTCAGTAAAATGTGCTGCTAATCAGCAAGTTGCATAAGAATTTGTGACACATTTACTATATTAATTTGACCTTTCAAGATATTTTAAACAAAAGTTTTTTTTAAATTGCATCTTTTTGTAAGATATAAATTTATAGTAGAAATATTTTGCAGCTCTTTCCAAATAACTGCCACTGCTTATTTTCATCTGTAAAACACACTCCTATGACTCTTATTCAACTCTATATTTACCAAGTTACGTTTCACTTGTCCATTTCCACTCATGTTTAGTGTTTGTCCAACACTTTGAAAACACAGAGCACTATACTACATAAATAACGAGCATCAGTATGATTACGTAAAAGGTTAATTGAAATGTATCTGCCAAAACGTGAGTTAGGTTCTAGATGCTAATATCACCAAGAACTAGAAGAGCAGGAGCTGCAATATGCTGCTCTAGGTTTTAGTGAGGGAAGGGGAGAAAAAAAAAAAAGCAAGTAAAAAGGAACTGATTTTAAATTTTGTTTTACAGCTACACAGATATTTTGTTACCAAATTTGAGAGATTTAAGATTTTTTTTAAATTTATAGCTATGTCATCATTCTTATGATTTAACATCCGTAAGCAGTGCCACAGGCAAGCAAAAAAAATTTAATGAGGGTGGGTGTATACTAGGAAATTAGGCTGGTACAACTACGTTGCCCAGTGGTGTTAAATACACACACCCAAGCGACACAGTTCAACCAACCAAACCCCTGGTGTAGACAGTGCTAGGTCAATAGAAAATTCTCTTGTCTGCCTAGCAGTGGAGCTGCAGGATTTTGCCTGGAGCTAGAGCAGACCCTGAGCACAGTCCCAAAGCCCTGCTTCCTGCCTGTACAGTACTGAAAGGATCATCTGCTGTCAGGAGTGAGCAATCGTAGTAATTCAGCCCCATCCCAAGACATTTCCCATTCTCTATTAGCTATCTTCCTCCTCTGCAAATTTAAACTCCTCTCCTTCCTCTACGTCCTTAACTCATCGTCAACTCTGCCCTCATTTTCCCAGTCATGTCCTACCCTACCCATTTTCAAGCTCCTTTTGTTCCCTTCTCCCAGTCATGACTCCATACCATGACTCCATACCTTTTCAGGATCCTTCCCCATGCCTGAAACAATCTACCTTCCTTTGCACATCGAAAATCTCACTATCCTCCCCCAGTGAACTTATTTCTGTTGCTCATCTATGCTCAAGTACTCCTGACTGTCACATCTCCACCCACCCACCATAAGCTTATAGTACCAACTGAGAGACAGAACTTCCAGGAAGATAATATGATTGCTTCAAGTATTTGCAAACTAATATACAAGAACATCCTCTCCCTTTATTTTGTCATCCCACTAATTCCATCCTACACCTTATAAGTCCTATCATCTCTACTCAATGAGTTATGATTGCAGAATCAGGCCCTTAATAATATGAGCCGACTACTGATAAGCTGGAGACAGGGTTAATGTTTGAAGCATTATTTCACTTCCCTGTCATCTATAGTTGTATGAGGCATCTAACAATAGTACATTGAACTCCAACGGCTCATTACATCTTGCAAGATTGCTTAAAGCTCTACTCGCATGTCTGCACTAGTCAAAAACAAAGCAGGAGACTAGATTGAGAAGGAAGCAAAGCAGCTAGACTTCACGTCCAACAGAGAAAGAAATAGAAAACATATCTGTTCAGAATGGAGGACCAATGGATCCAAAAATTGTTGAATTTTACTGTGAAGGAAAGAGAAACCTTCTCTTCTGTGTGGAGCAAACAGCATATATAAAGCAGATTCATTTTCCAGTGGAAGGGAACAATGCTGAGTAGCTTTAAATTTTTTGCATAATATGCAACATGACATTTTGGTGTGCTCAACCACTTCTTAGAAAGTGGTTTAAACTACAGATTTCCAATTTTTGTAATAAAGCCCAACCTTGGCAAAAGATATAAAGAAATAAGCGAAATCACACACAAAAAGGCCACATTAAAAATGCATTGAAATATAATTCTGTATTACACTCAAGAAGCATACCTTTAAGGCTTATAAAAGACAAGGTAACTGACCTCTTTTTTTCACTCACCAGAAACATGTATTAGTGTTCATTACCTGGTTAATCTTAAGTCTCTTTGGATATTTGGGGAGGGGGGCTAGATTAACTGTCTGCCTGTTCACAAACTGGTGTTTATAAAAGATTCTTTCACTAGAGTACTAGGCATATAACTGTGAGAAGTCTTCCTAGATCATGGGGGAAAAAAATTATTTACACAAAGTTGATGTTAAAAAAAAATCTAAAAGGTTTCACAATCAATCTGAAAAGCAAAAAACAAACATAACTCTTGTTTAGCATTATAATTGTAGAAAAGCATCAATTGTTTTTTATTAAAATCATCCAAAACCCTTTTGTTTTCCTTTGACTAGATCACTATTCTTCAAAGCAAACAGTGCCGATGGAATATGATAAAAGCAATGGCATTAGTGATTTCCTTTTCAATGAGCTCCAGGAAGAAGCTATGCAAATCTCTATCCAGTAAGCCTACTCATTTTAGTCACCCTGGACCTTCCTAACGTATCACCACACTAGAGAATAAGGTAAAATACAGAATTAAAGATTTTACTATCTGAGATTTTTCTACAGCATCTATTAACTAGCACTAATTAACACTAGATATCCCCATAACATAATTTTACAAATCCAGATAGCCACTATATATCCACAGATTCCTGCAACCGCAGATGTAGTTTTTAGTTTCCAATCTTTGTGGATCGGATGCAGATCCCAATTTTATTTTATTTTTTAATTTGCACAGGACTCTACAGCAAACAAGTACAGAGCCAGCGTGAGGGTCACACAACACACAAGACTGCAACAGCACTCTTTGTGGACCAGCTTAACACTTGATGCAGGCAGTAGAACTAACAGTCACCAGCCGTGCAGAAAACTGCAACTCATTCTTGCTGCCCTGTAGAGATGTAGAGACATCGGAGGAGGCGCACACATCATGTTATTCTCGCCTCACAGCTGACTGCTTATTATTTATATTATGGCAACAGCCAGAGACATCGCTAAGGGACTAGACAGGGACTAGACTAGACTTGGACAAGGGCCTTACTGACTATAAATACTGTGATGGGGCAAGGCCAGATGGCTACAGTAAAGTACTGAGAAACAGGTACGTTAGCCCCAGGCTAAACAAATCCCTAGTACCCTGGTAGCCAAACGGCAGTTGCTCCAGGTTAATCAAGGCACCTGGGGCCAATTAAGATCTTTCTAGAAGGCAGCAGAGATAGCTACTTTAATTAGAACACCTGCAGCCCATCAAGGCAGGCTAATCAGGGCACCTGGGTTTAAAAAGGAGCTCACTCCAGTCAGGCCAGGAGGAGCCAGAGGAGAAGGAGCGTGTGTGAGGAGCTGGGAGCAAGAGGGCAAGGAGCTGAGAGTGAGTGTGTGTACTGCTGGAGGACTTAGGAGTACAAGCATTATCACACCAGGAGGAAGGTCCTGTAGTGAGGATAAGGAAAGTGTTTGGAGGAGGCCATGGGGAAGTAGCCCAGGGAGTTGTAGCTGTCATGCAGCTGTTACAGGAGGCACTATTGACAGCTGCGATCCACAGGGCCCTGGGCTGGAACCCGGAGTAGAGGGCGGGCCCGGGTTCCCCCCAAACCTCCCAACTCCTGATCAGACACAGGAGGAGCTGACCCAGACTGTGGGTTCCACAAGAAGGGAAGATCACCGAGGTGAACAAATCCGCCAATAAGCGCAGGACCCACCAAGGTAGAGGAGGAATTTTGTCACAATACCTGCTGTGGATCTACTGCTACATATCATATTTACTATTTCCTTGAAAAGCTACATGTAAATGTTATGCCCGTAAGAGTCAGAGCACTTTCAGGAGGCTCAAGCACTGAAGGATTGGTACCCTAGCGGGGAACACTGGTTTCTACAAATACACTCGTATAGCGTCATGTCTGTATTGTTTTTCCTAATCTTTTTTATAAAATGTTTGAATTTGGCACTGAAGATGCTATTGTTTTCTCACAGTTAAGTGCTTGCATGCTCTGGTTTTAAAATGGATTCCTTGGTAAAAATACACATGGAAAGTTCTTAAAGCTATATATAGGGACAGTTTGGGGATGACAGCTCCACCAAAGATCTGATTAGTAAAACTCATGGGAGGGAGAGTAGAAAATGGTCATTTTGCTGAAAAATAGGGATTCTGTCCCTATAAACATGGACTACCATGAGTAAATAATGTGTCTGCTTATATGTGACAGACAATACGCTCAGCTAGATGGAATCACATCCAAACCATGTCATATGACCTACACTGTTAACAAGAAAAACAAAATTATCTTTTAGTTCTACTAGTTAGGAGCTGTGATTTCTGGATCAGGATCAGTATTCAACTTTTGCTGACAGCATGGAGTTTTGAATAGCCGCAGCAAGCAGCACAGTGACCACGGATTTGTCATAATATTTTCTTCTCCACACACAATTGTATTTTCTGTTCCTCGATGAGCTTCAGTAGAAAGCTCTAAGGCCTCACATTTAATTTTTATACATAGGTTATCATAAAATGCATTGTATATTTCATTTACAGAGTTTAGGGTGCTACTTTTTTCTATTTTTAGTTAGTTGAATGAATACCAGGGTTTATTAGGTATTCCAAAAAAATGAGCTGAAGAACTGTGTGTGTTTTGTTGGAAATGTAAAGTATTTTCAACGGCAATTAGAAGAACAAAGCCACAGGGAACTCAGACACATTTCAGAGTCCTGGTTTTTAGAAATTTTTACTTCCTTCTGAGAATCCAAACTATAAAATACTGATAAACATGAAAAGGCAGGTGCTTCAGGTTAACAACAAATTCTACAAACCCAGAACGCTGAGATACTGACATAATTACGATTCTAGGCCCACATTTTTGAGGTTGTCTGGCCAGTTTAACTTGAACTGAGAACCACATGAACTCTTGGAAAAAGCTGATTAGACAGGTATCAACGAGCCTCAAGGAAGGAGCTAAAAAGCAGAACAAAATGGGGTTTGGAGGCACTGAAAAAGGATTCAGTAGATACACTGAGCTTGACTGACGAAGTGGCCAAAATGGATAGCAGATTATCTCACAGCTAACAGGTCATAGCAGCACAGGACAACGAAGATCAATTAAATGAAGATCAATGAAAACAACTAGACATAACTGTTATTAAATGTAGTCTGGGAGACTCACAGAAAAGGAAGGTGAAATAGGATAAGGAGTTCAAAAGGTAGGAGCATGTTTTAGGTTGGCAAATATCAAAGGGTCCCTCCTCATATTTTCCCCCACAATAAAAAGGCCTGGAGAATTACATACTCCACATTTTCCACCATAAGGTGGGTGCATAACTGGATGGAAAACCATTTCCAGAGAGCAATTATCAGTGATTCACAGTCAAACTGGAAGGGCATGACGAGTGGGGTCCCAAATGGACCAGTTTTGGGTGTGGTTCTGTTCAATATCTTCATCCATGATTCAGATAATTGCATAGAGAGTACACTTATAAAGTTTGCAGACAATACTAAATTGGGAGGGGTTGCAAGTGCTTTGGAAGATAGGATTAAAATTCAAAATGATCTGGACAAACTGGAGAAATGATCTGAAGTAAACAGGATGAAATTCAATAAGGACATATCCAAAGTACTCCACTTAGGAAGGAGCAACACATACAAAATGGGAAATGACTGCCTAGGAAGGGGTACTGCAGAAAGGGATCTCGGGGTCATAGTGGATCACAAATTAATCTGAGTCAACAGTGTAACACTGTTGCAAAAAAAGCAAACATCATTCTAGGATGTATTAGCAGGAGTGTTGTAAGCAAGACAAGAAGTAATGCTTCTGCTTTACTCCATTCTGATAAGACCTCAACTGGAGTATTGTGTCCAACTCTGGGCACCGCATTTCAGGAAAGAAGCAGGCAAATTAGAGGAAGTCGAGCAGAAAAGAGCAACAAAAAATGATTAAAAGTCTAGAAAACATGACCTTTGAGGGAAGGTGGGGAAAAAATTAGGTGTGTTTAGTCTGGAGAAAAGAAGACTGAGGTGGGGCGTAACAGTTCTCAAATACATAAAAAGGTTGTTACAAGAAGGAGAGGGGTAAATTGTTCCTGTTAACTTCTGTGGACAGGACAAGACACAATGGGATTAAAAAACTGAAGCAAGCACGGTTTATGTTGGATATTAGTCAGGATAATTAAGCACTGGAATAAATTGTCTAGGGAGGATGTGGAATCTCCATCATTGGGTATTTTTAAGAGCAGGTCAGACAAAAACCTTTCAGGGATGGTTTAAATAATGTTCAGTCCTGCCATGAGTGCAGGAGACTGGACTAAATGACCTCTCGAGGTCCCGTCCAAGTCCTATAATTCTCATTTTTTGAAGGGCAGTCCTTTCAAACCCTATTCCAGGTACAGGCACCTGTATTGCTAGCAGCCCCACAGCCATCACCACAAAAAAGTTGTGTGTATGGGTTTTTGTTGTTGTTTTGGGGGAGGGGGGTGCAACTGTCAGTTTAAAGATCAATGTGTGTACACTGTATGTATCCAACAAGAAATGTATATGAAACCCATCATCGCAGGATCCGGACAAAAACAGATGAGTAAATCACCGCACCAGCTTCCCCACCCCACTCACAGATGACCCTTCAGATAGTGTCAAATCTAGAATTCCAGCAATGGTAGGCAGCCAGTGTATGCAACTGGGCCTCAAAATAGAAGTAGACAAGGAGGTCCAATTTTTAAGGTAGGAGTCAGAAGTCACAGAAGAGTCCAAAACCTGCCCAGCGTGAGATGAGGACAGGTGAGAAGAAAGGGTGCACCGGCCTTGATGGATAAAGCAGTTTAAAGCAAGCAAGCACCTGCACCAGTTATTGAAACTGGCATCTTCCTTGCACCCTCATTTTGATCTTCCAGTGAGCAAAATTCCTATAACTCTACCACAAGTACCCGAGCTGTGCCACATGTGCTGAACCCTGTCAGCACCCACCAGAAACATATGACATGGGAGTTACAGAAATTTGCTTGGGGCTTCACATGCCTTATTTCACATGAGACTCCTCAGACTGCTCTGACTGGTTTTGGTCAGACCTTCCTCATTTCTCAATTTTTTTTTTTTAAATGTAACAAAAAATTAACAGAGCTTCAATCAGAGAAAAGAAAGAGAGAGTAGCTGACGGTTCCTCCGACACACTTGCCAAGCGGGAAACATGGCCCACTGCTTTCTCTCTTTCCCTTCCTTTTTTAAGTATATCCTTTATCTACAACAGAGAGGGGGACAGAACCCAGAAACAGCACTACATTTTCTAAAATTATTCTGCTTATATTGCTGAAGGAAAACAACAACAGCCCTCCTGTTGTGTTCTTACAGTAGAAAACAGGGTCTCTATTATACATCAGTGAAGGGAAACAGCTACAAGACCTTACAAAAAGCAAAGCAGATATTCTTAATAAAAGTGCCAATGAAAATAGACCATCTTTTATCCATTCAAAGTGATTTCAGTTACTACTTCAAAGCAAGAGAAACAAACATTCCACAATGAAAGGACGTGAATCTATAGCCAGAATATTTTTAATGTTTTGGTTTGTTTTCATCCATACCCTATGCTCTTGCTGATGTTTCCCTTACTCTAAAATAGACTTTAAAATTGGATATAATTCATATATTGTGTATAATTATGTAACTTAATTGAGAGAGTAACTGCAGAAATGGAGATACTCTAAAAGAAAGATATAGTTATAGCTACATATAGTAGAGTACAGAAGCAGCTGATCTTTATAGTTCCACACACAAGAATGATGTAAAGTCTTTTGGGTTGTCAAATCATTTAATATAGAAATTGAGGCCAAGTTAACGTTGAGGCAAAAAACATTAAAAAGGATTAGTGACTAATGATTCACACACTTGGTAACTTTTAAGTTATCTTTCAGCCAGCTCATGGGAAGTTGTTGGATCCATTACAATAAAACAGAAGAACGATCCTGTATTTTGTAGAGATTGATTTTTGCTGTTAGTGGCATTCATAGAATTCTGTACAAATTGCTGGACACTTATTTCCATACTCTCCTGATTCAGCCAACTGGAAAACAAAACATACCCAAGCTTTCTAAATCACTTGTCTCATCTGAATATATTTATTTATGTAGCAGTTCTGCTTCTATTTCAAATACTTTAATCAAATGATTTTACCCACCCCCAAAGTCATTTTTTTCATTCTGCCAGCAAAGACTTCCTTGTTAAAATGTTATGCATGTGTCAACAAGCTTACTGTAATTCTAGGACTTCGCACTTTTGTGTTATATAAATAAAACTTAACTCCTTAAATACTATCCCCAAATTAAAGTGATAACTGTTCTTATTTGTTACAGGCACAAAAAACATGTACTTATTTTGAAAACACTAACATTCCCATGCAAAGGCTGGTGAGCAGGAAATGCAATAAGGCTTTGGGGCCTGCTAGACTAACTGCATTTGAAGACCATTGGTGATATTGGCATAAGAAAAGGGAAAATGGAGATCTGCATCCACCTACTTCCCCCTAGAGCTTCCTCCTAGCAGCATGCCCAACCCTTCTGCTTCTCTCAGTCAGTTCAGCTCTTCAGTGGGCATGGATAAGTGAGGTACTGCGCAGAGCCCCTGCATGGGTTACCTTAAGCAGGACACAGCTCCTCTATGCTTAGCTGATTTCTAGACCACTTTCTTCCTATGGGAAGGAGGCTACAAGCAAACAGATCTGAGGATAGATATAGGGGAAGATACAAAGGCCCTTGCTGGGGATACAGGACAGACAGAGACCCTGGTGAAAGACACAGATCTAGAAATCCTGGATATATGTCAGGTTTTGTTTCATTTTTTTGGTGGGGGACACAAGGCAAGATAGGAAAGGTAACAGATGCTCTATGGGGAGGACGAGTGGAATGAAAGTGCAGGCAAAGATCCTGGGGAATGGGAAAAAAGACACAGGGAACATGCAAAGAGAGTGAGATGGAGAGGAAGGCATGGATTGCAGGCTCTCAAGCACTGATCCATTCAGGACAAAGACGCCAGGGATGGGAGGGGATAAGAGCGGACAGAGTTCTGATGATGAAACCAGAGAATTCTTCTCCCTCAAGCTATGACTGCGTGATAGGAGAGTGAACCAAGCAGCTGCTCAACACCCCCCACGCCCCCATTGGTGTGGGGAGAAGGCAGTTCACTCAAGTAGAGACAGTGTGACAAGAAGAGCCCCACAGACCCTGCAGGGGAGTAGGATGAGAGAGACACTAGCAACATCTGAGTGATCCTAGGGCAGGGGTCAGCAACCTTTCATAAGTGGTGTGCCGAGTCTTCATTTATTCACTCTAATTTAAGGTTTCGTGTGCCAGTAATCCATTTTAATGTTTTTAGAAGGTCTGTTTCTATAACTCTATAATATATAACTAAACTATTGTTATATGTAAAGTAAATAAGGTTTTGAAAATGTCTAAGAAGCTTCATTTAAAATTAAATTAAAATGCAGAGCCACCTGGACCGGTGGCCAGGACCCAGGCAGCGTGAGTGCCACTGAAAATCAGCTTACATGCTACCTTCGGCACCCGTGCCATAGGTTGCCTACCCCTGTCCTAGGGAACTGGCAGGACAGGATGGCTCCACTCCCTAAGGAGCACCCATAAGCAGCCATAAGAGCTCTTCCACCTGGCATTGACAAAAACGGAGCATGCATGTACCTTGAGGACTAAGGAAGGATAAAATTGCTATGAGTGAAGCAGAAGACTGCCTCTGTGTGTACAGAGACAACGTGGACCAACTTCTGTTGGTGGAAAAGACAATCTTTCCAATTACAGACAGCACCTCTATTCTTTGTGTATATGCAATCCTGCTCCCTTCTATGTATACATGATGCTGCAGTCTTCAATTATATGTTCACATATTATTTATTCTACAGGATCCTTGCTTCATTCAATATACAGGATAGATAATAAACACAGGAGAGAGTTATACAAGCAGCAAGGGTGTTCATTTGTATTCAAGGCTGGAAACTAAGAACTGAATTCTATCCCTTCCTCTGCCACTCCGGGTGAAATCCTGACTCCACTGAAGTCAACAGGAGTTTTGCCATTGATTTCAATGGAGTCCTGATTCCACCCTCCCCATCATAATGTTTATGCACAAGGAGGCAGAATTGCACTGGCAACCTAGACTCTGGGATTACCTAACTTCTGAGTGCTTGACCTGGCAACCTAAATATTCTTAGGTAGTTTTATATGTTGGCATGGTTACTTAAAAGGAATCTTACTTTATTTAGTTACATGAATTTCATTGGGACTACACTCTAGAAACAGAAATAATACTAAGTCTCATGCTAATAGTAACATGACATTCCCACCATTACCCTTGTGTGTGTATGTGTAAACAGAAATCACAGTATGTAACACACACAAATGCAGTCACTGGACTACGAAAGTGTAAATGGTTCATGATAAATAAATGAAGGTTGAGGTGTTGACTGGAGCCTTGAGGGGGAAGGTGAAAAAATGGGGACAAGGAAAGGGAAGTCTTCTGTAGAATCAGCTCTTAGTTGTCCCCATTTAGGCCAAAACTACTTTGCTGATGAGATGTCTTTGGGATCCACTCACACTATTATTTTTACTAGACCTCCACTGGCAGAGTTTTGTTTTTGCTAAGTGACATTTAGATGATAATGGAATTGCTTAAAAAGTACTTACAATGAATCAATTCCGCTTGTGAGAATCAATTATATGCATTCTGTCATGCTGGACAAGTGCCTTCCCTTCTGCTATTTCTCTGTGGTATTTTATGCTCATGAGTACAGCATTTCCTCCAATGAAAAGGCTATTAGTTTGTGCTCAAGGAAAGGGGGATGATTTTGAAATGCAGCAAGACTATTTCTGGAACTGCTGCCAAAGAAATTACAGGATGAATTACAAAGGGACTCAGAGTATGTGAGCGGTTTACTTTTTTTGCATCCTCCAATTTGCTCATTATCTTTTTAGATTTACTTCTCTAAATTTCCTTTCTCTACATAAAAAACACAAACCTGACTTTTCTTTAAAAAAAAAAAAAAAAAAAAAAAAGGAGTAAATGGTTAGCTTTTTTTCTTTTTTTTTTAAATATTGTAAGTTTTTAATGGTTAGATGTTCAGTATTGATGAAGGCTAGAAGGAAGTATCTCTGTCCCAGATCAGGTGCTGATGAGACATACATGTCAAAGGCCCGTTTAGGGAAAATAACCCTCCTCCACTTTTAGAGCAAGCAACCCATTCATTTTCCCCATTATATCCTCCAAAGTTTCCCCAGTCAAATGTATTTCCTTGGAAGAAAATGGGGACATGCCATTTAACTCCATAAATATCCCTATTTATAGATTTAAAATGCTGGCAGGTATAGGAGACAAATGATATCTCTCAGCAAGAGAAGAACCTGAAGCAATAGACTTGGGAATACCAGTTTTTAATTAAGCGTATTTAACACATTATAGAATATGTGACAACTATTGCCTCTTACCATGAAAAGTTCATAATGCTTTGCTCAGCAAAATGGTCACAAGCTTCAATGCATTTTAATCTTTCAAGGAATGGAGAGAACATTTGATATTGAAAGAGCAAGAACATTCTCACTACTCTAACCTCACATAGACAAAGTTTTCTGTTATATGTTAACCAAAATAATTTAAAAAATGGTATTCTATATAATCACATCATGTTTTTCACAAATACATGGGAGCCGCCAATATAATACAATATTTGTCCAAGTTAATTTTAATAAGTAGCTGAGTATTTAAAACAGATTAGGTCTCAATGTAAAATATACATATATTTCATAACACACTACAGGCATATTTTATGCCTATTGTGGGGCAGAGCTGAAGAGAGGAACATGCATCACCCCACCAAAAGCAGCTGGGAAGCAATATGCCTTTAAAAGATATAAAGTTCTAGACAAGGGAGTGTGCTACTCCTGTACAAAAGAAACAGACAGCACTTCCCCCTCATCAGCTGAGACATCCATATAAACAGATGTCCTTGTAGGGCATCTGGCATTGATAACTGCCTGCCATCCACCTTATCTCCCCATTGTCAGCAGCCAGACTCTGCAAGTTCTTTGCACCTACTTTTCCCTTTAGCATCTGGAGAGAGAAGGAGTCAAGATTTAGCACTAACATAGCTGTCATATTAATTACTAAAATGTATACAATCCATCATCCATTCAATATTAATGCCCTCACTTCACACATAGAAGATGACTTGAACCATTAAAAGCCATGCCAGAAATAACATTCTCCCTTGGTCATCACCACATTCCCATAAGCTAATATACCATGACATGTCAAAGCCTGTTTTACTGGTCTATTAATAGAGCTCTCTGGTGTATTGGGAAGCATATAGCCACAGGCAAAGGGCTTTCAACCATCCAAGGTATATATTAATTAAACACTGAACATGCCCTGGGGTGTCTGAATGCTATTATCATCTGGCTCTTTAAAATTTAAATGCATTTTTTAAAAATAATTTTCTCTCTGTTACGCACTATATTCTTCCACTAAAAAAAGAAGTCCCCGGTGCACAAATACGATGTGGGGTTTTGGGTTAAGACATTCATTCTTTTCTATTTCCCAATTAATGCTGATTAAGTGATTTTCATAGTGTTCTCCCTTGCCCTCTTTTAGTTCACTTGGAAACTTCAAAAATACCTACACCGGCCATCACTTACTTCTTCAATGTTATTTCTATGAAAAACCATATATTAGAAGCTTTTTGGATTTTCCCAGTTGGCCTCTGCTCACAAGAAATGTGTAATTCACAATTTCATCTGAAAAGAAAAAAATCCTACTTTTTTTGCTCATTTATGATATATAAAATTGGTTATGACTGTTATTTATTTGGCTTATTTTTTATATCAGAAATTCAGGTCTTGTTTACCCTGTAAGGTTCTCTGGATAACTAGAGAGGTGGTAAAAGGACTTCACAAAAATAATACAAGTGAAACTTGATTTATGGAAGTAATTTTTATTCACACTATTTGGAACTTGACCAGGGGTGGGTTGTGCGCAGGTTAAATAAGAGCGTTAACTTCAATATCTGAAGAAACAATTCAGAAGAAAGCTTTATGTCGGAGGTTCAACATCTCAACCCCTTCAGCTTAGAGCTGAGAAAGCTCAACACACAAGTCAGTCAGTCATCCAGCACTACCAGTAAACACCTAAGTTGACACTGAGGAATAAACAGGCAAAAAAGAGTTACTTTTGGAGAATATTTGACAGCTCCTATAGAAAGGTGCCAAAAAGGCACATTTAATTTTCTTTTCCAGATTTATTTTAAAGATTCAACTTCTTCACTTCAATTACAGGCTGGAAAGTGCCCAACACACACAAATAGTATGGAAGACAAACCCTAACAATGATATTTCTAAGGAAAAAAAGAAGAATAATTTTAAGAGAAACCACACACCTTTCTGGTGTTTTGCACATACCATAAAGAAGGAAAACAATGTCACACACCATTTCTCCCACTCCTTGGCTTGTCACCCTTGAAAGTGACTCATACTCACTACCGCTAGGGAACAAGAATGGCTATAGAAATGGCCTCCAGCCCAAAAATAAATGAATTACATTGATTGGATGTAACTTCTGCTGTTTCGTTTGACAGGCAGCAGCACAAACAAGAACTGACTGCAAGAGTTTTGGTGACTTTAGCACCAGCTTTCTAAGTCACTCTCCACTTATCAAATTTCCAAAGCACTCAAAAAAGCATATCAGAAGTATGAACTGACCAGTAACCACACACCTCATTTGGAACCGGAAGTACACAATCAGGCTGCAGCACAAGACCCCCACCCCCACCCCCCAAAAAGGCAAATACAATACAGTATTGTGTTAAATGTAAACAACTAAAAAGTATAGGGAAAACAGTATTTTTCTTCTGCATAGTGAAGTTTCAAAGCTGTATTAAGTCAATGTTCAGTCGTAAACTTTTGTAAGAACCTGAACAAAATGTTATGAGTTACGAACAACCTCCATTCCTGAGGTGTTCGTAACTCTGAGGTTCTACTGCATATAATCCAGCCCAGCTCCCAAGCAGTGCAGCAAAGGTCTTACAGTGCATATTTCTAGCCTTTTCTCTGAAGTTTATAACAAAAATCAGTAGGACAGGGCTTCTCCCTCCTCACTTAACATCGTAACATAGCTCATTGTTACCAAATGTATCTAGCCTACATTTTCCAGTTCTTCACACACCTCAGTTACATGCTCATGTTTCATATTAAAGCTGGCCTACACAAGGAAAAAGTTGTTTTTTTTCAACATGACAACCCACCCTGGGGTTCATTTCAACCAGCTAAACTGAGGTAAAACCACAATGCATCCTTATACTAGGATTATCCAACATGTTAGCTGCCACATTCTGAAGACACACCCTTGGAGACATGTCTTACATAATTCCTCTCTATCGCTAGAGTGTGTATTTGAAGAATGTAGATTATGTTCATCCCTATTAGCTGCCCTTTCATACTATATATATTCCACTTTTTTTTCATAAATTGATCCCTCCAAACCCACAATTTTTTTTGTTCTCTCAACTGTTCTTTTCAGTTAACAATACTGCCCAAAAAAGAACACAATATTTCAAGTGCATTCTTATCAGAGCTACATATTGTTATCCCAGTGGATATTATAGACCATATTAGATTTTAAAAAAAACCACAAAAACAACAAATCATGGCAAAAGCACAGTACAGCAGTTGTAAGAGACAGAAAAGCAGCAACAAGAAGGAAACACTTATTTTGGGAAAGTATTGTTTTCCAAAGAGAGCAGAAAATGCACATTCTTTTGTTATGCACATGTCTTGTTAAAAGGATTAACTAGAGAATATGCCAGTAATTTATAAGTAGTAAAAACAAGTTCAAAGGAGAAAACCTGTTAAGAGCTATGTTTCATAGAGCATAGCATGGTTTTAGTAACCAGTATGTCTTGAATTCTAATTCCAACACTATTCTGTATGGCCTTGGGCAAATTGCTTAGGGTCCAACTCTACAACCAATGCAAGCCCTCCGCACCTTCCCACTGATTTCAATCAGAGTTAAGGCTGCTCAGTACCTTACAATATTAAGCCTTGAACTTCTCTCTCTCAGTTTCCCCACTCGTAAAATGGAGGTTGTAATATCACCTACTTTGCAGGAATCTTTAAGGATAAAGAACGTGTGGGAGATGTAAAGCAGTATATGGACTAACTATTATTTATTCCCTATCAGTTGGAACCTAACCAGAGTGAAGCAAAAAATCTAACTATAAGGAAGAACAATCTGGACTGGTTTAAATGAATTGCAAGAAACAATCTAATGTAGAACTTACCTTTTGCGCTCTGAGCTATCCATCTGAGGTGACAGTGTCTGAGTGGCAGCTCCCTTAGTGAGAAAACTGGGAGGTTAAACCCCTGGGATTGCATGGGGGTGGAAGGAAGGGAGTCAGTCTACTTCATCCTAGTGTTCAGTCATCCAGGCCTCAATTTCCCCCTTGATCATAGGTGCTGAAACAAGGGGTGCTGCTGCACTCCCTGACTTGAAGTGGTTTCCATTATATATGGGGTTTACAATCTGGTTCAATGGCTCTCAACATCCCTGTTATACAAATTGTTCCAGCACCCCTGCCCCTGATTCTCCAATGAATTCTCCAATGACCCTAATTGGTAAAAAAACACACACACACACACACACACACACACTCATATTTCAAGCAGCATTCACCATCTGGGGGGCTTGTTTATTAAAATACAAAAGATATAAATAGTTCCTTCACCCTCCTAGGCATAAGTAGTTCCTTCTCTGGGCAGCAGGGTTCATCACTTCTGTACCTCCAAGTTTATGTCTTTTCCCCCGTGGATCACAGGGGCTTCTGCCCCACCCACATATGGTGCTGATGAGATATAAGTGAACACAGACCCTCCCTCCACTCTTGGTTACAGCCTCAGACCCAATACAGAGAAGTGTCCATCCATTCTCCTCCTCAAATTCCTCCCCTTCCTCCTTCCTGTGGTTACTCCACCTCGTTTACCAGGTTTCTTCCCCACCACTTGGCTCTCCTCAAGCTCTTCCTAACCAAGTCCCTTCATTGGTTTTATTCCAGTAAGCCCCTTTTGGGCTTCTGTAGCCCAGCTCTCTCCACTCAGGGAGCTCTGCTACTCCCACGTGTACAGTAGGATTGGGCTACACCTAAAACCGAGGTCAACCTAGCTACATTGCTCTGCGTAGTCACACCCCAAGAGATGTAGTAGACACTAGTGGGTTGACAAAAGAATTCTTCCATCACCTTAACTACCAATTCTGAACCTTTCATCACTGTAGCTGTACTGTAGACACTTGCAGCAGCACTTGTGCTATACACAGGCAGCTATCCTCCTGCATACTGTTGTGGAGAACTTCACACCAGATCTTTCTTAAATTGTGAGAAAGCCAGCCCCTCTTATAGCAGGCATAGTTTCAGACTGCCACCCCAGGACCCTCAGTCACCTGATTCAGGCACAGGTCAGGACTGAGGACCGTGACCCCTTAGAGTACGTCTACACTGCAAAGAACAACTTGTGGCAGCAAGTCTCCGAGCCAGAGTTAACTGACTTAGCCCTGCACTAATGGGCTAAAAATAGCAGTATAAACTTTCAGTCTCAGGATGGAGCCCAGGCTCTGAGATCACCCTCTCGCTGGGTTTCAGAGCCCAGGCTCCAGACCAAGCCCAAAACATCTACACTGCTATTTTTAGCACCCCTTACCAAAAGCCTCATGAGCCTAAGTCAACTGACCCAGGCTCTGTAAGTTGCTGTTATGGGTCTTTTTTCTGCAGTGTCAACATGCGCTTAGAGAGCCAGCTCTCAATCACAGTTCCTGGGAAGCAAGGAGGGAAGACAACTTGGAAAGAGTGGGAAAAGTTCAACATCTGTTCTGTAGCACTAGAACAATGGACAGAATCCACCAGTTGGTGGACATGTCAGTCATTTCTTCACAAACAGACCATGTGTCCCTGCTTTGATCTCCTGTCAAGGGCTGAAATGAGCACTGGTTTGGCTCTTTCCCTCTCTCTGAGGTAGACTATTTGATTAACGGATTTTTTGTCAGCAAAATTCTTGTGACTAATTCTCATTGGTAATATTGCACACAAATTGCAGTCTGACTGTAGAGTGCAGAAATGTTACTGGAAAACAGAATGTTTTCAAATTCAAACTTAGTGATCTACAGATTCTACATTCAGGGAAAAGAGTCTGGATTTTAAATCCTATTTGCAGCCATTCAGTACTCTTACAAGTTCCCTTGTTAAACATTTGTCTGACCTTTGACCTCCTTTCTAATAGGATTTCAGATCCTTGACATGTGACATACCAACCTTTACAAGTCATTTGATGTGAACTGACAGAAATTAACATTTGTTTTCTGTAAGCATTTGAAATTACAAGTTTAAAATTAAATTTCACTGAGCTTTTGCGTTAGTAAAACCAGACCATATGAATGATAGTCATAGTGAGGTGTTTCCATTTATGCCTTGCATTTATTCCACCCAATGCTTTTCACTCCAGGCCTCTGTTTTACAGATCTAAAAGAAAGATATATTAGCTGATTACACCATCCAACCTCTTCTGTTATTCTGAATTGTGTACTGTATTGTTAGTCTAGCTCTCACAACTCCTAGATTCTCTGTTTAAAATACTAATTTCCATAACAAAATACTTACCATAACCAATTATAACATGTTATATTCATCCATTACACACACACACACACCCCAAGAGAAAAATACTGTAGATTCAGATTTGTCATAACTGCTTTGGCACTTTCATTCCATGGATCAGAATAAACAAGATTTCACAGCTGCGAAACATCTTTTCTAAGCACATTAGCAGCACCAAGTTCAACAGACAATGTTGTCAGTCTCCTCTGAACAGGTTGGTTACTTGCCCTTGTGGCCACATGATAAAAGCTGCCTATATACATGTCTATTCATTGGGGAATATAGACACTATGGAGCCAAAGAGAAGATGGTATAAAAGTTCAATGACCCTAGCAATATTGAAAAATTACTGGGGGAAACTGACAGCTCTCTGCCCACACCACCAAAAGCAAAACACTTTCAAGCATTCCCTGTATTGCATTAGGTTCTTGCAATGCCGTCTATTCATTACTCATGAGCTAAAAGCGGGACTTAAAATACACAAACTCAAAAAGAGTCCAAGGAAGTTAGACACTCAACTTCCCATTTACCTTCAAAACCAGAGTTGGACATATTGGATATTTCAGCCCCCATCTGCAACATATTCTGTCATTGATTTGGAAAGTTTGAGTTTTTAATAAAAGCATTTATAAGGAGAAAAGAAAAGCTTTTATAACTAAAGTACTAAACACAAATTCTAAGTATGATTCTATATTGCTCATGGGCATGGAGACATGACTTGACACTGATAGTGGATAATCTAAGCAATATACCCAGATGTACACTCTTTTCTCAACATATTACATAAAGCTAATGTTAAAAAATTAATAAAATGTCTCAATTCACCATGCTCATGAATGCTGCTGAATTGACAGCTTTGAAGCCTCAATGAGTGAAGTCTGGGCAATCAAAAGGACAGTAATAGACACTACAGAATGCATATGTAATAATCTCTAGAAGCACACTGACTCAACCCTGAGCTAACGTATTACACTTCAGGTGGATAGTTTGACTTTCAGAGGTATGGAATCTAACATGGGTGACAACTGTAGTACTGTTTGTTATTATGTGTGCCAAGTTACAGATAAAACTTTGGGAGCACATTGTTACACTTCTGTACAAAATAGTGAGTAGTTTTATCACATTTACCAGTCACATCAAATCATCATCATCATCATCATCAAATTTACTTCAAAACAAGGTCAGCAATAGCCTGCAGATGTCTAAAATACGTGTCTATAGAGATAACCAGAAAGGTTATCTATAGTTTAGGATTATTTGTTATGGAGCTACATTAATAATAATTAAAAGAATTGCATCAAGACAAGGCTCTTTATTTATTAACATTACAGTCATAAATGGCAAAATAGTACTACTGTTATTCCTAATGAGGGGGGGAAACAATTTAAGACCATTCCATACTTGTAAGAACAGCAATTTTCTTCTATGTGCCTTTTAATTAGCATTACAAAAGTTTACATTAGAAGGAACAATTGCTACAATTTATTTTCAAAGAGCTCATAGCTCTGCTCCAGCATGTCCGCTTCTAAGATTGAGATCACTCTATACCACTTGGAACTGGTTACAAAACACTGCTGCTTCTCTCTCACACAAACTTCCCATGGGTTTTTCAAGGATCTCAATATTTTATTAAGTGCAACACTTCATAAGCAGCAGTGAGGCATATGTAAAATGTATGTGTCTTTATCCATCGCTCCTTAGCTTCCTGGCTTTTCAGTCCTGGGGACAGCAGGTATCAAAATCTTCAAGTCTATTTCTGGGAAGAATATTACTTTGTTGAAATATGAGTGTTATGTTTTATCAAGTAACCAAGAACACTTCCATGCTGCTGAAGAAAATAAAATGTTAAATGTTTTCATACTCTCATTCAAACAAACCAATACCCTGGCATGTTAGGAAAGTTTATCTTAAAGTCACTTTTTAAAAAAAAAAAAAAAACTTTTTAAAGCTCGTAAATGGCTAGTTTAAAGTGAGTTTTGTTCTCAGGTTGATAACTTGATTATATAGCTAATTTCTCAACTTCCTCACCTTCCCCTTCCCTCCCCACCACCCCAAAAAAAGAAAGCAAATAGGCATTTCTCAGCTCACTTCCTTACTACCCCTCTGAGGATGAATGGTGCTCAGAACGGAGCAAATGGGTGAAGACTAGATGGAGTCTTGGTCCTCCTCTCCCCACCATGCCTTCTCATTAAGGCTAAGATTTTGTTACGGATATTTTTAGTAAAAGTCAGACAGGTCACAGGCAAGAAAGAAAAATTCATGGAAGCCCATGACTTGTCTGTGACTTTTAGTAAAAATATCTGTGACAAAATGGAGAGCTCCCGGGGCCTCCACTGCCTGCAACAGCAGGAGTTGTGGGGTACTCCACACTGCCCACAGTGGTTCAGCACTCCAGGGGTAGTTCCACCGTGGGTTCTCCCGGCTGCCACAAGCTGAAGTCAAGGAGGTCTCCGGAAGTCACGGATTTTATTACTTCCATGAAAAAATCATAGCCTTACTCATCCAGCACAGTTGGCCACCTGCACAGAGGGAAGGAAAATTTGCTGCACTCCATGAGAATGTGAAGCAATGGGCATACTCCTTCTACACATAGGGAGCTCTCTGAAACATGACTCCTCATATTCCCTGTGAAACATTGCATCACCACTCAGCTCCCACAGCAAAACCCTGCTTAAATGACACAGTCAAGAAATTAATGCTTTACAAGTTCAAAGTCAGTACAGACTTTATTTAATCAACATGCTGTGCGGTATTATTCCCATTTTACAGACAGAATGGGGTAGAGGAGTGAAACAAGGGAGACTATGCCAGGCTGGGGAAGATGCTTAAGGAAACAGAGGCTCAGGTGATCTTCAGGGGGATTCTGCCTGTTTCCAGAGAAGGGCAACAAAGGTGTGACAAGATTATGACAATCAACAGATGGCTCAGGCAGTGGTGCTATAAGGAGGGCTTTGGGATGTATGGCCACTGGGAGGCATTCATGGACAGAGGACTGTTCTCTCGGGATGGACTTCACCTGAGTAGGGAGGAAAATAGACTTCTACGATGGAGGTTTGCACAACTAATTAAAAGAGCTTTAAACTAGGAGTTTGGGGGAGATGGTCCAGGTAATCTCCATGCCAGATTTTAACACTGAGAGCAAAGAAAACTAAGTAAGAAAGGATACAGCCGTGGGTAGGAGAATGGACATAAGGAGGAAGAGTAGTGCAGATACAATTCTAATAGGCGATACCAGTGGTAGAATGTCTGGGCCTAATCAGGTAAAGAATGTGAGCGAAGCCAAACAGTAAGAATTAAGATGTTTGTACATCAATGCGAGGAGCCTAGGTAACAAAATGAAGGAACTAAAGTTACTGTGCGCGAAGTGAAACCAGGTATTATAGGGATAACAGAAACATGGTGAAATAGTAGTCATAACTGGAATACAGGTGTTGAAGGGTATGTGCTGTTTAGGAAAGACAGAAATAAAGGCAAAGGTGGTGGAGTCGCACTGTATATCAATAATGAGATAGACTGTAAAGAAATAAGAAGTGATGGAATGGATAAGAGATTCTGTCCAAGCAAAAATCACATTGGGGAAGAAAACTACCAGAGCCTCCCCTGGAATAGTGCTTGGGGTGTGCTACAGACCGCTGGGAACTGATTTGGATATGGATAGAGACCTCTGTAATGTTTTTAATGGAATAAATACTAATGGGAATTGTGTGATTATGGGAGACTTTAACTTCCCAGATATAGACTGGAGAACAAGTGCTAGTAATTTTTCCTGGATGCGATGCTGCTGGACTTCCTTCACCAGTATTAGTTGCGACCAACAAAGGGGATGTCTTAGATTTGGTTTGGTGAGTCGGAGGACCACAGAAGAATGGTGTAGGGGACAACCTTGGTCTGCGAGCAATCATGAGCTATTCAGTTCAAACTAATGGAATGGATAAATAAAAGAGATCTGGACTAGGGTTTTACTTTGAAAGGCTAACTTAAAAAATGTAAGGAATAATAGGGAAGTGGATTGGACTGAAAAACTTGTGGATCTCAATGGCGAGGAAGCCTGGAATTACTTCAATCAAAGTTCGAAACTACAGGAGCCGCATCCCAAAGAAAGGGAAAAAATCATAACAGGAATGGGAGACGGATGGTCAAGCATCGCGAGAGGTGATAAGAAAGCAAGCGTACAAGGAGTGAAGATGAGAGGATATCAAGCAAACTACTCTTGAGTCAGAACATAGATAAAAGAGAAAGGCAAAAACACGCCCAGAAAGGTCGGACCTTGCAAAGAAGATAAAACAGTATAAAGGTTCTATAGCATATAAATAGAAGAAAATAAAGGAAGAGGGGACCGAAACACAGACAAGGAGTGGAGGTCTAATCTAGGCATGGCCCGATCATACTTTGTCTGATCTTTTAATGAGGCTAGAGAAGGGCTTAGGATAAGGTAGACTTGACTTTAGCAAAGCTTGATATGGTCCCCACAGTTATCTGCCAGCAAGTTAAAACGTAGCGTTGGTGAGGACTATAAATGATAAAAGCGGCTAGATTGTCGGCTCAGTGGGTAGTGATCAAATGGCTCTGTATAGTGACAGCCCGTATCAATACTTCATTAATGATGGGAAGATCGGATGGACTGGCACCTCAGAAGTCCCAGATACACAAACGAGAGAGTGTAGAGTAGCATGGGGGTAGGGACAAGATACAGAGGACCTAGACATAGAGGATGGGACAAAAGAAATTGATACTGTTCAACAAGTGCAGACCTGCACTTAGGATGGAATAATCCCATGCACGCTACAGACTAGGACTGAATGAGCTAAGGCAGTCGCACGAAAAGACTAGGTTACATGTGGACGAGAAGCGGATACGAGTCAACAGTGGCCTTGCTGAAAAGGCTAGACGGCAATTTTGGGGCTGTAGAGAGGCATTGCCAGATCAGCGGATGGATCATGCTCATCCCTCGACCTTAGTGAGCTGCATCTGGAGTAAGGTCCGTTTGGGCCTCACACTACAAGAAAAGAGTGAAAAATTGAAAAGAGTCCCAGCAGGAGGGCAATAGAAATTATTAGGGGCTGGAGCACATAACTTATAGGAGAGGACGTGAGGGAACTGGATTGATTTAGTCTGCAGAAAGAGAAAGACATATGGGGAATTGATGAGCCTGCTTCAATACGAATAAAGAGGTTACCAAAGAGGTATGGACGAACTGTCAGGCAGCAGATACAAGAACAAGGAGTAATGGTCTCAAGTTGCAGTGGGGGAGGTTTAGGTTGGATATTAGGAAACACTATTTCAATAGGAGAGTGGTGAAGCACTGGAATGGGTTACCTAGGGAGGTGGTGGAATCTTCTTCCTTAGAAGTTTCTAAGGTCAGGCTTGACAAAGCCCTGGCTGGGATGATTTAGTTGGGGATTGGTCCTGCTTTGAGCAGGGGGTTGGACTAGATGACCTCCTGAGGTCCCTTCCAATCCTGATATTCTGTGATTCTATGTCTCCCTTCTGTCCATCCTGCTCAATCCAACCAGGTCTCTCTTGCCTCCCCAAACCCACACTTAAAATCTGCCTCCCTCCCTCTGTCCCCCAACTTTGGTAATATTCCATGTTCGAAGCATTCTCTCTAGTTCAACATACTCTGCCAATATATGGCTGTTACCTACATAGAAAACTCTCATGCTCCAGAGACAGGGTCAGAAAATGCACTCATTTTCTCAAAGAGTGCAGTCTGACTCATGTATATGGTATTGGTGCTGAGCCATTTATTATTTGAATTTATTACTGGCCTTCTATAGCAATGATACTACATAAACACAGTAGTGTGTATTATAAGCAGTGATCCCTGGCTTGGTTTATTTCAAGATGACTCACTTCTTATGTTCCTATATTTCACCGAGTGACATGGGGCAGACAATGGGTATCTTCTTTAATTTGACTTAAAATATATAAAGACAAAATCTTAAAGAAGCTTGAAACATCAGCTTTGAAAAACAATACCAAGTTGTGTCAATATCCTAGCCTAGCAGGTAGGACACTGTTCTCTAAATCCTTTATCTGCTTCTGCAACAAATACCATCACAGTGATCCCAGATCACTTGCAACCTGGAAGTGGAGACCTGCCTGGGAAAACTGAAATATAACCTCAAAATTTATCAGAACAAAAATCCTATTTCTGTAGTGTGTGCTGAAAAGGGGGAAGAGGTAAATTCCCACACCAAAATTCAGAAGAAATATTGACACTCCATAAAGAAATGTATATGGGATTACAGACAGGCAAGGCTACTCAGCAACACTGTATCAAAAGTCAAAATGATCAAGTCTCAATGTTGCTGTAAGAGGAAACAATCATTTAAACCCTCTGATACACACTTTATATCAAGGTGCTAGACTGGGCAAAGTTTGAGATTCTTTCCTGGACTGAAAGTAGGTCCAAAGTCGTAGCTCAATCGATCAATAAAGTGTAATCAGAGCTGGGGTCTGGATGGAAACTAGAAAGACAATGAAACAACAGTATTGGGTCAAATTTGGTCCAAAAGTAAGAGTTTGTAAAAATAAGCATTTACCAAATCTAAGACTGAAAAACTTTTTTTAAAATATTCCAATAGAACACACTTTCGTTTTGTTTATTTCAACAAATATTTTCCTGTAGTATTTGCCACTCAAGCATCACTGCATCATACTAGTGCTAGGAACCTGAAGGTGAAACCAAGAGAGAATATTCTCACTATACAAGCAAAGAGACGTGCAAATAAATAAATAAACAAACAAAAATAAGGGGGAGTTTTAAAAATTAAAACAATTTTGTAAACTCTAAAATGTTTTTAACCTAGGAAGTTCATTGCTATAAATTAATTCCTCTAACAAGACCATCTTTAATGAGAGCCAACCAGTGGTGAGCTAGAGCCGGTTTGCACTGGTTTGCAGGAACCAGTTGTTAAATTTAGAAGCCCTTTTAGAACCGATTGTCCCTGGCCCCAGCTCACCTCTGCTTCCTCAACTCCTCCCCTCAATGCTCTGCCCCGCTTCTCCTCCCCGTCCCTTGCTTTCCGCAAATCAGATGTTCGCACGGGAAGCCTAGGATGGTTCAGAAACAAGGGGTGGCTTCACAAGGTAAGCTAGGGCGGGGGGGGGGGCACGAGGAGGGCTCGAGGAGGCGCGTGCAGCCCAACCCAGCCGTGCTCCAGCTGAGGCCCGCGGGCAAGCGACCCCGCCCGGGCCCGGCCTCCACACCCCTGCCCAGCCTCCGCACGGTAAGGAGCGGTGTGAAGAGGATAGGGGAGTGGTGGGGTGGATAGAGTTCGGAGCCGTCAGAGGCAACGAACAGGGGATTGAAGGGGGCAAGGTCTCGAGGGGCAGACAGGAAGCACAGGGGTGATGGAGTGGTGGGGCGGGCAGGGACAGGGGTTCCAGAGGCAGTCGTCAGGGGACAGACAGAAGGGGTGGTTGGACAGGGCAGGGGTCCTGGGGGGCCACCAGGAATGAGAGGAGGGGTTGGATGGGGCAGCAGGGGGCAGTCAGGGGACAAGGAAGGTAAGTGGATGGGGCAGGGCTCCCGGGGGGGCATCAAAGAATGTGGGGGGTTGAATGAGGCAGCAGTCCTTGGGGGTGGGGAGAGGCTACAACCCCCTCCTGGGGTGAGGAAGAAACCGGTTGTTAAATTTTTTGGCAGCTCATCACTGGAGCCAACCACATCTTTTAACACCAACAAAGAGATATGAGGAAAAATTCAAACTAGTCAGGGCTACCTACCTAAGACACACTCATGCTAACCCTCACTGACCACTAGGAGTCACTAAAATAGAGGGCCACAGGCCCAATGTACTTAGTGCTCGTATAACACTTGACCAAAAGATCTCAAAGATACTTACATAATATGATGATGATATACTATGAGTGCTATATATTATTGCATTTCTATGTAGTGAACACAGCAAAGCAAGGCAGTCACCTTCTACTTCCTACTAGAAAGTCCCAGGAGACACTCAACCCCCTGTGATATGGCAGAGGAATAAGATTGTGCATTAGAATTTGAGAAAGCCCCAAACTGAAGCCCAGTAGCCTTCAAAGTGCAAGCCTGTCCAAAAACAGAAAAGTAAGATCCCCCGCTTTAACATACCAGGTCTAAAACACACATATCAGAGCACAAGCTTCTCTTTAAAGCTTAGATAAATGCTTTGAATTGCTGCTCACATTGAGTCTCGTGCATGACAGAAGAAACTGAAATCAATTTGATTTCTCTGAGCTCCCATTTCAGATTTCAAGTCTAACCAGTTCCAGATTTTCACTTTCCCATTTACTACCAAGACCCATTAGGGCAACAGCAAGTCCCGAGAATCTCAAAGAGCCTAAAGAAATCATTGTTTTGAATGAGAGCAGACTGAATACAGCTGGAACAATGAGCTCTATGGTTGTCGCAATGAAGACAGGAGTAATATCCATCTAACGTCTGTGGGCAGGTCTGCCTAGAGGCACTAAGTTCGGAGAACACCAATCCCATGTTTCGCAATAAGATCCCTTTTTAAGACATGTCTTCCCAAACCAAAAATTGATACCCAAAGTCCACATTTGTAAGGAAACGGCAGGATCATTAGATAAACAAGGTGGGTGAGGTAATATCTTTTACTGGACCAACTTAGGTCCGTGAGACAGAGAAGCTTAGACAGAGCTCTTTATAGGGTATCATTAAGCTAATGAGAGAACCAGAGATCATTTTATAGTCAAGAACATGAACACAGTAAGGTGTTACAGACTAAACATTTAATAATAGAAATTATTAATAAATGCTCTTGGAACTGTGCTGTGCAATACAAAGAGAAAGAGAGGCCCTCAAAGGTTCATAGACTAAGGGCCACATCCTGTGAGCCTTACCTTTGTGTTTATATTGTGTTTAGAACCGTGCCTCAATGAATTTAAATCAAACAAACATCTGATGTGACTCAGCACAGTTCATTAAAAGGATTTGTAGCATTAGACTGTAAATGAGACAGTCACACACGCTATAAGTGGCTGATAAGCAAACCCATGGACCCAAAGATCCTATCTCAGGCACTAATTTTAAGAGCATTTTATTATAATTTGGACTGGTAGCACCCATAACATGCTAGGTGCTTTCCACACACGGGTGACTGCAGTGCTTGCCCTGAAGACAACTGAGATGAGTGAATAAAAGAGACGCCACTCAACCTGGCAAGAACTTGCCTAACTGAAATAGAGCTAAAATTGTGATCTATTTTGAAACACAGAAGTGGAAACACTGCTGCAGGGGTTTTGCTACAAGTATTGTCATGGAGAGGCCCCAGAGGGTATGTCTACACTTTGAGCTGGTTCCCAGCTCAAGGAAACAAACCACTCAAGCTCTGATTGAGCTAGTGCACTAAAATAGCATGTAACCACAGTGGTGCCAGCAATAGGAGGGGATAGCAATCTGCATGCATACACAGTCTTGGACAGGTACAGAGTCAGGGCAGCTAGCCCCTCCAACCACCACAGCTACACTATTTTTAAGTGTACCAGCTTGATCAGAACTAGCACAAGTTTGTCTCCTCATCCTGGGAATTACATTCCCATCTCCAAGTGCAGACATACCAACAGTGAGCAAATTGTGACTATCACCCCACCCACTGCCCCCACCACCACTCCCCACAACTTCTATTAGCACACAAATTGCAGCGGTTTTCATTTTTACTCCAGTGTATACACACACATACACACGGTACAAAAATTGAAGATAAAATACTGCCACTGATGTTTTGCTAATGTGTTATGTATTTAAATGTCAATTACCAACAACGCAAAAACAGGAAAATGCTGTCCCTGTCCTTAAGCTGCTCACAGTCTAGCTCAGACATAAATGATGCATAACTAGAAGATATAATTTCATAGAGAGGTTTTCTGGCTGTCTTTTTGGTTTTCCTTCTTGTTAAAAAGCTGTCTGGATTACTGACCCCAAGTTACCATTGAAAGGGTCTGTACTAACCAAACCCACCAGTCGTCGGCATGCACAAAGCTACGCACTTGAGCA
This sequence comes from Chelonoidis abingdonii, assembly GCF_003597395.2. Classification (NCBI taxonomy): domain Eukaryota; kingdom Metazoa; phylum Chordata; order Testudines; family Testudinidae; genus Chelonoidis; species Chelonoidis abingdonii. The sequence goes on along the minus strand of NC_133770.1, from coordinate 30,197,096 downwards.
GCCCCACTGAAGCCAATAACTTTACTTATATAGGTAACATTAAGCTACAGGCTAGCTGTGCCGAGTATAAATCTGTCTGAACCCTGCCACTTGCCATTACTCATGCTACCCCAGCTACACAACGATTTTTAGGGCACTAGCTTGATGAAAGCTAGCAAAAGTATGTCTACATGAACTGGGAATCACATCCCTAGCTCCAAGTGCTTACTCTTAGATCACTGGTCCCCAAACTTTTCAGGGTCACACCCCCCTCTTATCTCTGTCCACTCCCCCTTCCCCCCGGGCAGGGAGTGGGACATGGCTCAAGGAGTAGAGGGGATGCAGGACACAGGTAAGGGGACTGGGGCTGAGAGCAGGGATGGAGCCTTGGCCAGGGGTTGAGGCTGGGGGCAGGAGCAGAGCTACAACTGGGTCATGGTGGAGCTGGCTGCCAGGCCCACAGCTGGGTGTGGAGCTGCACTGAGACTGGGGATGGGGCCAGGCACAAAGCAGGGAACAAGGGCCACGTCTGGGGGTGGGGCTGGAGCAGAGCTGGGCAGGGCAGGATGGCACTCCCTCCTCATCCCGTGTCCCTCTTAAGTGGGTGCACCGCACAGTTTGGGGATCTCTGCTTTAGACTGTGAGCTCTATGGAGCAGGGACTATCTTTGAACATTGCATAGCACAATGAGGTCATGGTCCATGATGAAGTCTTCTAAACACTGCTATTATACAAATAATAAAATGTACAGTCTTATGTCAGGTTCTCTTCTAGAAGGTTTGCATTTTCAGAAAGAGGAGTGTTTTGGATGATGAGAAATAAGAGAAATCCATTTCCTAGTAAACATTTTGTTTGTTTTGAAAATAAAACAAAAATTCAATTATAATAAAAATAAATAAATGAAACCCCAGAACAATCCATGCAAATGAATATTTCAGGCCTTGGTCTAAAGTCATAGAGCATGATTATACGTAAAATCCTTTGAAAGCCCCAAACATGTCTTCTCCCCTCCCCCATTAATAGTTCAAAGTCAACTTGCTTTCTTATTTACATATCCTGATCCTACAATTGAACCCAGCTGGGAAGAAGCCTGTGCCCATCTAGAACCCAAACAAAGTTGATGGGACTTCATCCATATGGACTTGATTGGCAGATCAGACCTATTCTCTTATTGCACTCACTGCCCCTCCGTCCCCACACTGATTGCATTCAGTTCCATCTATTTAGCTTATCCAAGAGAAGGTTAAGAGGTGACTTGATCAGTGCCTCTAAGTACCTATGAGAGGTGAAGATTTCTGATCATAGAAGGCTCTTTACTAGTGGGCAAAGTCATAAAATCTAATGCCTGGAAACTGAAGTTAGACAAATTCTTACTGGAATTAAAGTGCAAATTTTTAAGTGAAAATAATCAGCCATTGGAACAATTTGCCTGGAGATCTGGTGGATTCCCCATCAAGATTAGAGATTTTTCTAGAAGATATGCTCTAGCTCAACCAGATTTTATGGGCTGTACAGAGGAAATGGAGGGTGAAAAAAAATCTACGGTGTGCACTATACAAGAAGGCAGATGAGATGATCATAAATTTGATTTCCTATCTTAGTCAGATCATCTGAGCCTCTAGTATTCCATTAATCAATTTCTCCCACAACTATTACTGCATAGTTTTTCATGCAAGTGAAACGTATATATCTTAAAAGCATTAACTGAACCATTCCTATACTAACAATCATCACATTGCAGTAACGCACATCATTCCTAGCCCCACATGCTCTGTCATTTTTGTAACCCTCAGTCATTTTGTCACATCTAAAAGGCAGGCTCCAATTATGCAAATGGCTCTGGGCAGACAGGCTCCCGCATCCACCTCAGTCAAGTTGCACATGGATGCAGAGATCTTGCCTCCACACATCCAGTTGTAGGATTGGTGCCTAAGAAAAATTAAATCAATATGACACATAAATGCTTAAAGTTAAGCATGTGCACAGATCTTTGCAGGAATAGCGCTTTTGTTTGGAACTGTAAAAAAGATATTAAAAATAAATGGTGGTAGGGGACAACCTTGGTTCGAGTGATCATGAGCTGATTCAATTCAAATTAGATGGAAGGATAAACAAACGTAGATCTGGGATTAGGGTTTTCGACTTCTCGAGGGCTAATTTTAAAGAGTTAAGCCTTCATTCTTTTATATCCCTCTTTCTCTTTTTTTCTCCTCCTTCCTCCCTCTTCAAATCCTTGCCTCATTTTATTTTGCCTTCCTTGCCTTTCTTCCACTCCCTGTAAGCTTTCTGCTTTTTCTATCCCCTCTCTGAGTTGCTTGCTATCAGCTCGGCCTACAATCCTGCCATGGTTTTTTTCCCCTTTCTTGGGATGCAGGCTCCGACAGTTTCCGCAGCTGCGACTTTAAAGCAATTCCAGGCCTCCTCCGATTTAAATCCAGAGTTCCTCCGTCCAATTACTTCCTAACTAATTTT